>NW_006788566.1:995357-1002708 GCF_000442215.2 Lipotes vexillifer | reverse complement strand
AAGGGGACCCAATTAAACCAAAAAAGTTTTTTTTTTTTTTTTTTTTTTTTGCGGTACGCGGGCCTCTCACTGCTGCGGCCTCTCCCGCCACGGAGCACAGGCTCCGGACGCGCAAGCTCAGCGGCCATGGCTCACGGGCCCAGCCGCTCCGCGGCACGTGGGATCCTCCCGGACTGGGGCACAAACCCACGTTCCCTGCATTGGCAGGCAGACTCTCAACCACTGCGCCACCAGGGAAGCCCTAAAAGCTTTTTTATAGCAAGGGAAACCATTGACAAAACAAAAAGACAACCTACTGAAAGGGAGAAAATATTTTCAAATGATATGACCAATAAGGGGTTAATATCTGAAACATATAAACAGCTCATACAATGAGCTGAGTAGTATTCCACTGTATAATGGAATAATAAACAACTTAAGTTAAAAAATTGGCAAAAACCTGAATAGACATTTTTCCAAAGAACATATACAGATGGCCAATAGGCACATGAAAAGATGCTCAACATCATTAAACATCAGAGAAATACAAATTAAAACCACAATGAGTTATCATCTCACACCTGTCAGAATAGCTATAATCAAAAAGACCATAAATCACAAATGTTGGTGAGGATATGGAGAAAAAGGAACCCTCAAACACTGGTGGTAGGAATGTAAACTGGTGCAGCCAATATGGAAAACAGTAAGGAGGTTTCTCAAAAAGCTAAAAATAGCGCTACCATATGACCCAGGAATTCCATTCATATTTATCAAAACCCCCCCAAAAAACCCTGAAAACACTAATTCAAAAAAATGCACACACCCCAATGTTTATAGAAGTATTATTTATAATTGCCAAGATACAGAAGCAACCAAAGTGTCCATCAACAGATGAATGGTTAAAGAAGATATATACAATGGAATACCACTCAGCCATAAAAAGAGTGAAATTTTGCCATATGCAACAACATGGATGGACTTGGAGGGTATTATGCTTAGTGAAATAAGTCAGAGAAAGACAAATACTGTATGATATCACTTAAATATGGAATCTAAAAAATACAACTAGTGAATAAAACAGAGTCACAGATATAAAGAACAAACTAGGGGTTACCAGTGGGTAGAGGGAAGGGGGGAGTGTCAAGATAGGGGTAGGGGGTTAAGAAGAACAAACTACTATGTATAAAATAAATAAGCTATGAGGATGTATAGTACAACACAGAGAATATAGCCAATATTTTATAATAACTGTAAACGGAATATAACCTTTAAAAATTGTGAATCACTATTTGTACACCTGAAACATATAATCTTGTACATCAACTATACCTCAATAAAAAAGATATTAACCCTTTATCAGATGGGGTTTGAAAATATTTTTTCTCATTCCATCCTTGCCATTTATTTTTATTGATGGTTTTATTTGCTGTACAGAAGCGTTTTAAGTTGATGTAGTCCCACATGTTTAATTTTGCTTTTGTTGTTAGTGCTTTTGGTGCCATATTCAAGAAATGATTTCCAAGACTACTGTCAAGGAGATTTTGTTCAATGTTTTCTTCTAGGAGTTTTATGATTTTAATTCATTTTGAGCTAATCTGTGTTTGTATGGTATAAAATAAGAGCTCAGTTCGATTCTTTTGCATGTGGATATTCATTTTCCCCAACACCATTTATTTAAGAGACTATCCTTTCCCCATTGTGTATTCTTGGTGCCCATGTCAAAGATTAGTTTACCTTACATATATGGCTCTTTTCCTGGGTTTCTGATTCTGTTCCATTAGTCTATGTGTCTTTTTATACTGCTACCATACTCTTGATTACTATAGCTTTTGATACAGTTTGAAATCAATAACTGATGCTTTCAGCTTTGGTCTTTCTCAAGATTGCTTTTGCTTTTCAGAGACTTCTGTCATTCCATATGAATTTTAGTATCATTTCTATTTCTGTGAAAAATGACACTAGAATTCTGATAGTGGTTACACTGAATCTGTATATCACTTTGGGTAATATGGACAACAATATTAATTCTTCTAATCCATGAACATGGAATATCTTTCCATTTATTTGTGTATTTTTTCAATTTCTTTCATCAATGTCCTACAGCTTTTAGACATTCACCTCCTTGGTTAAACTTATTCCTAAGTACTTTATTTTGTAAGGCTATAGTAAATGAGATTGTTTTCTTAATTTCTTTTTCAGATAGGTCATTGTTGGGGTATAGAAATGCAAGTGAATTTTGTGTATTGACTTTTTTATCTGTGACTTTATTGAATTGTTGTTTAGTTCTACCAGTTTTTCTGTGGAGCCTTAAGGGTTTATATATATATATATATATATATATATATATATATATATATATGGATATATATATGATCATGTCATGTGAAAAACAGAGATGCTTTAACTTCTTCATTTCTGATCTGGATGTCTGTTAGTTCTTTTGCTAGACTAATTGTCCCTGTCTAGGAATTCCAGCACTACGTCAAATAGAAGTGGTGAAAGTGGGCACCCTTTCCTTGTTCCTGAACTTAGATAAAAATGTTTCAGCTTTTCACCATTGAGCATAATGTTAATGGTGGGCTTGTTACATATGGTCTTTATTATGCCGAGGTACATTCCTTCTATTCCTAGTTTGAGTGTTTTTTAATAATGAAAAGATGTTGATTTGTTTCAAATGCGTTTTCTGCATCTATTGAAAAGATCATAAGATTTTTGTCCTTCTGTTAATGTGGTGTATCACACTGATTGATTTGCATAGGTTAGAATATCTTTGCTTCCCAGGGAGAAATCTGACTCAGTTGTGGTGTATGATCCTTTAACATGCTGTTGAGTTCAGTTTGCTAGGGTTATGATAAGGATTTTTGCATCTGTGTTCATCATTGATATTGGCCTATAATTTTCTTTTCTTGTAGTGTCCTTATCTGAATTTGGTATGGCATAGGGCAGGCCTGATAAAGTGTGTTCAAAAATATTACCCCCTCTCCAAGTTTTTGGAAAAGTTTGAGAAGGATTAAAAGTAATTCTTTAAATGTTTGGTAGAATTTATCCTGGAAGGCATCTGTTCCTGGGCTTTTCTTTGTTGGGAAGTTTTGATTACTGCTTCAGTCTCCTAACTCATTGATGTGCTGAGATTTTCTATTTCTTCATGACTGTTTTGGTAGGTTATATGTTTCTAGCAATGTATGCATTTCTTCTAGGCTATCCAATTTGTGGGTGTATAACTGTTGCCAGTGTCTTATAATCCTTTGTATTTCTGTGGTATCAGTTTTAATGTCTCCTCTTTCATTTATAATTTTATTTGAAACCTTTTTCTTTGTTAGTTTAGCAGAAGATTTGTCAATTTTTTTTCAAAAAACGGCTAGTTTTATTAGTCTATTTTTCATTTATTTCTGCATTATTTTTTGTTATTTCCTTTCTCTTGTAAGTTTGGGTTTAGTCTGTCTTTTTCTAGTTCCTTGATGTGAAATTTTGGGTTGTTTGAGATCGTTGTCTTAATATTAGCATATATCACTATAAACTTCCCTCGTGGGACTGCTTTGGACAAATTGATTATAATATTTCTTGGGATTAATCATCTTTGGATTGCTCTTTCTTGGGATCCTTTGGGCTTCTTACTTCTGGATATATATAGCCCTCCCAAATTTGGGAAGTCTTAAGCCACTATTTCTCTAAATAATCTTTGCAGCCCTTTGTCTTTCTCCTCCTTCTATGACTCACATAATGCATATATTCATCCCTTGATAGTATCTCATCAGTTCCACGTGCTTTCTTCTTCCTATTTATGTTTTTGTTTGTTTGTTTCTCTAGTTGGCTAACTTAAAATCACTTGTCTTCAAGCTCACTGATTCTTTCTTCTGCATAATCAAACCTGCTACTGAAGCTTTCTATTGAATTTTTAAGTTCTTCAGCCTCAGGATTTCTGTCTTTTTTTTAATGATTTCTATTTCCTTATTAAACTTATTTTGTTCATGCATTGTTTTCCTGATTTTGTTTAGTTGTCATCTGTGTTATCCTACACCTCATTGAACTTCTTTAAGATGATTATTTTGAATTATTTGTCAGGCAATTTGTTGATTTATTGTTTGGAGTCAGTTACTGTAGCTTTATTAGTTTCCTTTGGTGGTGTCATGTTTGCCTGATTCTTCATGACCCACGTAGCCCTGCATTTGTGCCTGTGAATTTGAAGGAGCAAACGTCTCTTCGGGTCTTTGCAGACTGTTTCAGCAAGTTAAGATCTCCTTTTGGATCCCCAGGCTGATGGTACTGTTTCCAAGATCACAGTCAGGTGGGGTTGGAGCCACATCATGTGGCAGCTGCTGGGTCTGCAGTGGGATCTGCAGTTGGCAGGTCTGTTCCATGAGCTCAGGTGGACATGAATTCTGTCTGGTTCCTGGGTGGATAGGACTAAGACTGCCTCAAAACCTTGATCAGTTAGGCTGGCACTGGGATAAAAGTAAATATCAGGGTCTTCAGATGATGGACTTGTTACCAGGTATGTAGATCAGTGTGGCTCCCACTGGGCCCCTTAGAGGGTTCCTGTCAAGTTGCTCACTAGGTGAGTTCTTGGGTGAACAAGACTGGCCCGGCACTACAGCTGACAGGGGGTAGAACCCAGTCACAGGGCTGCTTCAGAGTCCATAGCCAGGAGCAAGGTCTGCAGCTCTACCCTCTGGGGAAATGGATGGGCATGACTCTTCTTGGGTTCCTGGGCAGTCAGGACTGCTCCCAGATCAAGGCTGAGAGAGTTGGAACTGGGTCACAGGGTTGCTTTCAGATCTGTGGTCAAACAGATTTATAGGCCTACTTCAGGGGCACAGATGAATTGTCTTCCGGCAGGTCCCTGAATGGGCAGTTTTCCTAGAGGTTGTGAGAGGTGGAGCCAGGTTACAGGGCTGTTTAAAGAGTCTCAATCACACCGAGGTTAGCAGGCCTACCTCTGGGGGTATAGATGGGTGTGTCTCCCTCCAAGTGCCTAGGCAGGCAGAACCATTCTCTAACTACAACTGCAAGGGGCTGGAACCAAACTACATGGGCATTTTAGAATCTGCAGTTGGACCAAGACCAGAGGGCCTGCTTCATGGTCATGGATGGTCATGGATGGGCATGCCTTCTGAGTGAATAGGAGTATTTCTGGCCTGTGGCTTGGAGAAGCTGGAACTGAGTCACACGGCCACTTTAGTATCTGCAGCAGAACGAAGGTTGGAGGGCCTGCTTTGGGGCACATATGGGTATGTCTCCCACTTGGCCACAGGGTGGGAAGAACTGGTGGCTAACTGGGATTAGAGCTGAGTCACAGTCTGCTTCAAGGTCCACAGCTGGGACCAAGACCACCAAGTCTGTTTCCCAGGGCACTGGTGGGTGTGACTCCCAGGTCCCTTAGTAGATTGTGCTGGTGGCAGAACTAAGGCCAAACAGGATTATAGTTGAGTTCATAGTGGACTGGGGCTGTTTCCAGGTCTGTAGCTAGGACCATGGTGGACAGGTCTGCCACCTGGACATGAACCTGTCTTCTCAAAACAACTTTCCTCAGTCTTGGGCCTCACTAGGGATTAAGAATCTCCTACCTGGATCTCAAAGCTCTCACAAAGACAGTTGCGTCCGTGGATGGCTGTCAAATTATTGTTGCTGAGGGAGGATAAGTATGGAGCACCTCCTATTGTGCAATCTTGTTCTACTACTGATATTTTGAAGGGGATAATTCTTTGTAACAGGTGTGTAGTGTAAGGCCTATAATCAAGGCCCAATATTATGCAATGCCTTGACACACAGTAAGACCAGGAGGGCCTTGAATGGTCTAACCACAGGTTCTCCTCTCCACTCTGCTCTGGCAGATGAGGTCCACTGGCTAAATAACCCTCCTTATCAAAGAATTAAGCACAATTCCTGCTTATTTGAGAGCAGTGGTTTTCACTTCCCTGCTTGACCACAGAATTATTCAAACAAGCGAATCACATAATTACACAGGAACTAGGGGACACCCTATCCTCTTGATACTATAAAACCTGCCTCCCAAAGCTCCTAATATTTCACTCTGTTTTTGTGTACAATCCCCACGTGGCCCTGCAAGGCATGTGGTGTTTTCCTCCCCTGGGCTGTATGTGACTAATAACCTGCTATCAATCTCATCCATCTAGTGTATTATATATTCATGAAATCCTATAATACCAGGGTGGGAATCCATCCTTGATGGGGCAAAAAGGTGATTTAAACAGGTGGCCTATCCAGTTCATTGTAGGATTTTTAGAATTACCTATAGTCTTTAATCACTAGATGCTAATAGCACCCTTTCAGTTATGACAATCACATTTTCTGACACTGCCAAATGTTTCTATGATAGAATACAAAAAGCACAAAGCATAACAGAGAAAAATGTTGAAAAATTCATTCATGAAAATCAAGTTTTCAGTTCTAAAGTAAAAATAAAGGTCAAAAAAGGAAGCAAAAAACTGAGAAAAGAGGACGAGGGGAAGATGGCAGAAGAGTAAGACGCAGACAGCACCTTCCTCCCCACAGATACACCAGAAATGCATCAATACGTGGAACAACTCCTACAGAACACCCACTGAATGCTGGCAGAAGACCTCAGACCTCCCAAAAGGCAAGAAAGTCCCCACGGACCTGGGTAAGGCAAAAGAAAACAGAATAAACAGAGACAAAAGGATAGGGACGGGACCTGCACCAGGGGGAGGGAGCTGTGAAGGAGGAAAGGTTTCCACACACTAGGAAGCCCCTTCGCGGGCAGATTGCGGGAGGCGGAGTGGGGAGCTTCGGAGCCGCGGAGGAGAGCGCAGCAACAGGGGTGCGGAGGGCAAAGCGGGGAGATTCCCGCACAGAGGATCAGGGCCGACCGGCACTCACCAGCCCGAGAGGCTTGTCTGCTCACCCGCCGGGGCAGGCGGGGCTGGGACCTGAGGCTCTGGCTTCGGGTCGGAGCACAGGGAGAGGACTGGGGTTGGCGGCGTGAACACAGCCTGCAGGGGGTTAGCGTGCCATGGCTAGCCGGGAGGGAGTCCGGGGAAAAGTGTGGACCTGCCAAAGAGGCAAGAGACTTTTTCTTCCCTCTTTGTTTCCTGGTGCACGAGGAGAGGGGATTAAGAGCGCTGCTTAAAGGAGCTCCAGAGACGGGCGCGAGCCGCGGCTAAAAGCGCGGACCCCAGAGACGGGCATGAGATGCGCATGAGATGCTAAGGCTGCTGCTGCTGCCACCAATAAGCCTGTGTGCGAGCACAGGTGACTATCCACACCCCACTTCTGGGGAGCCTGTGCAGCCCGCCACTGCCAGGGTCCCGGGATCCAGAAACAACTTCCCCAGGAGAATGCACGGCACGCCTCAGGCTGGTTCAACGTCACACCAGCCTCTGCCGCCGCCGGC
>NW_006788566.1:985888-994264 GCF_000442215.2 Lipotes vexillifer | reverse complement strand
TATACTCTAATAAAGATGTTTAAAAAAAGAAAAAAAAACCCTTACCTGAAAGCCACTGGTGAGTTTGGGTCCTTTGAGCATTAGCTACCTATTATATTGTTATACATTTCCTTTTAGTAAAAAGGAAAAGGCTTCAGGAGATGATAGCAGAGGAACCAAAGTATAGCAGCACAAGGCAACAAGGGAATGAGAACATAAGACAAGAGGAGTACTTGCTGATGCTGGGATAAGGATTTCATTCAATGGCTAAGAATAGAAGGTGTTTTTAAATTAGGATAATACAACCTAATACTTGCCACGTCATTCTGACACCCAAATTAACTGACATTTCCAAGTGGTATCTAACCTAACATGAATGTCTATGAGGATGTATATCACAAGGGGTTTCCCATCTAATTGTATATCCATGGTTGTTTTAGGTTCTAACAAAATCCTCCCATGTGTGGAAAACACAGAACGGAGTAGACTATCAATGTCCTACATAAGAGTGGATATGGGGAGGCTAGGGAATGGATGGGTTCAGGCTCAGAGAAAATTTATGGGTAGGATGAAGGATGTACAGGGAATTCATTATAAGTACAGGAAGCCAGATCCAGGGCTAAAGAATGTGGGAAAGCTCACAAAAGAGGTGAAACTCAGGGGTGGGTATCAAGAAGAGATGGGGATAAAGAATTCAGGTATAGGAATAACTTGGTCCAGGACACATGTCTAGTATCAGTACTAGCAGTTAGAAGCAGACAGATGTGGGCTCATGTCTATGCTCTTAAGCACTGTGGTGTACCACTTCCCTCAAACAAAGGATGAGTTCAGGTTTGATTCAATACCCTAGCTCTAACACTTGTAAGCCATGAATTTGAAAAAATGCTTTACCTACACTGAGCATCAGTATTCCTATTTTGAATGAGAATTAATCTTCTAGCTTCAGAGAAGATGAATTTTCATTTCACTCAAGTATTTTTTCCCTTATAATCATTTCATTCCCTGGTCTAACAAGCTCAGGATTCTGTTCATACACCAGAGTTGTGCATGAACAATGGCTTATTTCCGAGCAACAGTAACAACTCATTGGTAGAGTTATAAACCAGAAATGCAGTATTCAATTTATAAACAGAAATGGAGCTACATATTTGGGGTTGCTGGTATGATTATGTTGGCCTGAAGCAGCACATTCTCTTCAGCTTTGACTGACCTACATCGGAAGCTAGGTTGCAAGATAGGTTTGTCTTATCTAATTAACCCTGAATTGGCACAGTCAAATGAAGGATTAAAATATTTATTGACACCAAGCTTGATGTTTTCCTTTGTTCTGTAGAGCCCAGTCAGCCATTGGTATCTCATGGACAGTGTTAGAATGAGCACAGATAATGTTTGCTTCTGATTCACCTCTGCTTCCAAGGCTGAATACACATCTGATTTAATATACATTTAAGGTGAAAAAAGTTAATTTCTAATGCTCTACAGCACATCTCATACCTCTGCATCAATTGAGAGGTTGTTTTGAGTTGGTCTATAGAATCAAGTTAAAGAGAGAATCCTTATCTTAGCCTTCAATTTAAGTGCACTGATTTATTGAATACTTATTTCTAAATAACATGCAAGAGGGGGAGAGGGGGAAGATGGCAGAAGAGTAAGACGCGGAGATCACATTCCTCCCCACAAATACATCAGAAATACATCTACACGTGGAATGACTCCTACAGAACACCTACTGAACGCTGGCAGAAGACCTCAGAACTCCCAAAAAGCAAGAAACTCCCCACGTACCTGGGTAGGGCAAAAGAAAAAAGAATAAACAGAGACAAAAGGATAGGGACAGGACCTGCAGTAAAGGGAGGGAGCTGTGAAGGAGTAAAGGTTTCCACACACTAGGAAGCCCCTTAGCGGGTGGAGACTGCGTGTGGCCGAGAGGGGAAGCTTAGGAGCCGCGGAGGAGAGCACAGCAACAGGGGTGCGGAGGGCAAAGCGGAGAGATTCCCACACAGAAGATCGGTGCCGACCGGCACCCACCAGCTACAGAGGCTTGTCTGCTCCCCCGCCGGGACGGACGGGGCTGGGAGCTGAGGCTCGGGCTCGGGTCGGAGCACAGGGAGAGGACTGGGGTTGGCGGCGTGAACACAGCCTGCAGGGGGTTAGCGTGCCATGGCTAGCCGGGAGGGAGTCCGGGGAAAAGTGTGGACCTGCCAAAGAGGCAAGAGACTTTTTCTTCCCTCTTTGTTTCCTGGTGCAAGAGGAGAGGGGATTAAGAGCGCTGCTTAAAGGAGCTCCAGAGACGGGCGTGAGCCGCGGCTAAAAGCGCGGACCCCAGAGACGGGCATGAGATGCGCATGAGATGCTAAGGCTGCTGCTGCTGCCACCAATAAGCCTGTGTGCGAGCACAGGTGACTATCCACACCCCACTTCTGGGGAGCCTGTGCAGCCCGCCACTGCCAGGGTCACAGGATCCAGGGGCAACTTCCCGGGAAGAACGCACGGTGCGCCTCAGGCTGCTGCAACGTCACGCCAGCCTCTGCCGCCACAGGCTCGCCCCGCACTCCGTGCCCCTCCCTCCCCCCGGCCTGAGTGAGCCAGAGCCCCCGAATCAGCGGCTCCTTTAACCCCGTCCTGTCTGAGCGAAGAACAGACGCCCTCCAGCGACCTACACGCAGAGGCGGGGCCAAATCCAAAGCTGAGCCCCTGGGAGCTGTGAGAACAAAGAAGAGAAAGCGAAATCTCTCCAGCAGCCTCAGAAGCAGCAGATTAAAACTCCACGATCAACTTGATGTACCCTGCATCTGTGGAATACATGAATAGACAACAAATCATCCCAGATTGAGGAGGTGGACTTTGAGGGCAAGATTTATGATTTTTTCCCCTTTTCCTCTTTTTGTCAGTGTGTATGTGTATGCTTCTGTGTGAGATTTTGTCTGTATAGCTTTGCTTCCACCATTTGTTCTAGGGTTCTATCCATCCATTTTTTAAAATTTTTTCTTAATTATTTTTTTATTTTAATAGCTGTATTATATTTTATCTTACGTTATTTAATTTTACTTTATCTTCTTTTTTTCTTCCTTCCCTCCTTCCTTCCTTCATTCCTCCCTCCCTACCTCTTTTCTTTCTTTCTTTCTACTTCTACTAATTCTTTCTTTCTACATTTTCTCCCATTTATTCTGAGCCGTGTGGATGAAAGGCTCTTCCTGCTGCAGTTGGGAGTCAGTGCTGTGCCTCTGAGGTGGGAGAGCCAACTTCAGGACACTAGTCCACAAGAGACCTCCCAGCTCCACATAATATCAAACGGCAAAAATCTCCCACAGATCTCCATCTCAACACCAACACCCAGCTTCACTCAACGACCAGCAAGCTACAGTGCTGGACATACTATGCCAAACAACTAGCAAGACAGGAACACAACCCCACCCATTAGCAGAGAGGCTACCTAAAATCATAAGTGATCACTGAAGAAATCAAAGAGGAAATAAAAAAATACCAAGAAACAAATGACAGTGGAGACACGACGACCCAAAATCTATGGGATGCAGCAAAAGTAGTCCTAAGAGGGAAGTTTATAGCAATACAATCCTACCTTAACAAACAGGAAACATCTCGAATAAACAACATAACCTTCCACCTAAAGCTATTAGAGAAAGAAGAACAAAAAACCCCCATAGTGAGCAGAAGGAAAGAAATCATAAAAATCAGATCAGAAATAAATGAAAAAGAAATGAAGGAAACGATAGCAAAGATCAATAAAACTAAAAGCTGGTTCTGAAGATAAACAAAATTAACAAACCATTAGTCACACTCATCAAGAGAAAAAGGAAGAAGACTCAAATCAATGGAATTAGAAATGAAAAAGGAGAAGTAACAACTGCCACTGCAGAAATACAAAGGATCATGAGAGAGTACTACAAGCAACTCTATGCCAATAAAATGGACAAGCTGGAAGAAATGGACAAATTCTTAGAAA
Source organism: Lipotes vexillifer (assembly GCF_000442215.2). Classification (NCBI taxonomy): domain Eukaryota; kingdom Metazoa; phylum Chordata; class Mammalia; order Artiodactyla; family Lipotidae; genus Lipotes; species Lipotes vexillifer. The sequence goes on along the minus strand of NW_006788566.1, from coordinate 990,321 downwards.
TGCACAACCTGCCAAGACTGTATCAGGAAGAAACAGAAAATATGAACAGACCAATCATAAGCACTGAAATTGAGACTGTGATTAAAAATCTTCCAAAAAACAAAAGCCCAGGACCAGATGGCTTCACAGGCAAATTCTATCAAGCATTTAGAGAAGAGCTAACACCTATTCTTCTCAAACTCTTCCAAAATACAGCAGAGGGAGGAACACTCCCAGACTCATTCTACGAGGCCACCATCACCCTGATTCCAAAACCAGACAAGGATGTCACAAAGAAGGAAAACTACAGGCCAATATCACTGATGAACATAGATGCAAAAATCCTCAACAAAATACTAGCAAAAAGAATCCAACAGCACATTAAAAGGATCATACACCATGATCAAGTGGGGTTTATTCCAGGAATGCAAGGATTCTTCAATATACTCAAATCAATCAATGTGATAAACCAGATTAACAAATTGAAGGACAAAAACCATTTGATCATCTCAATAGATGCAGAGAAAGCTTTTGACAAAATTCAACACCCATTTATGGTAAAAACCCTGCAGAAAGTAGGCACAGAGGAAACTTAACTGAACATAATAAAGGCCATATATGACAAACCCACAGCCATCATCATCCTCAATGGTGAAAAACTGAAACCATTTCCACTAAGGTCAGGAACAAGACAAGGTTGCCCACTCTCACCACTCTTATTCAACATAGTTTTGGAAGTTTTAGCCACAGCAGTCAGAGAAGAAAAGGAAATAAAGGGAATCCACATTGGAAAAGAAGAAGTAAAGCTGTCACTGTTTACAAATGACATGATACTATACATAGAGAATCCTAAAGATGCTACCAGAAAACTACTAGAGCTAATCAATGAATTTGGTAAAGTAGCAGGATACAAAATTAATGCACAGAAATCTCAGGCATTCCTATACACTAATGATGAAAAATCTGAAAGTGAAATCAAGAAAACACTCCCATTTACCACTGCAACAAGAAGAATAAAATATCTAGGAATAAACTTACCTAAGGAGACAAAAGACCTGTATGCAGAAAATTATAAGACACTGATGAAAGAAATTAAAGATGATACAAATAGATGGAGAGATATACCATGTTCTTGGATTGGAAGAATCAACTTTGTCAAAATGACTCTACTACCCAAAGCAATCTACAGATTCAATGCAATCCCTATCAAACTACCACTAGCATTTTTCACAGAAGTAGAACAAAAAATTTCACAATTTGTATGCAAACACAAAACACCCTGAATAGCCAAAGCAATCTTGAGAATGAAAAACAGACCTGGAGGAATCAGGCTCCCTGACTTCAGACTATAATACAAAGCTACAGTAATCAAGACAGTATGGTACTAGCACAAAAACAGAAAGATAGATCAATGGAGCAGGATAGAAAGCCCAGAGATAAACCCATGCACATATGGTCACCTCATCTTTGATAAAGGAGGCAGGAATGTACAGTGGCGAAAGGACAGCCTCTTCAATAAGTGGTGCTGGGAAAACTGGACAGCTACATGTGAAAGAATGAGATTAGGTCACTCCCTAACACCATACACAAAAATAAGCTCAAAATGGATTAAAGACCTAAATGTAAGGCCAGAAACTATCAAACTCTTAGAGGAAAACATAGGCAGAACACTCTATGACATAAATCACAGCAAGATACTTTTTCACCCACCTCCTACAGAAATGGAAATAAAAACAAAAATAAACAAACAGGACCTAATGAAACTTCAAATCTTTTGCACAGCAAAGGAAACCATAAACAAGACCAAAAGACAACCCTCAGAATGGGAGAAAATATTTGCAAATGAAGCAACTGACAAAGGATTGATCTCCAAAATTTATAAGCAGCTCATGCAGCTCAATAACAAAAAAACAACCCAATCCATCCAAAAATGGGCAGAAGACCTAAATAGACATTTCTCCAAAGAAGATATACAGACTGCCAACAAACACATGAAAGAATGCTCAACATCATTAATCATTAGAGAAATGCAAATCAAAACTACAATGAGATATCATCTCACACCAGTCAGAATGGCCATCATCAAAAAATCTAGAAACAATAAATGCTGGAGAGGGTGTGGAGAAAAGGGAACACTCTTGCACTGCTGGTGGGAATGTGAATTGGTTCAGCCACTATGGAGAACAGTATGGAGGTTCCTTAAAAAACTACAAATAGAACTACCATATGACCCAGCAATCCCACTACTGGGCATATACCCTGAGAAAACCATAATTCAAAAAGAGTCATGTACCAAAATGTTCATTGCAGCTCTATTTACAATAGCCCGGAGATGGAAACAACCTAAGTGTCCATCATCGGATGAATGAATAAAGAAGGTGTGGCACATATATACAATGGAATATTACTCAGCCATAAAGAGAAAGGAAATTGAGCTATTTGTAATGAGGTGGATAGACCTAGAGTCTGTCATACAGAGTGAAATAAGTCAGAAAGAGAAAGACAAATACCATGTGCTAACACATATATATGGAATTTAAGAAAAAAAATGTTATGAAGAACCTAGGGGTAAGACAGGAATAAAGACACAGACCTACTAGAGAATGGACTTGAGGAAATGGGGAGGGGGAAGGGTAAGGTGTGACAAAGCGAGAGAGAGGCATGGACATATATACACTACCAGTCGTAAGGTAGATAGCTAGTGGGAAGCAGCCGCATATCACAGGGAGATCAGCTCGATGCTTTGTGACCGCCTGGAGGGGTGGGATAGGGAGGATGGGAGGGAGGGAGTCGCAAGAGGGAAGAGATATGGGAACATACGTATAGGTATAGCTGATTCACTTTGTTATAAAGCAGAAACTAACACACCATTGTAAAGCAATTATACCCCAATAAAGATGTTAAAAAAAAAAAAAAAGAAACTAACATACCATTGTAAAGCAATTATACTCCAATAAAGATGTTAAAAAAAAAAAACAACAGAAAATAATTGCAACCAAAGGACTGGAACCCAGAATACATATATTATCTTACTATATATAATTTGTATATATACACACAATATAAACATTTTCTTATAAGTTGTATGTATTATGTAAATTATCATATATAAAATATACTTATATATATTCTCTCATATGTATATATAATCTCTTATAATTAATAAGAAAATAGGCAAAATATGAAAAAAGATCATATATCACCTATACGTACATGAAAAGATGTTCAATATTAGGAATCATGAGGGAAATGCAAATTAAACCACAATGATACCACGACAAAGGAAAAATTTAAAATGACCAGCTGTACCCAATGTTGGCAAGAATGTCAAGCAACTCATACACTGCTGGTGAAAATGTTAAATTTTAAAGCCACTTGGGAAAATGACTTGGTACTTAAAAACTTTAAAGCAAACTTCCCATATGACCTGGTCATTCCACTTCTAGGTGTGTATGCCAAAGAAACAAAAACATATGCCCACATAAAGACTTGTATATAAATGTTACCCGCAACTTTGTAATAGCCAAAAGCTGAATACAACTCAAATGTCCATCAATATATTAGTAGATGAAAACAAATTTTGGTATATACATGCAATGGAATACTACTTGACAATAAAAAAGCAATATTAATAAACAAGGCAACATGGATGAATCACAAAATTATTATGCTGAAAGGAAAAAATGACCAGATCAAAAAGTGCACATACTGCATGATTCTATTTACATGGAATTCTAAAAAATGCAAGTGAATCAGATCAGTGGTTGCCCAGATACAGGGGCGGAATTAGGTACAGATTACAAAGGAACACAAAAAACTTCTGGGGTGATCAAAATGTTTGCTGTCTTTCGGGGTTATGGATCCATAGGTGTATACATTCATATAACTTATCAAATTGTTCACTTTAAATATGTACAATTTATTGTACATCAATTACACTTAAAGTTGAAAACACAAGATGCTCTGAAGTCATATTGGTATACTTTTTTTTTTCTTTTTTGCAGGAAGCGGGCCTCTCACTGTTGTGGCCTCTCCCGTTGCGGAGCACAGGCTCCGGATGCACAGGCTCAGCAGCCATGGCTCACGGGCCTCGCTGCTCCACGGCATGTTGGATCTTCCCGGACCGGGGCACGAGCCCGTGTTCCCTGCATCGGCAGGCGGACTCTCAACCACTGCGCCACCAGGGAAGCCCCACACTGGTATACTTTTAATTTATGGTTAGTGGTCATAGAATATACGTATCTATCCCTTCTAACTAATGTAACAAATAGAATTGGAGACTATTTATTCCACAGATATAGTCTTTTTTAAGCTAATAAAGACACAGGCTGGGGGCTTCCCTGGTGGCGCAGTGGTTGAGAGTTCGCCTGCCGATGTAGGGGGCACGGGTTCGTGCCCCGGTCTGGGAAGATCCCGCATGCCGCGGAGCGGCTAAGCCCGTGAGCCAACGCCCA
>NW_006788566.1:973721-985877 GCF_000442215.2 Lipotes vexillifer | reverse complement strand
AAAAAAAAAAAAAAAAAAAAAAAAAAAAGACACAGGCTGTGAGCAGTAATATTATAAGAACTAGCAATTTTAAAAGTCTATTGTTTTTCAGGTTGATTAAGAACATTTTGCAAAAGCACCATATAAAGGGTATTGGGGAACTTGGACACTATATGCTTAATATAATAGATGCTCTGCTATGGAGAAATATGTATTAAAATTATCCTTGTTATATGAAAGCTGGAAACAAAGGGATTGTATCATGAGTAAAAATGCTTTTTATAAAAACAATTTATGGTTAGTTGAGACAACATTCTTTCAGAAAATCTACAATATTGCTTCAGCTTCACTTAAATACTACAGCTAGTCAAAGGATATAAAAGAGAATAAAGTAACCTATATGTATACATCATTTTTCTCAGGTGTCCTCAGAGCACTGATATTGGAAAGATTGAAGCAAGACAGGGGTTGCTTATACCTCAAATTCAGGTTTTTTGACTCCCAAAAGGTGGTGTTTTCAGTTGTGAATCCATCGTTACTTTTATTAGAAGATGCCTTAACATATGTTTCAAATAACCTGGGTGTGCGTGGAAGCATACAGGTGTATAGAGTAAACAAAATTGGTCATTAGTTAAGTGTTTGCTGGATGGTGAGTATGGGAGCTTTCTTTATGTCATTCTCTCTACTTTTGGATATGTTTAAAATTTTCATAATACAAAGAAAGAAAAATAAAAACGAAAAGGAGAGGAATGATCTAAGGTAGGACTTAAAGGAGTTAGTAACAAAATACATTCCACATATTAAGACTGTGAGTAAACTACAACTTAGGTCCCCCAAATTATAAACATCTTAAGTCTGCAAGAGAGGTTAAAGACAGTGGTATAACTAGGAAATGTGTACCTGAATTGCTATTTATTTATTTAACACTATGCTCCAGTACTGGAGAAGCAACTAGAAATACAAGAAACAAAAGTCTTTGTAATAAAGTAACATTCTACTGGAAGTAACAGAAAAAAATATCAAAGAAAGAAATCACAGTGTCAGAATTCACCCATGAAGAAAAGTAAGGCAGGTTTTAAAAACAGAATGACAGGAGCCTAGGGATTTGGGGGAAATGGGATCAGATGCCATTTTAGATAAGTCCTCTCTCCGATGGGGAAGGAAGTTAACATGATACAATCTACTGAGAGCTAGTGGATCAAAGCTAGTAAAGGTCAGTTTAATATTGAACTCTCTTCCTTTTCCTTCGGACTGAGATTCAAGTAAAAATGCAGGAAGACAGCAGTATGCAAAATAAAAAGTAAACATGAGAAAACAAAAATTACATAATAGAAACATCTGAAAGCATGTATTGAAATTGAACGACTTTGCTGATGTGGTTATCCCATACAACGTATGTTGCAAAAGGGCTTCCAAAGTTTTTATTGTACACTAACTTATCCCACTGTGCTTCCTTCTGCAGCGACACCCAATCACAACACAGCAGGGTACACACATTGGCTACAATATTCTCTCGCCCTGTCTTTGGGTTCAAAATAGAAACAAAGGGTTGTATATACCTAGATTTTTACAGAATACTAACAAGTGTGTCTACTGATAGTACTATGCTCTCCTCTTTGTTTAGCCTTCTCATGAAGAGCTGAAAAACTTTGCACTTTCCAGCAATGGAAAGCAGTGAAAATGTAAATAGTGTATCAAGGGTAAACACTTTTACGTATTAAGGATGTGTAATTTTCTTATTGGGTCCAATATGTTTAGGTAGATATTTATCTCATAGAATCAGAAGAGTCAATATTTACATGTATACATCAAATAATATTAAAAGCACATGCAATGTGTTAATGCCATACACAGAGAGAAAACCAAATAGAAATATTCAATATCTGAGTTAATTTCTGTCACATCAGCATTGCTTTGCCATCATATTGTATTTACTGCATATTACCCAGCTCAGAGCAAGGAATCATTACTCTCTTACTAAAAGAGTATAATTCAAATCAAATGGTACTTACATAGGAAGAAAACAGTCGTTGAATGGATGTGGGCAGATGAAAATTTCAACCTATACCTCTCTGAAATTATTGAGAAATAAATTTTGTATCCATTGGTAGGGCGACCACTTTTTCTTGTTCCGTCAGAGAGTTATATAGTCAAGGCTGTGACGCTTCACCTAGATGCCCCTTCCGGAACGATGAACTTCTTCCTGGCTTTCACCCTCAGCTGTCAGCCCACTTTGGAGATTGCCTCAGCTGACAGGTATTGCCTCACCCAAGATTCCCTTAGTTTTGGCAGCCTACATCAAATTACTGATCAGTGTGAAGATGATATAAAGGCCCAGTCTCCTTGCCTCTATTTGGGATAATTCGGAATGGCAGTCCCAGCTCTAAAGTTCTCAAGGAGGGCCAGCTGAAACCTTATTTGCGATGATACCACAGATCAACTTCTCCCTTTGGTCCAATCCTCCTTTCTCCCTCTTGTTTTTACAGGTGTTGATTCTAGGAGCACTAACTAATTAACGTCCTATATAATAAATCCTGCCTCAGAATCTGCTTCCCAGAGATCTCAATCTGTGATACATTATGAGAAGCATATGACATGATTTTAATATTAGATTGTTCAAATGTTTTATATTATGTGTTAGTCTTAAAGCTTTCTATAGGTAACCACAGTATTCCACTAACCAGACAGAATGTTTCTCAGGTATTTTTATTAATCATAAATATACATTAATCCAGGCCTTGTTACTAAAATAAGAATTATCTCTGGGGAATCTATAAATACGCATAGACTTTATTCTTATCGCTGCAATATCATTCCTAATGCTTGTTAGGGCAATAATATAATTCAGAGCTCTGGAAGATTTGAAAATCTTTACTGAGTATAACAAATCCCTGTTCATACTTTCTATGGTCTGAATGTTTGTGTTCCTCTAAAATTTATATGTTGAAATCTTAATACCCAATGTGATGGTATTAGAAGATGGGGTCTTTGGGTGGTGATTAGATCATGAGAGTACAGCTGTCATGAATAGGATCAGTGCTCTAATAAAAAAGACTGCACAGAGCTCCCTGGCCCCTTAACACCATGTGAGGACACAGCCAGGGATGTGTCTGCAACCAGGATAACGGTCCTCACCCAACCAGGCTGTCACCATGATCTTGGACTTTAGCCTCCAGAACTGTGAGAAATAAATTCTGTTATTTATGAGTTACCCGGTTTTTCACGTTTTGTTATAGCATCTCGAACAGACTAAGATAATATTATATAGAAAATTATTCTTATGGAGGTGCATTTAAAATGTGCCACGATGACCATGATACTCCAATGTTCTTATTTTCATTGACTTGTAAAATATAGGCAGTTTCTATTACAAGTAGTTCTAAATAAATTGTAGCGTATTTTTCTACAAATAATATACATTGAACACCTAATCTTTAGTATTAAGGCTGGTGGTTGAAATATTCATGCCTGAAAAAAATCATTATGTGATTGTATCTGATTAAAGTTTTATTGCATAATTCCAGACTTGTGAAACTATGACATTTTCTTCCTCTGGGTTCCAATTCTTAGACAAAATCACTTTGAAATGACCTGTTTCACACTGTAGTGTACTTTCAGCACCTATGTTCTATTAATTAGCCAATCACCTGTGTTTTGAAGGGTGGTTTAACCTTTCTTTCATGGGGTAATGTTACAAAAACTTGAAGAAAAGCTTATTTTTTTTTTTTACAATATATTGCTCAGCCCAACCAGCTTCTGTACTACATTGCCTGAAGCTCAAAACCTGGTTGTCTTTAAAATATGCAGCTACAGAAGTAACCATTCTCAATATGTTATTTTACTAAATAATATTCATTATCCCAAATCCTAGAGGAATTAAAGCAATATTACCCTAACATACTAAGATGATGATCGACATACCTACATTGATGGATAGAGGTGTTTTATTATAGTATAGAAGACAACATTCTCAACAAGGAAATCAAGATATGCAAATTGATCAAAGCAGCCTTGTTCTTATTTTTCCCTTTCTTTCAGCAGTTAGGAATGATAGATTTCTCTCTCCTGTTTCCATCATGCAGCTCTAAAATCCACTACAGTCAGAGAGGAAGTTTGAGATGAATACATTTCAGTGATATGCCGGAGCCGACTCATACTGGCTTACAAGTGCTGATTCTGTACTTTTATTCCCAACTCCATGTTTAGTGAGGTAACATTGATAACCTGAAATTGACATGGTGGGCGTATATACATAATAGAAATTGGCAAACAGTATAAACCAAAACTTTTATTCCTAGGAGAGCCAGTTGTTAAACATTTACCAGCACACCACTTTAATTCCTATATAACCAGTAGTATGCTAGTGAGCCAGCTGACTGAAATGAGTACAATCAACTTTCTTGAGCTAGTGTGAGCTAGCTCCAGCAGACTACTGTATGTAACTCCATTGCCCCCATTTATATAAAAATTGTGAAGTTATACACATGGCTCCTTTATTATGAAAGAAGTTGGCATTATCAGCGTAGTAAAAATTTAAAATATCCAAAAAACAGCATTGCTTTTGTAGTAAGTGTAACTGAGCAGGACCCTATGGGGCCCTCAGGGGACAGACTGCCCCCCCCCACACCATGTACTCCAATTGCCTCTTGTTTATAGAAAAACTTGAGCCTCCTAGGCCTTTCCTAAGTTCCAAAGAATAAATTTACTCAGAGAATTGAGAAAATGCAGAAACAAAGGAAAACAGTCAAGTAAGAAAAGATAATAATAGTTTAGCCATTAGACAAGGTCAAGGACCTTTAGTTCCTCCTCAAGGGCTATCAATAATATTCTGAGCCATAGCCTTTGAGGTGTTTTGTGGATACTGATACCCCCACCAGGTGGAAGAAGTTATCTGCATTCTGACCACTAGCCCATAGACCTCAGACTGGCTGGAACCAGAAGGTTGATGATGTTGACTCCTGATTACCTCAGCATCAACCAATCAGAAGAATGTCCATCAGCTGATCACTCTCTCCCTCACCCTATCTTTAAAAACCTTCCCCTGAAAACCACTGGGGGGTAGGGGGAATTTGGGGCCTTAGTGGCCTGGACTCCTTGCTTTGTGCCTGCAGTAAACGGCACTTTCCTTCATCACAACCTGGTGTCAGTAGATTGGCTTAACTGTGAGCAGGTGAGCAGACCCAAGTTTGGTTTGGTAACAGTAAGGATGTAGTGTACTCATTTCTTAGGCTACAAATTTCCTCACAGATTAAAAATTCAGGAAGTTATCAGCAGTGTAGAATGATTACATAGTTATTTGATCTAGATCCTTTTGCTCTCTCTCTTTCTCCTTTTAATTTTAGATAATTATTATATCAGTTTAATTCTACTCCATTCATTACAGAGAAAATCAAAATACATATCCGGTATCTTCTATGTTTTGGCTTGAGACATTTTAAGCTAAAAGGATTTAATTATGAAATATTTAAACATAGAAAATTCAGAGTATATTATAATAAAAATAATTACCACAAACTACATTTAATAAAGAATAATATTTTGCCATATTTTCTGAGGCTCATTCTTTCCCTCCACTTTTGGTTAAAGAAATAAAACAGGGCTTCCCTGGTGGCGCAGTGGTTGAGAGTCCGCCTGCCGATGCAGGGGACACGGGTTCGTGCCCCGGTCTGGGATGATCCCACATGCCGCAGAGCGGCTAGGCCCGTGAGCCATGGCCGCTGAGGCTGCGCGTCCGGAGCCTGTGCTCCGCAACGGGAGAGGCCACAACAGTGAGAGGCCCGCGTACCGCAAAAAAAAAAAAAGAAATAAAACATAAGCCTCACCACCACTGCTCCATCACTTCCATACTCTTCTCCAGAATTAATCACTACCTGTAATTGGCATGTTATATCATCACACATGATCAATGTGAGAAATAATGCATACTATCATTTTGTATACTTAAAATATTTACATAAATGCTATTATACTGTGCATATATTTATTTCCTTTTTACATTTTTACTTTTATAATGTATAAATTATTATATATCTATTATATTTTAAAATGTAATTCAAATATAGACCAAAGTTGAAAAAATTCACCACCATATATCTTCCATTCTGATTCAACAACAATCAACATATTGCCATATTTTGTGAACACTCTTTCTCTCTACATAACTATTTTAGCATAGGCTTCCTAAGAATAAAACTATTCTATATAGTCACAATATTATTATCACACCTAAGAAAATTCAAAATATTTTCACTGTATCATCTAATATCCAGTCTCTATTCATTTCTCCTAGTTGTCACAAAAATAGAACCTATCTTTAGTTTTGTTCAATCAGGATCTAACCAGGATTCATGCATTGCATTTGATTATTTATATGGTTTCTTTTCATTTAAAAGACCTCCATTTTTACCAGTAAATTCATTATTTTAAAGGTGCCCAGATCAGTTGCCCATTTTATGAATTTGTTGATTGTTCCCTTATAGCATTAAGAAAATCTCTGTACCCTGTATTTTTGTAAAGTGAATTTTCTTCTGGTGACTGCTTCAAATATGTAAATATATCTCATATATAGTGATATGTAGTACTATCATTATCATTACTTCTCAAAAATCCTGCAAGTTTTCTTAGTATCCTTTGTTCCAAAAATTGTCTAATAGTTTTTAAAAAAATATTCGGGTGAAAGAGATTTTCAATTTTTTATGTTTTATTTTAAATTTCCAGATGTTATGCATGATTATAAGAAAATGTAAGATTTCTCTTTATGATACTTCTTGATGTTTTCCTGATATGACTCTTCGTATATAATAAAATATGACACATTCTATAAGCATTTTGGAAGAACGTACACTGTCTCTTTTTAGACTGTAGGGTGTTATATATAAGATTTACTATATTAATTATGTTGCTTTTATTTCTTATATTCTTATTTATGCCTACTTATTATATTTTATACTGAAAGTGGTATATTAAAGTTTCACATTATTAATGCTTCTACATATGTCTCCATGCATTATCTGTAATTTCTGGTTTAAATGGGCATTTACTGTGTAATTTGATATTATATGTAGATAATTTCTGTTGTGTGTTCATTGTGAATGTGGCTTTTAGCATTATAAAATATATTTCTTGGACTAGTTTAATATGTTTTTATGAATTCAACCATATTTGCATTTATTCCTTGTTTTATTGATTTCTGTGTTAGTTTTTTAATTTCCAACTTTAGATAAAGAATGATAGGTGATAGACAAGTGATAGACATGTCAAAATCCTTATTGTATAATATATAATTTAGTTAGAATTATGTGTTACATTTTCTTTTTTTACTTTATGGTGGTTTGAGGATGGTGAGTTTTCATTAGCTGAAATATTTTTATTCATTTACCTGTTTTATTTGCCCAATTGCTTTGTATAGAGATTCTCTTACCCTCTCTCTCTCTCTCTCTGTATGTGTGTGTGTCTTTTCCTATTCCTACTCATGTCGTGGACAGGGTTTATACTTGAACCACACTCCCTGCTGTTGCTTTAGTGAAATGTGGTTTTTGTAATAGGTGATATTAATGGTGGGAGTGAAGGCAAAAGCTGTCTAAGCTTTTGTTTTTTTCATTCCATTTCTTCAGGATCCTACTCTTTCCCCTCTAACTTTTTCTTTCTTTTCAGTTTTATCTTTCTCAAGGGTGCAACCCCATTATCCATCTCCTTCTCCAGAACAAATCTTCTCTAATACTCCCACTTTGAGTGTCTCTTATTATACTTTCAAGGCCATTTCTTGTATCAGGTGGTGTAGATTACCAAGTGCCAAACTTTCATTTTGGTTTAGTACTAATTTGCCTCTGAACATTGGATGTTCTCTTTCTGTGGATGATTTTGTCTGTGCTTCATTAATTCTTCCAAATCTCTCCCTTCTTTGTCACGGAATCTCCTAAGCCTTCTCTCCCTGCTCTCTACATCCACAGTCTTGTAGTCAGAGCAGAAACTCTCTTGGAATTGAGTGTTTATTTCTCTTTATAAATGTAATTTAAAGTTTATGGTATTCTCTGTCTTCTAGTAATCCAGAGATTGTAGGTTATGGGTGGTTTTATATGCTCTTATTGATCTTATGATATTGGAGAGGGTACATACATTTGTAGGGATTCAGATTCTGATGGCCACCCCGTTCTGCCATATGCTGAGGATTCTGATTTTCTCCTTTGAAATATTCCTGAGATTTTGGTTCTGCTCCTTGGAAATTATGAAGTGAAACTCATGGTAGTTCATAAAATTCAGTGATACACTTGGCAAGCCTTGACCTCTAGGTCTGTATGGAGCAGAGAGCAGCATAATTCAACTATTCTTGTTCTATTACATTTATTCTATCTCCCATTTTTAAAAAATCCTCCATATCACTTCATTTTATTTTAACCCATTATTCTTTTTTTAAAAAAAAATAAAGCTAAATTGAATTTTCAGTAGTTTTTTAAATTTAGCTATAACTGACATATAACATTATATTAGTTTCCGGTGTACAACATGATGATTCAATATTTATACACATTGTGAAATGATCACCACAATTAAGCCTAGTTAACACCTATCACGATACATAGTTACAAATATTTTCTTGTGATCAAAACTTTTAAGATTTACTCTTAGCAGGGACTTCCCTGGTGGCGCAGTGATTGAGAATCTGTCTGCTAATGCAGAGGACACAGGTTCGAGCCCTGGTCCAGGAGGATCCCACATGCCGCGGAGCAACTAAGCCCATGCATCAAAACTACTGAACCCGTGCACCACAACTGCTGAGGCCCGCGTGCCTGGAGCCTGTGCTCTGCAACAGGGGAAGCCACTGCAATGAGAAGCCCTCGCACCGCAATGAAGAGTAGCCCCTGCTCGCCACAACTAGAGAAAGCCCGCACACAGCAACAAAGACCCAAAGCACCCCTAAATAAATAAATAATTAAAAAAATTTACTCAGCATTTTTTAAATATGCAATACAGTCTTATTAACTGTAATCATCATGCTGTACATTACATCCACATGACATTTATTTTATAGCTGGAAGTTTTTACTTTTTAACCCCCTTCACACATTTCACCTACACCCCACTCCCCACCTCTAACAACTACCAATCTATTCTCTATCTATGAGTTCATATAGTATTGGTCTTTCTCTATCTGACTTATTTCACTTAGCATAATGCCCTCAAGATCCATCCATGTTGTCACATATGACAAGATTTCATTCTGTTTTATGGCCAAATAATGTTCCATTGTGTATATATGCCACATTTTCTTTATCCATTCATCCATAGATGGACACATTTCTTGGCTGTTGTAAACAATGCTGCAGTGAACATGGGGCAGCATATGTCTTTTCAGGTTAGTGTTTTAGATTTCTTCAAATAAATACCCAGAAGTGGAATTGCTGGATCATACAGTAGTTCTATTTTTAATTTTTTGACAGACTGCCATACTGTCTTCCATAGTGGTTGCACCAATTTACAGTCCCACCAACAGTGTACAAGGGTTCCCTTTTCTCCACATCCTCATCAACACTTGTTATTTCTTGTCTTTTTGGTGATAGGCATTCTAAGAGGTGTGAAGTGGTATCTCACTGTGGGTTTGATTTGCATTTCCCTGATAATTTGTGACCTTGAGCACCTTTTCATGCACTTGTTGTCCATTTGTATTTCTTCTTTGGAGAAATGTCTGTTCTGATTCTCTGCTCATTTTTTATTTGGATTGTTTGTTTTTTTGCTATTGAATTGTATGAGTTCTTTGTATATTTGCTACATTAATCCCTTATTAGATATAAGATTTACAAATATTTTCCGCCATTCTGTAGGTTGCCTTTTCATTTTGTTGATGGTTTTCTTTGCTTTGCAGAAGCTTTTCAATTTGATATAGTCCCACTTGTTTATTTTTACTTTTGCTGTTTTTGCTTTTGGTGTCAAATCCAAAAAATCATCCCCAAGACTGATGTCAAGGAGCTTACTGCCTGTGTTCTCTTCTACAAGTTTTATGGTTTAAGGTGTTACATTCAAATTTTTGATCAATCTTGAGTTAATTTTTGTGTACAGTGTAAGACAGTGGTTGAGTTTCATTCTTTTATTGTGGCTGTCCAGTTTTCCCAGCACCATTTATTGAAGAGACTGTCTTTTCTCCATTGTATATTCTTGGCTCCTTTGTCATAAACTAATTGGTTATATATGCATGGGTTTATTTCAGGGCTCTATACGTAGCTCCATTGATCTATGTGACTGTTTTATGCCAATACCATATTGTTTTGATGACTATATCTTTGTAATATGGTTTGAATTCAGGGAGCATAATACCTCCAGCTTTGTTTTTCTTCCTCAAGATTGTTTTGCCTCTTTGGGGTCTTTTATGGTTCCATACAAATTTTAGGATTGTTTTTACTATTTCTGTGAAAAATGCCATTGGAATTTTGATAGTGATTGCATTGAATCTGCTTTGAGTAGTCTGGATACTTTGACAATATTAATTCTTCCAATCTATGAACATGAAATATCTTTCCATTTATTTATGTCTTCTACAATTTCTTTCATCAGTGTCTTATATTTTTCCATGTACAGGTATTTTACCTCCTTGGTTAAATTTATTCCTAGGTATTTTATTTTTTCTGATGAATTTGAAATGGGATTGTTTTCTTAATTTCTTTCCCTCCTAGTTCATTGCTAGTGTACAGAATCACAACAGATTCTTATATATTTATTTGTATCCTGCAACTTTATTCAATTCATTTAATAGTTCTGAAAGATTTTTGGTGGAGTCTTTAGGGTTGTCTATATATAACACCATGTCATCTACAAATAGGGACAGTTTTATTTTCTCCTTTCTGATTTGGATGTCTTTTTCAGTTATTATTTTATAATATCTTCTAGCATACATTAGTTAATGTCTTCATCCAAGTTTTAATATGTGGTGTGTTTATTTACACAGCCCTTAATATGTTTTACTTTCCATTATACTTTCTTCTGTGAACCATGTGTTGTAAGTTTTTATATTATTGTGTATTGTGTTTTATTCTCGTCAATCTTTTTATTCTGTCAATCTTTAATTTATACATTTTAAAAATTATATTATTAGGTGCTTAAAAGTACATGATGGTATAACTTTGATAAATGAAGTGAGCTGCTTCCTTTATCATTATTACATATCTATGTGTCTATTTATCATCTGTTTTTAATAGAGTTACATCAGCTTTGTTATGGTAGTGCATGCCTGGATCAATTTTTTCCAACCCTCAATCCTTCACATTTGCCTTTATGTGTCATTATTTTAAGTATATTTTCCCCTACAATACAATTAAAATTTAATCCACATCTGAGAACCTCTTTTAGATGACTCTTAAATCTAGTTATTTTTATTGTAATTTCTGATATAGTGTGGATTTATATCTAACATCTCAGTTATTTTTATTTATTATTCATTTTCTTTATAGTTATTTATTTTTTCTCCCTTTAGTAAGTTGGAAAGTTATACATTCTCTTTCCATTATTTTGGTGGAAAGAATTAAATGTTACATTAAACATTTAAAATATATTATTGACTTGCCAAATTTTAAAATTAATCATTTAGTTCTTATAAACCCTTGATTAACAGAAGGATCTTAGAATACATTTATCACTTTGTTTCCTAATGTTTAGTTCCACCTTTCCAAGAAGTTCCCTATATAATCTTTATTGTTATTATTATTATTATTACTAGAGTTGATCCTTATTTATATTTATGTATTTGCCAGTTTCTTTACTCACCATTAATTCTTGCTATTGCTTCCTTCTGGATTAAACATTCTTCTTCCTAAAATACATATTCCAGGACAAGTTATTTCAGCAAGAGTCTATGAGTGGCAAATTTCTTCACTTTTGTTTTGGAGATGTCTTTATTTTACTTTCACTATTTAAGGACAATCTACCTAGAGATAAAGTTCTAAGTTGAGTCATTTTCTTCTGTACTTTAAAAATATGATTCCATGGGCTTCCCTGGTGGCGCAGTGGTTGGGAGTCCGCCTGCCGATGCAGGGGACACGGGTTCGTGCCCCGGTCCAGGAAGATCCCACATGCTGCGGAGCGGCTAGGCCCGTGAGCCATGGCCACTGAGCTTGCGCGTCCGGAGCCTGTGCTCCGCAATGGGAGAGGCCACAACAGTGAGAGGCCCGCGTACCGCAAAAAAGGAAAAAAA
>NW_006788566.1:938989-973469 GCF_000442215.2 Lipotes vexillifer | reverse complement strand
CCGCAAAAAAGAAAAAAAAAAAAAAAAAAAAATATGATTCCATTTTCTTTGGTATTTTTGTTTTCTTGTTTGTTTCCAGAAGTCTCCTAGGGTTAAAATTACTGTAAAACTTTACTTTCTGTCTTCTCTTTAGATGAGTTTTATATATTCTCCTTGTCCTTGGATTTCTGCAATTTCAGCATATTGTGTTTATATATAGATTTGTTTTTAATTATCCAATCTGAGTCATTTTTTTCTTTAACCTGGGGATTCATATATTTCATTAATTATGGAAATAATCAACCATCTTATATTTGAATATTGAGTTGTTTTTCTTCTGTCTAGCTTTCTAGGTCTTCTCAATCCACAGTCAATGTCTCTTTACCACTTTTTCATATTTTCTATCACTTTATCTCTCTGTGTTATATTATTAAAACTTCAGATCTATCATGTAGTTCATGAATTCTCTCTGCAGCTGTGTTCAATCTTTTTATCCAATCATTGGGCTTTTTAGTTTCATTGAGTATATTTTTTGAAACTCTGTCTTTCTAGGGCATATTCTCTTTTTTCATGTAAATCTCTTCTCTCATATGGTGTGAACTCTTCTGTCGTATCTCACTATTCTTATAACATACATCAAGTTTGTTCAAATAGTTCTATTACCTCAAAAAGTTGGGGTGCCGAGCCTCTTGGTGGTTTTATAAAGCAACTATTTGACTGGTTTGAGAACTTTATTGTGTGTTCATCTCTAGTAGAGATGAAAAAGATTACTGCTTCCCCCAGCCAGTGGATAGATGTTTGTTTGCATGTTTTCAAATCCATTTTGAAGAAAGAGAATAGTTCTTTCAGGTCCCCATATTTATTCAGTAGTGCCAGATATACTTATTTGCCTCATCACTCATCACTGTGTTCCCCAGCAAGAACATACCCATGAACAATTATATATATTATAATTTATATATAATTTTTTTTCTTTTTCTCCAGCCAAATAAAATGTCTTTAATTTTCTGAAGCAAGCCTGTTATTTCTTGTCTCTGATTCTTAGCTAATGGTGTTTGTCTTAGGGAGCTCTGGCTGCTATAACAAAATACTATAGCCTGGGTGGCCTAAACAACAGACATTTATCTCTCACAGTTCTGGAGGCTGTGAAATCCAAGATCAAGGTGCTGGCAGATTCAGTTTCTGGTAAGGGCCTGCTACCTGACCTGTAGACAGCTGCCTTCTTGTTGTGTGCCCACGTGGTCTTTCCTTGGTGCATGTGAACGGTGAGAGAGAGTTATCTCTGTCTTCCTCTTCTTATAAGGGCACCAATCCCATAAAGAGGGTCCTAAAATTATGACATAATCTAAACCTAATTACTTCTCAAAGGTCCCATCTTTAAATATCATCACATTGGGGATGAGGGCTTCAACATGTGAATTTTAAGCAGACACATTCAGCCCACAAAAGTATTACCTTATACCAAATCATTCTTTGCCCACTTGTTTTTGTACTAAACTCCTACTCATGCAACAGGCCTCAACTTTGATATTCCCAGACTCCTTCCTCAAAACTGTGTTGTTAGCCTTAAAATTTACAATTTAAACCATGCACTTGACTTACCTTTTCTATTAGATGATGTAAAGGACCATGTTTAATTAGTTCATAATGTACCCGCAACACTTAGTACACTATTGATTAGTACTTGGCACTTAAAATGAAATATTTCTGAATGAATTTTCTATATCTTCTGTGTAATATTTTATGACCAGACATTTAAGTAACTCTATTCTCTTGAGAATAATATATGGGCTTTCCTGTGTCCAAAAGAGAAAAGAGTTTTATAAAAAAAAAAAAGAAAGAAAAACGGTACAGCTATCCATGTCAAACACTGAAGAGTGATCCAGTGAAATCAAGTTTTGAAAACAAGTATCTGGAAAAAAGGTGGTCATGTGCAACATTAGCAAGGGTACTTACAGTAGAATGGTGAAGACTGAAAACCTGTTGCAAAAGGTTTACATAAAATAAAATAATAAAATAAATAAGATAAAATAAAATAAAAGATCTTGCCTTAAACCAGTGGTTCTTAAAGTGTGGACCTCAGATCAGCAGTATCAGAGTCATCTAGGAACTTGTTAGAAATGAAAATATTTGAGTTCTACCATAGACCTCTTGAATAACAAAATCTGCAGCTAGAGACCAGTGATATGGCTTTTAAGAAGCTTTCCAGGTGATTCTGATGCATAGTTAAGTTTAAGAACACTGTTTTAGATAGAAAGGGAATTGAATGAACAGAGGCTAGAAGGGATCACATGGTCATGGATGGTTCATTCCCCTTGTTTTGTTTAAAGATGAAACATTGAACTTATTTTTATGATTACAGAGAAAAGATGAGGGTGAGAGAGAAAGAGACCAGAAATTGACAGGACCATGTATTAGAAGGAATAAATTAATTGGATCAAGCAGTGGAATGTGCCTTGATATGTATGACTCCCTCCTTTTTAAAAGTAAGGGAAGCAGGTGAGGGCAAGAAAGGAGAGAGGAAGAAAGCAGCTGGGATTTATTTGTAGGGAGGGTGAAGGAAAGATAATACAGTAGTTAGCCTCTGGCTTGTGAAGAAGAGTGAAGTTATTTCATGAGAGTGAGAAGAAAGATAGGAGCTTTGTAAATAGTGTTTTGGAATTGGTGCTTTGCTATGTGGGAGGTTATTTGAGCAGGGGCATATAATGTAAGTTTTTACAAGAAGCCCTGAGGGCTCAGGTAAGGAGTTCCTCTGTCCTCACAGGTGTATTATATTTTACAGCAGAAAAATCTGAGTGAGGTGTTGAATTGAGCCAGGTTTGTAACTCAGATGTAGGAGAAAAATAAAGGGATAGTGAGTTGAGTTGCACTTAATTATTTTTAAAAAATTCCTGGAAATGATGCAATTTCAACTAGAAAGGAATAATTAATGTAAACAGTATATCCTTTGCATTCAAACTCCATGATGGCTTTAGAAAAGTCAAACCACTTTGTGGGGGATGTTAAAGATAACCATGCATCAATGAGCTGAATATAATCACTTGTAAGTTAAAAAAATATTCTTGCAAATATGTCTGTGTATTACAAAAAACCACAAACAACCGTTCAATCTTTTAGTGCTCACAAGAATGACCAAGGAATATCACACCAACTCTAAAGTAAATGTGTATGTTTACTTGAGCACTTTAGTATCTGTTCATCAATATTCCATCAATATTATTTTAAGGATGCCAGTCTGTGGAGCAATGATTTGTTGGTAAAGTAGACTCAACAAGATATGAAAAGGAAGTTAATGGTTGCAATTTTCATAAGATGTGAGGGTTTCTGAAGGGTCCCATTGCCCAAAATAATCCTCCTCTCCATGTTGCCCATGGCTAAAAGTTCTGTTGTTCTTATGTCAATAATTTAAGATATTACTGTTATAAGGCCTAAATATGAATAAGTGAGAGTTCTAGAAAAGGTTCATGAGTGTATTTATTTATTAACTGATTAATAACCATTAACAACTCTAGCACATACTACTTTATCAGAAAACCTTCACACTGGGGTACCAACAACCACAATTTTGTGAGGAATGAAAGTGAGAAAAATCTCAGAACACAGATCGTGGGACAGTATGACTGGATGAGCAATCAGCCTAGGATTTATTTTTCTTATCTGTCAATTACTGGCTATGTGGCTTTTCTGTGCCTCAGTTCCATCATCTATAAATGGAGATAATAGTAATTCCTACTTAATGGGATTATATATTAGGGATTAAATGAGCAAATGCATTAAAGTAGTTATCACAATACCTGGTAAATGGGTAGCACTCAATAAATATTAACAGCTATCAACATCATCATCATCATCATTATCATTATTGCTTGTTGTGAAGAAAGGGGGCCCCAGGATTTAATTAAGATATACTTGGCAGTTTACAAAGAATTAATGGTATCATTACTGAGGAGAAACATAATATTGATGCTATTTTTCCATAAAAAGAAAACTAGGACAACACCATCCATAAAGTAAAAAGAAAACCCACAGAATGGGAGAAAATATTTGCAAATCATATATTGGATAAATGGCTTCTATCCACAATGCATAAAGAACTCTTACAATTGAACAGTATAAAGACAAATAACCCAATTTTAATAACGTGGGTGAAGAACTTGAAGACATTACTCCAAAGAAAATATACAAATAGCCAACAGGCGCATTTGTTTGACACCAATATTCATCAAGGAAATGCAAATCAAAATCACAGTGAACCCCCTCACACGCACTGGGCTGGCTAGAATAAAAAAATACAATAATCCAAATACATATAATTATACACTGCAACCCTAAACCAAGTGGGATTTATAGCCCAGATATGCAAGGCTGGATCAATATTCAAAAATCAATTAATGTAACCTATCACATCAAAGACTAAACAGGAAAAATCACGTGATCATATCAATAGATGCAGAAAAAGCATTTGACAAAACCCAACACCTGTTCATAATACAAATTGTCAGTAAACTGGGAATAGAGGTGAACTCCTTCAACATGATAAAGAATGTCTAAAAATCCCTACAGCTGACATTATACTTAATGGTGAGAAACTCAAAGCTTCCCCACAAATATCAAGTATAAGACAAAAATATTCTCTCACTATTCCTCTTCAAAATTGTACTAGAAGTTCTAGCTAATGCAATAAGACAATTAAAGAACACAAAAGGTATACAGATTGGGAAGGAAGAAATAAAACTGTTTTTGTTTGCAGATGTTGTGATTGTCTATGTAGAAAATCTGAAAGAATCCACACACAAAAAAACCCTCCTGCAACTAATAATTATAGCAAGGTTTTAGGATACAATGTTAATACACAAAGGTCAGTCACCTTTCTATAGACCAGCAATGAACAAGTGGATTTTGAAATTAAAAATATAAAACCATTTACATTAGCATCCCCTAAATGAAATATTTAGGTAAAAATCTAATAAGATATATACAAAATATATGAGGAAAACTACAAAACTCTGATAAAAGAAATTAAACAACAAAATACATGGAGAGACATTCCATGTTCATGGATACAAAGACACAATATTGTCAAGACATCAGTTCCTCCCAACTTGATCCCCAGATTCAATGCAATGCCAGTCAAAATCCCATCAAGTTATGTTGTGGTTATCTATTCGCTGATTCTAAAGTGTATATAGAGAGGCAAAAGACTCAGAATAATCAACATAATATTGAAGGAAAAGAGCAAAGTTGGAGGACTGACACTACCCAACTTCAAGATTTACTATCTAGTTACAGTAATCAAGACTGTGTGTTATTGGTGAAAGAAAAGACAAATAGATCAATGGAACAGAACAGATAGCACATAAGTAGATGCTCATAAATATAGTTAACTGATCTTTCACAAAGAAGCAAAGGCAGTATAGCAGAGCAAAGAAAGTCTTTTCAACAAATGGTGCTGGAACAATGAGACACCCACAAGCAAAAAAAAAAAAAAAGAAAAAATTGATCTTGACACAGACCTTATGCCCTTCACAAAATTAACTCAAAATTGATTACAGATCCAAATGTAAACTGAAAAAGCATAAAATTCCTAGAAGATAACATTAGGAGAATACCTAGAGGACCATAGGTATGGTGATGACTTTTTAGATACAACACCAAAGGTACAATCCACGAAAGAAACAACTGATAAGCTAAACTTTTATATTAAAATTAAACACCTCTTTTCTGTAAAAAAACAATGTCAGAGAATGAGAAGAGAAACCACAGACTGGGAGCAAACATTTTCAAAAGATACATCTGATAGAGGACTATTATCCAAAATAAACAAAGAACTCACAAAATTCAACAATAAGAAAACAACTTGATTAAAAACTGGGCTAAAGACCTTAACAGACATCTTACCAAAGAACATACACAGATGGCAAATAAACATATGACAAGATGCTGTATATCATATGACATCACTGAAATGCAAATTCAAACAATGAGATATTATTTCCCACCTACCAGAATGGGCAAAATCTAGAACACTGAAAACACCAAGTGCTGGAGATGTGGAGCAAAAGGAGTTCTCATTCATTTCTGGTGGGAGTGCAAAATGGTACAGCCACGTTGGAAGATGGTTTGACAGTTTCTTACAAAGTTAAAATACTCTTGTCATATGATGCAGCAATCACACTCCTTAGTATTTATCCAAAGGAGTTGAAAATTTATGTCCACACAAAAACCTGTACATGGGTAGGAACAGCAGCTTTATTCATAATTGTCAAAACTTGAAAGCAATCAAGATGTCCTTCAGTAGGTAAATAAACTGTGGTACATCCAGACAATCAAATATTGCCCAGTGCTAAAAACAAATGAGCTATCAAGCCATATAAAGACATGGAGTAATCTTAATGCATAGGGAAAAAAAAGCCAATCTGAAAACCTACATACTGTTTGATTCCAACTATATGACAGACTGAAAAAGATAAAACTATAGAGACAGTGAAAAGATCAGTAGATTGGGGGTGGATTAAGGGGAGGGATAAATAGGCAGATCACAGAACATTTTTAGGGCAGTGAAAATACTCTATGATACCATAATAACTGACACATGTCATTACACATTTGTCCAAATTCATATAATGTATAACACCAAGAATGAACCCTAAGGTAAACTACGGACTTTGGGTGATTGTCATGTGTCAATGTAGGTATGTCAAAAGTACCACTCTGGTTGGGTATGGTGATAATGGGGGAAGGCTATGCATACGTGAGGGCAAGGGGTTTATGGGAAATCTCTGTACCTTCCCTGAAATTTTGCTGTGAACCTAAAACTGCTCTAGAAAATAAAATCTTAACAATTTTTTAAAAAGGTGTGATAAGAACAAGTGCTGTCGAGAATGTGGGAAAACCTCAGTCTTCATACACTGCTTTTAGAAATGTAAAATGTTGGAGTCACTTTGGAAAGCAGTCTGGCAGTTCCTCAAACAATTAAACACAGAGTTACCATATTACTCAGTAATTCCACTCCTAGATATAAACCCAAGAGAAATCAAAACATATGTCCACACAGAAACTTGTACATGAATGTTTATAGTAGCGTTATTCATATTAGAAAAAGGTGGAAGCAACTCAAATGTCCATTATCAGTTGAATGGATAAGAAACTAATATATCCTTAAAACGGAATATTATTCAGTCTTAAGAAGGAATGAAGTATTGTTAGATGCTACAACATGTGTAAACCTTGAAAACATTTTGCTAAGTGAAAGAAGCCAGGCACAAAAGACCACATAGTATATGATTCCATTTATATGACAGTGCAAAACAGGGTAATCTATACAGAGAGAGCATAGAAGTGGTTCCTTAGGGCTAGTTGGAGGAATGAAGAGATATGTAGGTGATAGCTAAAGGGTCTGCGTTTTCTTTTTGAGCTGATAAAACTGTTCTAAAATTGGCTGTAGTTGAATGTATCCGTGGATATACTGAAAACTATGGAATTGCACACTTTAAAAAGGTGAATTTTATGGTATGTGAATTATATCTCAATAACAAGAAAGTAGGACCTGGAATGGGGAGAACGGTCTGTCAATGGAAGCCTCATTAAATGTATTTTAAATTATTGTTATTGTTATTATTGTTATTATCCTTCAATAGGAGACCTAAATCATCAAGTAGTGGGGGTTAGTGTTGCCTAAATTAGGATCCATTTTTGCATATCTGTGCTTAAAGAAAAAAAAGTAAGTTCTGAAAAAGGAGACTGGCTTATGTTCTCTCTACACTTCATTCTTTTGATTCAACATATCACACTGAAGGTAGTGACTTTCTACATATTAAAGATTATATTATCTATAAAGTCATTTACATAAATCAGTGATAAATCATTTTACACAAACCATAAATCAAGAGATGCAGAATGACTCACACTCTCCACACTCAAGGATAGAGTTTAGAATCTAGTACTTACTGGAACATTCCATAAACAGGATTTGAGGGGGTGTTGTCTTTGTAGCACTGCATTTAATAAGGTTGAATTGGTCCTGAACCTTATGTCCACAGCTGTACTATGCACAATCTTAGAAAGGTTAAATATGAGGTTAAACAATTCTAAAAGAATAGAGGTTAAGTATACAGAAAAAAAAAGAGGCAAATATGTAAATGCAAACAGGAAAATTTACAAAAAAAATCTTTAGCTTTTGTTTCTGAGTAACTTCATTTATTGAACAGACATTCAATGAAAACATACACCAGCCCAGGCAATAACTATGCTTTAGTTACAGATGTTACTATTTCCTCTCTGATAAAAAAATGGAAAGAGAGTTATTTAAAGGAAGAAAAATTTTGTTTACTATTTATATGCAAATTAAAAATTGCCCTTAAAATATCTATGATATTAAATATCATACATATGCAATGTTTTGTACATTATGCATATGTTTTGATATGCTATGGCCACTTTAAATCAGTTTTTATAAGTATAGGTTTATGTTGGGATTAAATGCCATAATACCATAATTCCATAATTTCATAATATGATTTATGTTCCCACTCCATGAGTGCAAATTTTACACATTTGTTCAATCTATTCAATATCTTTTGAAAGTCTACTGCATCCATTGCAGGTTACACCTCCCCCAACATGCAAATGCCTATTGTCTTCGAAGCAAAAGGTATCCAACCAAACACCTTCATTTCTGGGGTAGTTAAGGAGATCCAAAAGCACATATGAATACGGTTAAAAACTATTCTAGCCAGAGACTCTTTAATTACAAGGTATAAAAAAAACTAAAGCTTGCTTATTTGAGTGGACATTATTGCAAAGAAACAGAAAATGGTTTTCAGAAATTATAACCAGACTTCAAATATAGTCTGTGAGTCAGACTCCCTGTGTTTTGTGCTCTCTCTTTTCTGTATATATGCAATCAAACCATCTCTCTGCAGAAGAACTTTCTCTGTAGGGCTCTTAATTTTGGTACTGCTTTTGGTTTGGTATAGCAATGGTTACTTGTTTCTGGCCCATATCTATTTGATCTTACAGCCCAAGTTCAAGTGTCCAACACCCCTTCACTAAATCTGTCTCTGTACCTAAAATTCAAATTTCCTGAAGAAAGAAAATCAGATCATCTCAGTTTCGATCAGGTGGATGACCTTGGGACAATCACCATGGCCAAA
Source organism: Lipotes vexillifer (assembly GCF_000442215.2). Lineage (NCBI taxonomy): Eukaryota > Metazoa > Chordata > Mammalia > Artiodactyla > Lipotidae > Lipotes > Lipotes vexillifer. Next base: position 964,338 of record NW_006788566.1, on the reverse strand, counting down.
TCACAGACTACCAGACATGCAAGCCTATCTCTTCTGGTCTGTGATTCTGTCAAATAATTTTAGAATCGGGTGCATGCAGAAAAAGATAGTGGACATCTTCAATATAACTATGAAACTAGAATATGGAAATGATCAGCAGCTATGCAGCTGTATTCTCCCCTTTTTCTCTAATCCAAATGTGAACATTTTTTATGTTAACCTCCCATTTTTAAAAAGGGGCAATTTTGAAACAAAAAGCTACCAAAATTAAAGATATATGTATATGTCCATATGTACATAAGTGTGTATACATAAATGTTCTGTATTTGTTTTATTTCTTAGAAATTATAAGCAAATCTTGACAAAAATTGAACCTGGTATTTGAATGAGAATAAAAACTTAGACTTCTTTATTTGTAAAACATCCCTCACAAAAAATGGCCCTCCTCCACATTTCAGATATCTGATTATTAGCAGCCTCTTAAAGGATCTGTTACTTCATTTAGATATACTGCTTTCGTCTCTTGCATTTGTCTATATGTGACTGAATTTTCTATGGATATATTGCTAGCAAATGTACAAGTGCATATGGGTAAACATGAATCAGAAATATATGCTGGTTTAACACTATGGAAGACATGTTCTTTGATATCCCAAATAATAATTTATCCTAGGTTAGCTATGACCATAAAACATTATCCACAGGCTGCAGGTTGTGTTGAGTGTGTCAGCCTGTTCTTGGCTCTTGGGGAGTGGAGAGGGTTTAAGAGTTAACCTGCGGGGCTTCCCTGGTGGCGCAGTGGTTGAGAGTCCGTTTGCCGATGCAGGGGACACGGGTTCGTGACCCGGTCCGGGAAGATCCCACATGCCGCGGAGCGGCTGTGCCCGTGAGCCATGGCCGCTGAGCCTGCGGGGCCCGAGCCCGTGCTCTGCAACGGGAGAGGCCACAACAGTGAGAGGCCCGCGTACCGCAAAAAAAAAAAAAAAAAAAAAAAAAAAAGTTAATCTGCTATAATACCTTATGGTCATTCCTATCCCTGTGCCTTTGCTCATGCTGATTTCTTTGCCTAGAATTTCCATCCTATTTCTCATTCAAGGCCCACTACAAATTCAGTTCTTTCATGAATCCTCCCCACAAGATCTTGTCCACAAGTCTCTGCCCATTTTCTCTTTCTTAGTCTCACTGATTACTATCATCTCCCTTTTAATACTAGATCATATAGTAAGCTTTGTTTCATTACACATGGTTGTCTTTTTCCCCCAATATTTTAAAAGTTTTTCTAAGGCCTGAACTTTTTTCTCTCTCTCTAAATCTCTCTCCTCTCTATATCACTCCTTTCTCTCTTAAATTTTCTGTGCTAAGAAGCTAATGATAACAAATATTTCCTGTGTATGTACTATGTGCCAGTAAATGTGCTACGTGATTTACATGCTTTATCACAGAATATATTTTGAATAGTCACCAAATTAAATTGAACTTAGTTGAAAATGATGTACCAAGTGTTTCCTTAAAACAGATGGAATTTTCTTCTAACCATATGTTATGGATTGAATTGTCTCCCCTGATAACCATAGGTTGAAGCTCTAACCCTCAATTTGACTGTATTTGGCAACAGCACTTTTAACAGGTAATTAAGGTTAAATGAGGTCAAAGAGTGAGGCCCTAATCCAATAGGACTACTGTCCTTATAAGAATAGGAAGAGACAGCAGGAGTACATGCCCATGGAGAAAGGCCATGTAGAGGACACAGAGAGAAGGCAGCCAATTGCATGTCAAGGAGAGAGGCCTCTGGAGAAACCAAACTTGTTGACATGTTGATCTGGGACTTCCAGCCTCCAGAACTATACGAAAATAAATTTCTGTTGTGTAAGCCTCCTAGTCTGGGGTATTTTGTTCTGTAGCCCTAGATGATGAATACACTATGCTAAAGATAAATAATTATATGGAAAAGCCAATTATTTCTAGTATTTTTAAACAGATAATTTCTTATGTCTTAGGTGAAGTTTAAGTTTTATTTAATATAATCAATCTTAATGTTATTTCAATAAAAGACATTTGGAACACCCACCTATCTCTGAAACATAGCTTATTGTTATCTCTATAGATAAAAAGAAAAATATCTGTTGATTTCAGTAGAAAATAAATAATCATAAGAGCTGAAGGTATGAGTCTTCCATACGCATTTATATTCAAGCCCAGGCACACAAATTTTTATATTCAGTCCAAAATATCTGTTGAATAACATTAGGGCTGTGACAACAGCAATGATGTCAGCCATTTTTGCACTGCCAGAAGGAATCTCTGCCTGTCACTCTGTTGAACAATAAGCTTTTGGACTGGACTGTCCACCTCAGGACTTCCTCGTCAGGTTGTTGAATGATTTTGTTAAGTCTCTACATTATTTAAATGTATTATATGTTGATAAAAATTTCTTTAAGAAATCCCTCTACATGTGAAAAGGGAAAAAATCCTGCAAATAAAAATATAATGTACATGGCTCTTATAGAAATCTGGATATTAGAGATCTAAAAACTTACTTATGTGTATATTATATACATGAATAAGCACATACACATAGCACATGCATCACATAATTAGATGCATAACACAGGACCACATAAATTCCAACTAGATTGACTACTCTAACAGAATTGATCAAATAAGCAATTCAGTCAAATAACTATACAGGTAGGAAGACAGAGAGACAGAGACAGAGACAGACAGAGAGATTTTGATTTTATTCATTACTAAATTCAGTCGAAAAGCTTGAACTGGTGCATGTGTAGACATGACTTCTAAACAATAATTTGAGGGACTATTGTTTTTGCCCTTTAGTATGGATATAAGAAATATGTAGGTGTCATTCACCCTTCCACCAAGGTAGGCATAACCTTGCCACTTTTCTGCTGACTTTCTAAGTTATAGAAGTTGTTTGGTGACAGTCACACCTCCTCTGTGAGGGCTGCATTTGAAGATTGCATTGTCCTTCAACATGACTATGGATATTGGACAGTGATTGAATGTCGTCTAGTGCTTATTAATATGCATGTTGTCATTTGTCATCTCAGTCATCACTGACACTTTGTCATTTATGTTACTGTAAGCATTATATCTATTCTGAGTTGCTGGATTTCAGACCCTTCTCTTGTTTGCAAACTCATCAAAAATAGAGGTTACCATCAAGAATCCATGCTAATTAAAAGAAAATGGGTTTAAGGTTGTTTGACTCATTCCATCCTTTAATACAATACAGAACTACCAAAATTATAAAGGAAAAAAACCTTATGACATAAATTGAACTCTTTGTCCTTTAAATAGATTGTGTCTAAGTGTACTGATTACCATGTGAAACATTTGAATTTCCTTTCTCAAAGGTAGCTAACTATCTTTCAAAATAAGATAGTATTTCTAAGTCAAAGAGCTCTCATAGTTATTCCATTTTATGATCATAATGTCTACTTGAATGATGTTAGGTAAGTAATACCATCCCTATGTAGGTAAGGGAAATAAGGCTCAGATATTTTTAATGATTATACTATGGACATAGGTTTTTAATGTGAAAGCTGACAATTAATCCCAGACCTTCATACCTTCAGCCTGATGTTTCTCTTCAATGTGTTTCTCTATTTCAACTCAGCCTATTATTTCAAAGGATTCTTCTTTGAGATTCTTAACATTTGTTTGAGATTATACAACAGAACTTGTATGTTTTCTGCTCAATATTCCATACCCTTCTTCTCCTTTCTAAAAGAACATTGATTTTTTAAAAATTGTCCACTTTCCAGCATATAATCATGTATTTCAGGGGAAGCTGCCTAATGTCTACTTCCAAATGGTGGATAAAATTTAGATCAATTCACTCATGGTAATTGCATCTCTCTTGCTAGTGACTGGATTAAGAATATACAAGTGCCCAATGACATATGAGTGAAGTCCTCTGAGGGGCTTCTGAAAATATTTTCCTTACTCCTAAGAAAACAGCACGTGAAAAGGTAATCATCTTCACGTGAATATTGCCATACCTGGACTGATGACAAGAACTTCTATAGCCATTTTACTATGTTACTGGAAATGAAAACACCATCTAAGTTTGAACTCAAAAATTACAGAGAATTGAAAGTAGAATGCTTAAGTTTATCTTACTTTTAAATCTTGTTGTATGACAATGATTTTTATAATTAAAGCCAATTTGAATCAAGATTTTATATTATTTTTATTCAAAACATGACTGATATATAGAAACTCTACCCAAGGCTATTTTGCCAAACAATAAAAATAAGTAATTATTGAGTGTTGCAAGCATTGTTTTGAAATATCACTAAAGAATTGGAGTAAGAACCATAGAATGTGCCTAGAAAGACCATCAGAGAGAAAAACATAATCTTACGTTTCCCAAAGTATGTTCCATTGAACATGTTTTACATAGGACAAAACTGGGGGGAGTATTTCCATATCAGACACAATTTAGAAAAAAAGTGAGTTAAAATATTCCTTTACTGAGTTTACAGGTTCCTTTACTGAGTATGTCTTACAACCACACTATTGCACATCACAAATCTTCAATGAAAGCTTTAGTTTGTGGTTAAACTTATTTAACCACACAATACTGTGTGCGTGGCAGTGTGATGTTGTAGGATGGTGTTCTCAGAAACATTTTAGGAGAAAATTATGACAAACTAAAATTCAGAACAAGCATGGGACTGTTCAGCACTTTTAGACAATTTTGTGGCAGATTTAAGATTAGCACCCTGGACTGCTGATTTTCTGGTCAATATTATTTCAGTCACATCATTTAGCCTTTTCCTTAACCAACTAAATAAAATATGGTTCCTAATCAAATACAAAGCTTTAATTATACATATTTGATGGTAATGATGGAATTTTAAGGAGTATTCTTAAATAGAAAGCAAAAAGTTTAGAAACAGGAGCAGAGAAGCATGCTGTAAAGGATATAGGCTTGAAGTCATACATAACTGGGTGACTATACTTATGTCAGACAACATACAATTTAAGTCAAAAAGAGTCACAAGAGACAAAGAAGGACATTGTATAATGATTTAACGCCAAACAAAGATATAATAAATTTAAATGAATATAAACCCAATAACTTAAGGGAGAAATAGATGGCAATACAATAAAGGTACAAGATTTCAGTACTCTATTTTCAGCAATGGATACATTATTCAGACAGAAAAACAATGAGATAATGGTGGACTTGAATAACTTTATAGGCCAAATGCACCTAACAAACGTATGGAACATCCCACCCAACAGTAACAGAATATACATTCTTCTCAAGTGTATATAAAACATTATCCAAGATAGATCTCATGTTAGGCCCCAAAACAATTGTTTACAAATTTAAGATTGAAATCATATCAAGTATCCTTTCTGATCATAACAGTATAAAACTAGAAATTAATAGCAGAAGGAGAATTGGAAAATTAAAGAAATGGAAATTAAACAATACACACCTCAACAACTAATGGATCAAAGAACAAGTTTAAAGGAAATCATAAATATCTGGAGACAAATGAAAATTAAAACAAAAAGTACCCTAAAATTATTATAGGATGCAGCAAAAGCAGTACTAAAAGTTTACATCAATAAATACTTACAATAAAAATAAAAAGAATCTCAAATAAACAGGCTAACTTTACACCTCAAAGAACTAGAAAAAGAAAAAGAAAACATAGTCCAAAGTAAGCAGAAGGAAATCAATAATAAAAATTAGAGCAGAAGTAAATGAAATAGAGACTATAAAAATCAAAGTAAAAGATCAATGAAATCAAGAGTTGGTTTCTTTGAAATGATCAACCAAATTGATAAATATTTGCTAAAGACTAAGAATAAAAACAGGACCCAAATAAAATTAGAAATGAGAGAGTAAACATTATAAATAATGCCACAGAAATAAAAAGATTATATGAGATTATTTGGAACAATTATATGGCAATAAATTGGACAATATAAAAGAAATGGAGAAATTCCTCAAAATATAAAATGTACCAAGACCGAATCATGAAAAAATAGAAATTATGAACACAACAATGAGTAAGGAAATTGAATCAGTAATTAAAAACCTCCCAGCAAAAGAAGCCCAGGACTAGAGTGTTTTAGTGGTCTAGTCTAGCAAACATTTAAAGAATTAACACCAATCCTTCTCATTCTATTCCCCAAAAAAAACTGAAGAGAAGGGAATACTTCCAAACTCATTTTATGAGGCCAACATTACACTGATACCAAATCTAAACAAGAACACTACAGTCAAAGAAAATCATAGGCAATATCCCTGATGAACATAGATGCAAAACTCTTCAACAAAATACTAGCAAACCAAATTCAACAGCACATTAAAAGAATCATGAAACATGATCAAGTAGGATTTATCCCTGGGATACAATAATGGTTCAATATACACAAATCAATAAATGTGATACACCACATTAACAGAACAAAAGGTAAAATTCAGTAGAAGCAGAAAGAGCATTTGACAAAATTCAACACACTTTCATGATGGAAACCCTCAACATACTAGTAGAATGAATATAACTTATCATAATAAAGGCCATATATGAAAAGCCCACAGCTAAAATCATACTCAATAGTAATATCGAAAATCCATTTAGATCTCACAACTAAAAATCTCTAAAGATATCTCTCTCTCTCTCACATACACACACACACAAACTGTTAGAACTAATAAATAATTACAGCAAATGTATAGGATACAAAATCACACAAAAGTCAGTTATGTTTCCAAACTGTAACAATGAACAATCTGAAAAAGAATTTAAGAAAACAATCCCATTTATGACAACATTTTAAAAAGTAAAATACTTAGCAATAAACTTAGCCAAAGAGGCACAGTCTTGCACACTGAAAATTACAGAAACATTTCCGAAAGAAATTAAAGAAGACATAAATACAAGAAGTAGAAAGAAATCCTATGCTCTTAGATTGCAAGACTTAATATTGTTAAAATGTCCATACAACACAAAATGATATACAGATTCAATGTAATCTCGATCAAAATCCCAATGACATTTTTCAACAATAAAAACAACCTCTTAAAAGTCATATTGAATCCCAATGCACCCTAAATAGAAAAAATAATCCTGACAAGTAAGAAAATATCTGGAGGCCTCACTTCATATTACAAAGCTACAGTAACCAAAACATGGTACTATCATAAAGACAGACATAGAGTCCAGTGGAACAGAATAGAGAGCCAAGCAATAAACCCTGAGTATATGGCCAAATAATCTTCTACAAAGGTACCCAAACTGCACAATGTGGAAAGGATAGTCTCTTCAACAAATGGTGTGAAAAATGGATATCTACATGCACAAGAATTAACCTGGATCCTGTCCTTAAGCCAAAAAAACTCAAAACGAATTAAAGACATGAACCTAAGGGCTGAAATTATAAAATTATGAGAAGAAAACATAGGGTAAGAAGTTTCATGATATTTGCCTTAACAATTATTTCTTGGATATGACACTAAAGGCACAGACAACAAAAGTAAAAATAGTCAAATGGGACTAAATCAAATTATAAAACTTCTACAAATCATAGGAAGCAATCAACAAAGTGAAAAGGCAATCTATGGAATGGGAGAAAATATTTGCAAACCAGGGATAAATATCCAGAATATATAAAAGTCTCCTACAACTCAGCAACAAATAAATCAAATAGCCAGATTTTAAAAATAGGCAAAGACCTTGAATAGATATTTCTACAAAGAGATACAAATGGCTAGCAAGCATATGAAAAAATGCTCAACTAACTAATTGTCAGAGAGATGCAAAGCACAACAGAAATGAGATATTACCTCATACCAGTAGGAATGGCCACTATAAAAAAAAAACAAATTTAACAAGTTCGGACCAAGATCTGTAGAAATTGGATGGATCTCTTGTGCACTGTTGGTAGGAATGTATATAAAATGGGGCAGCCATCTGAAAACTAGTATCAATTTCCTCAAAAAATTAAAAATAGAATTGTCGTCTCTTCTGTGTAACAAAGTGAATCAGCTATACATAAACATACATCTCCATATCCCCTCCCTCTTGCATCTCCCTCCCACCCTCCCTATCCCACCCCTCGAGGTGGTCACAGAGCACCGAGCTGATCTCCCTGTGCTATGCGGCTGCTTCCCACTAACTATTTATTTTACATTTGGTAGTGTATATATACTCTCTCACTTCATCCCAGCTTACCCTTCCCCCTCCCTGTGTCCTCAAGTCCATTGCCTATGTCTGCATCTTTATTCCTGTCCTGCCCCTAGGTTCTTCAGAACCATTTCTTTTTTTTTTTAGATCTCATATATATGTGTTAGCATACGGTATTTGTTTTTCTCTTTCTGACTTACTTCACTCTGTAGGACAGTCTCTAAGTCCATCTACATCACTACAAAAAACTCAATTTTGTTTCTTTTTACCATTGAGTAATATTCCATTGTATATATGTGCCACATCTTCTTTATCCATTCATCTGTCAATGGACACTTAGGTTGCTTCCATGTCCTGGCTATTGTACATAGAGCTGCAATGAACATTGTGGTACATGGCTCTTTTTGAATTATGGTTTTCTCAGGGTATATGCCCTGTTGTGGGATTGCTGGGTCATATGGTAGTTCTATTTGTAGTTTTTTGAGGAACCTCCATACTGTTCTCCATAGTAGCTGTATCAATTTACATTCCCACCAACAGTGCAAAAGGGTTCCCTTTTCTCCACACCCTGTCCAGCATTTATTGTTTGTAGATTTTTTATTTTTTTAATTTTTTTATTTTTTTAATTTTTTTAATTTTTTTTATTTTTTATTTATTTATTTATTTTTTGCGATACGCGGGCCTCTCACTGTTGTGGCCTCTCCCGTTGCGGAACACAGGTTCTGGACGCGCAGGCTCAGCGGCCATGGGGCACGAACCCGCGTCCCCTGCATCAGCAGGCGGACTCTCAACCACTGCGCCACCAGGGAAGCCTTTGTAGATTTTTTGATGATGGCCATTCTGACTGGTGTGAGGTGATACCTCATTGTAGTTTTGATTTGCATTTCTCTAATGATTAGTGATGTTGAGCATTCTTTCATGTGTTTGTTGGCAACCTGTATATCTTCTTTGGAGAAATGTCCATTTAGGTCTCCTGCCCATTTTTGGATTGGGTTGTTTGTTTTTTTGATATTGAGTTGTATGAGCTGCTTGTGTATTTTGGAGATTAATCCTTTGTTAGCTGCTTCATTTGCAAATATTTTCTCCCATTCTGAGGGTTGTCTTTTCATCTTGTTTATGGTTTCCTTTGCTGTGCAAAAGTTTTAAGTTTCATTAAGTTCCATTTGTTTATTTTTGTTATTTCCATGAAATAGGATCTTGAAGATATACTAACACATCCATGTTTACTGCAACATTATTTACAAAATCCAAGAGGTTGAAGGAAACTAAATGTCCATCAATGGATGAATGAATAACAAAATGTGGTATATGCATACAATGGGATATTAGTTGGTTTTAATAAATAAGAGAATCCTGTCATATGCTACAACATGTGTGAGTCTTGAGGACATTTTGCTAAGTGGAATAAGCCAGTAACAACAACAACAGAAAATACTGCATGATTCTACTTATATGACGTATCTCTCTTAATCTGCTTGGGCTGATATATCAAAAGTTCCATAGACAGTATGGCTGTAAATGACAGAAATTTATTTCTCACAGTTCTGGAGGTTGATAAATCCAACATCAAGACACCAGTATATTTTCTGGTGAAAGCCTGATTCATGGTTTATAGACAGCTGTCTTCTTGCTGTGTCCTCACATGGCAGAAGCAAAGATGGAGACTTCTGGGGTTTCTTTTATAAGGGTACCAATCTCATTCATGCGGTCTATACTCTCATGACCTAATGACCTTCCAAAGGTTTCACCTCCAAATATCATCACATTGGGAATTAGCTTTCAACATAGGAATTGGGGGAGAGACATTCAGTCTATAGCAGTATTTAAACAGTCAAGCTCATAGAAACAGAAAGTACGATATGGTTACCAGCAGCTGGTGGGGTGGAGGGGAAAATGGGGAATCGTTCAATGGATATTGAGTTTCACTTTTGTAAGATAAAAAATTTCTAGATATCCATGGCATAACAATATGTGTATAGTTAATACTACTATACTGTATACTTAAAATGATTAAGATAGTAATTTTTTATGTTATGTTTTTTTTTTACCACAATAAAAAGTCAATGTGTTAATCAATACATTCAAAAGGCAGAGATTGTCAGACTGAGCAGAAAACAAGTTCCAAGTTATGCTGTCTATAGGAGAACACTTTAGATTCAAAAGTACAAATAGATTAAAAATGAAAGGATGAAAAAAGGTGTATCATGCAAATAGCAACCATGCAAAAGTTGTCACAGCTATTCTAATGTCAGACAAAATATACTTTAAATAAAAAAGTTGCTGGAGATAGAGAGGGAAATGTAATGACACATAGCTAAATTGGAAGATATAACAGTTATAAATACATATGCACCTATCCTCAGAGTCTCAATATACGTTAAGCAAAAACTGGCAGAACTGTAGGGAGAAATAGTCAATTTAATAACAGTAACAATAGGAGACTTTAAAGCTCCACTTTCAATAACAAATAGAACCAACTAAGTGTTAGCTCAACAAGGAATATAAAACTTGAAGAACGTTATGAGCCAACTGAAACTAACATATATCTATAGAATACTCCACCCATTAAAAATAGAATTCACATTCTTAGTAAGTGCACATGGAGCATTCTTCATGGTTGACTGTAGGATAAGCTATAATGCAAGCCTCAATAGATTTTAAACTACTGAATTAAAAGAAATATATTCCCTGAATACACTGGAGTGAAATTAGAAACCCAATAACAGAAAAAAAATTGGGAAATCCACAAATACAAATAAATTAAGCAAAATATTCCTAAATAACCAATAAGTCAAAGAAAGTCAAGATGAATTAGAAAATATATTAAAATGGGTGATAATGAAGGCACAACATAGTAAATCTTCAAAGATGTTGCTAAAGCAGTACTAAAAGAGAAATTTATAGTTGTAAATGCCTACATTAAAAAAAGAAAAATCTCTAATCAATAACTTTCTCCCCAAAGACATGGAAAAAGAAGGGTAAAACATACCGAAAGCAAGTAGAAAGAAAGAAATAATAAAGACTAGAGTGAGAATAAATGAAATACAGTATAAATTTTTGAAAACCAAAAATTTATTTTTGAAAAGATCAATGAAAGAGACAAACATTTAGGTAGACTGACCAGAAATAAAAAAAGAACTAAGACTCAAATTACTGTAATCAGCTATGAAAGTGAGATGTTACCATCAACTTTATAAAAATAAAAAGGATCTTAAAGGAATACTGTGAAAAAATTTGTGCCATAAATTGGACATTGATGAAATGGAAAAATTCCTAAATAGACATAGTTTTATACATATATAATCTTATATAAATTTTTAGATTTAATAAACAAGTTTAGCAAGCTTGCAGGATACATGGTAAATAAACAAAAAATCAATTGTATTTCTGAACACTGAAATGAACAATCTGAAAATGAATCCTTTCACTTACAATAGCTTCAGGGGAATAAAATAGGAGTAAACTTAACAAAGTTTAAAACTTATATTCTGAAAACCATAAAATGTTGTTGAAAGAAATTAAAGGAGATGTAACATAAATAGGCAGAAGATCTAAATAGACATTCCTCCAAAGAAGACATACAGATGGCCAAAAAGCACATGAAAAGATGCTCAACATCACTAATTATTAGAAAAATGCAAATCAAAACTACAATGAGGGCTTCCCTGGTGGCACAGTGGTTGAGAGTCCACCTGCCGATGCAGGGGACACGGGTTCGTGCCCTGGTCCGGGAAGATCCCACATGCCACGGAGTGGCTGGGCTCGAGCCATGGCCACTGGGCCTGTGTGTCCGGAGCCTGTGCTCCGCAACGGGAGAGGCCACAACAGTGAGAGGCCTGTGTACCGCAAAAAAAAAAAAACCTACAATGAGCTATCACCTCACACTAGTCAGAATGGCCACCATCGAAAAGCCTACAAACAATAAATGCCAGAGAGGGTGTGGAGAAAAGGGAACCCTCCTACACTGTTGGTGGGAATATAAATTGGTACAACCATTATGGAAAACAGTATGGAGGTTCCTTAAAAAACTAAAACTAGAGTTACCATATGATCCAACAACCCCACTCTTGGGCATATATCTGGAGAAAACCATAATTCAGAAAGGTACATGTACCCCAATGTTCATTGCAGTGCTGTTTACAATAGCCCAGATATGGAAACAACCTAAATGTCCATTGACGAATGGATGAAGAAGATGTGGTATATATATACAATGGAATATTACTCAGCCATAAAAAGAATGAAATAATGCCATTCACAGTGACATGGATGGACCTAGAGATTGTCTTACTAAGTGAAGTAAGTCAAACAGAAAAAGACAAATATCATATATCACTTATATGTAGAATCTAAAAAAATGGTATAAATGAACTTATTTACAGAATAGAAATAGAGTCACAGATGTAGAAAACAAACCTATGGTTACCAGGGGGGAAAGTGTGGGGGGGGGAGGGATAAATTGGGAGATTGGGATTGACATATACACACTACTATATATAAAATAGATAAACAACAAGGACCTACTGTATAGCACAGGGAACTCTACCCAATACTCTGTAATGACCTATATGGGAAAAGAATCTAAAAAAGAGTGGGCATATGTATATGTATAACTGATTCACTTTGCTGTATACCTGAAACTAACACAACATTGTAAATCAACTATACTCCAATAAAAATTTTTTTAAAAAGAAGAAATTAAAGGAGATATAAATAAATGGAAAGATATCCCAAGTTCAGGAATCAGAAGATTTAAAATTGTTAACATGGCAATACTTCCCAAATTCAACTATGGATTCAACTAAATCCATATGAAAATCCCAGCTGACCTCTTTACAGACACTGACAAGTTGATCTATTAATTCATATGGAAATTCAAGGGGCCAAGTATAGCAAGAAAACAAAAAAGTCATAAAGAATAAGAACAACAGTGAGGGATTCACACTTCCAAATTTCAAAACTTACTACAAAACAACAGTTACCAAGAGACTGTGGTTCTTGGATTCTTTCATAGCATATGCATAGATATATAGGTACATGGAATGGAATTAGAGATATCAGAAATAAACCCATACATATATGGTCAATTATTTTAGTTTATTTTAGACCACTTTATTGAGATATGATTGACATGTAAAAAGCTGTACTTATTTAATGTATAAACTGGATGAGTCTGGGTATAAGTATATGTCCATGAAACCATTACCACCATCAAGGTTAACAGACATATCTAGCACCTTCTAAAGTTTCCTCCAATAGCTTTTATTGTTATTATTATTTGTGTATGAGTGTGTGGTAAGAACACAGTATAACATCTACCCTCTTAGCAAATTTAAGTATACAATACAGTATTGTTACCTATAGGCATTATGCTGTATAGTAGATCTCAAGGACTTATTTATCCTGCATAACTGAATATGGTCAATCCTTGTTAAACAAGGCTGTGAAGGCAATTCAAGTGGGAAAAGTAGTCTTTGTAACATTTTGTAAAATTTGTAACAAATGGTGGTGGGATAACTATATTCACCTGCAAAAGAATAAAGATGAAACTCTACTTCACATCATATACAATAATTAATTCAAAATTAATCAAAGGCCAAATGTAAGAGCTAAAAAATATAAAATCCTTAAAATGAAACATATGTGAAAATCTGCATGACCTTGGGTTAGACAATGAATTCTTAGATATGATACAAAAAGCACTAGCAACAAAATTTTAAAAAAATAGGTAAATTGGACTTTATAAAATTAAAACATTTTTTTCTTTAAAGGACACCATCAAGAATGTGAAATGGACACATTCCCACAAAATCAACAAAAACTTTGCAAATCATATATGTGATAAGGGACTTATATCTAGCTTACATAAAGGACATTCTGAAGGCTGCAATAAAAAGACAAATAACCCTACTAAAATAAGCAAAGGGTATGAATAGACATTTCTCCAAAGAGCAATCCAAATGGCCAATAAGTGTAAAAAAGGATGCTCAACATGATTAGTCAACAGGAAAACGATAATAAAAACACTTGATACTACTTCACATACACTTGGACCACTATGTCAAAAAAGACAAGAGTTAGGGAGAAATATAACCCTCATACACTACTAGTGGGAATGTAAAGTGGTTCAGGCACTTTGTAAAACGGTCCAGTCTGGTAGTTTCTGGAAATGTTGTACATTGAAAGTAGATGATTCAGCAATTCCACTCCTAACTATATACTTAAGAGAAATGAAAACATATGCCTGTACAAAAACAACCTAAATATCCATCAACTGATAATGGGTAAATACAATATGATCTCTCTGTATGACAGAATATTATTTTGCAATGGAAAGAAATAAAGTACTGATACACGCTGCAACATGGATGAACCTTGAAAACTTAATGCTAAGTGAAAGAAGCTAGTTGTAAAATATCACATAGTATATAATACCATTTTTACCAAATGTCAAGCATATGTAAATCTATAGATACAGAAAACAGTTGTTTCCTAGGGCTGATGTTGGGAGGATTAGGGATAAATGAGAGTGACTGCTGATGGGTAAGAAGTTTCCCTTAGGGGTTATGGAAACGTTCTAAATTAACTGTGGTGATGGTTGCTCAACTGTGTGAATATACTACAATTCATTGAATTATACACTTTAAAAGGATAGATTGTATGGTATGTGAAATACATACAAATAAAGCTGTTATAAACAATTTAAAAAGAAGTTTAAGGGAGAAAAAAGTCAACAAATCTTCAAGGCACAATTCAGTTATAAGATTTCCTAACAATTCCCACATCATTTGGTTTGTATTTCCAAGAATGTCAGTGTGAAACTTTATTGATAATATATTCTAATCATTTATTTTATAGAAGGGGACTTAAGGTCAAGAGCTAGAAAATGTCTTGCTTGAAGCTGCAGAACTGGCCCAGGATTAAAAGACATAATATCCAGATAAGTCTTACATTAAAAACAAAACAAAACAAAACAAAACACCACCAACAACAACAAAAAATAAAACAGCTCAGAATGAGAAACTCAGTTCTGAACAGTATACAGCACAGTTCAGCAAATATTTGTCAGTACTTATAGGTATTATATGTTCTACTAGTTTCTGGGGTACAGAAATGAATACTGTGTGGTCTCTGTCTTCATGAAGTGTAATGTCAAGCTGGAGACCTTAGGGTAGCCACTTTGCGCATTTTAAGTTTAATTGCCTGTTTTAACCAGTTTGGGCTGCTATAACAAATTTCCAGAGACTGGGTGGCTTAAACAACAAACATTTATTTCTCACAATTCTGGAGGCTGGAAGTTCAAAATCCAGGTGCCAGCATGGTCAGGTTCTTGGTGAATGCCCTCTTCCTGGTTTGCAGAGGACTGTCTTATTGCTGTGTCCTCACATGGTGAAAGAAAGCTAGCTAGCTATTTGGCCTCTTCTTATAAAGGCACTAATCCCATTCACAAGGGCTCCACTTTCTTGATCTAATTACTTGCCAAAGGCCCCACCCCCAAATACTATCACATCAGGATTAAGGTTTCAACATATGAATTTTAGAGGAACACAAACAACACTCAGTCCATTGCAGTGCCTATGAGACAATCAAAGAGAAATGTCAAGTAATCTGAATCTTTAGGGAAATTTATCAAGGGAAATAGAGATTTATCAGTCAGCACAAAACTAGTAAATAAAATGTGGAAAAGAGAAGATGCACTGAAGAAGAGTGTGTAGAATGAGAAGATGACAAAGCACATGATCCTGGAAAATGTCAATGTTTATGGGTCAAGCAGGCATGATATGGATGTACCTTTATTCTTTACACAGAAATACAATTTAGAAAAACCCTGTAGTCACAAAAGGGTTAATCTGAAAAAATAAGTACATAAATGTATATAATGTAGTATTTATACCAAATGTCTCAGAAAGGTAAATCCTAAAGTAAGATTATCTTAAAAAGGGACCAATTAATATCACTGGATCCCTGGGGCCCATACTGCATCTATATCCCATGAATAAAACCTATTTTTACAGCCAAGGAAGCTGCAAAATTAAAATAAAATCTTAAGTCCATTAAATTGTGACATTTATAAGACTCAGATAAATAAGTAGAGAATGTCGTTAATGAATCTTATGAGTGTGTAACTTTGAGACCTTCCATCACTTGTGAAGCTATTTTAAGTTTCTGATTCAAAGAAAGAAAAAAATTCTTATTAAATTACCACCCTAGACATAATCTTACACTTACTCTTCCTGAATCAACTTGGCTTCTCAGTAATCAGTTATCTGGCTATAAATAAGATTTTTATCTATTTATATTTGGTGTATATTTTTGGTAGATTGATAAATTCGTAGTATGTTATCCATTCTGAATCCTTATACGTACATTGCAATTATTAGTAAAGCTTCAAGTGCTGTTAAATATTTTAGAGTGCTTTCTTTAAATTGGATTATCAGATGAACCCAAGACATTTTTTGTGTATATATGTTAAATTATTTAGTGGAATTAGCATTTAAAACATTATTAGAATAAGTTTTTAGTGTCCTTGAATATTTATCAAAGAGTAAGCTACTTTCATGTCCCCAACTATTTGATACGCTCAAATTCCATTTTAAGTATTGAGCATTCTTCACTCTCATAATCATCTACCTAGATTTATACTCTGTCTACAGAAAATATTCTAGGAAATAATACTAGAAGTACTTTTGAATGTTCAATAACTAATTAGTCAGTTGCTTTAAAGATCTGTTTGAGAGTTGCGACATACTTGGAGTTATTCATTGAAAAACATCCATATAGAGCCTCACAGGTGTCAGGAACTATGCTTGTTGCCAGAGATCCTCATTCATGGGGAAAAAATAGGTTATAGGCATTATTAGTCTGTTCTTGTTTTTTTCAGTTTTTAATATATAATCAAAATCAACTAGATATTTTAGATGATTTGCATTTTCACAGTGTTATACCTAAATCTATGATGTCCCAGACCTAGATTAGAGAGTCCTAGTTTAGAGTCTTTAGAACATAATTTTCCATAATTTAATTAAAATCCAGGGAATTGCTTTATTGCTAAATCACCTTAATTTTATTGCTCTAGTTCTTGAGTTTGTTACATTGTTTATCAAATAATGCAATAAAGCAGTGGGAGTTCATTACTGTGTCCTATAAATAATAGGATAAAATGTGAAACAGAGCAATAAAAATGATCAGTAGAAAAATAATTTAATTATGAATGTCAGTATATTTTAACTATTTAGGCAACATGCCTTTGAAAAGCAAGCATCTTTCCCAAAAATTATATGATTGCATGTACTTGGGGGGAAAATTTGTATACTAAAATTTGAGGCATATCCTTTGGATGAAAAACATATGAAATACTGAAAGAAATTTATTTCTGATTTGAACATTAATAGTACTTCTCGATGAACAAAAATGACTAAATGACTCTAATTGTTCATTTATTTTCCCCCTTTTTGGCCTATTAAATAATGTGATGCATTTAAAATACTGAAATTTTGAATAGGTGGACCAGTTTGGTGATGTGCAATAGATACTAAAACTGTAATACCAGAAATGATTTGAATCATGCTAATTAAGAATATATAAATTTGGACAAAGCAGAGCTGAAATTAATCTGCCCACTGATATATGGCATACAAATGGTGCATATATATATGCATTATATATATGAATATACATATGAATATATAGTATATATAGTATTGTTATGTATATTATATACATAGCATTATATATTATAGTATATAGTAGTACACTATACTATATACTACTGTATACTATATATAAAACATACCGCATATATACACACATTATATATATACATGTTTTGTTTATCTTCTTGCATGCTATTTTGTTCAATGTTTGAATTAAGTAGAAGCATGGAACAGCTGTTGAGGTGGAGAGGGTAGACACCAACATCCTTATCAAAAGATACTGAACTGTCATTCAACAGATTTGTTTTAAAGAAGTATATATATATATATATATATATATATATATATATATATATATATATAAGCTTAAAAAACCATATAAAGTGCAAAATATTGTTTCAATCATTTTGAGATTTTTTACTTTAGGAATAGTAACTCAACAAGAGAACAGTCCTATTTGTAGCTCCAGATGGTAGGATAAATCTTTATAGCCTAGAAATAATGAATATGCTAAACAAAAATGTTTTAATTTTATCTCTTGGTTAAAGTAAATCCTAAGAAAATATATATTGTACATATGCATAGATTAAATTACTCATGCACACACATACATATACATACATATATATTATATATGATCAGTGGATTGAAGACTGCTTTCTTTCTCCCTATTTCTCTTTCTCTCTCCTCTTTCTTTCTTTCAGGTTTTCTGTTATTTATTCAACAACAATATACACTAGCTCTTCAGTTCTTACTGAGACTGAAAACAAGCGGCCTGAAATAGGTAAGGTTTATTTACAATTGTCTTTGTAGAATGCAGGATTGGATATTCCCAGGCACAACCATTTGTCTTTGGTTCCTGAATAAGAAAAGAGGGTGTATTTCTATTTCATTCATGAACTCTTTCCTCCAAATTCCTACCACATTTCCTACAATAGAGGCTAATGTTTATATATTGAATCTACAGGCTAAGATCCTTTTACCAGTTGATGAAAAAACAGTGCTTCATCAAAGGAAGTGTATTTTCAAGTGAAAAGTGTACACATTTAAGAGTATTTATATCTTGAAATATTTAAGAAGCATTTTGGGTTCTATGAATATATCTTCCATTTGCTGCTGGAAAATCCTAAAAACTTTTTGTCCATGGAACATTTTTAGAATCTCTTGTCTTTTTTAGACAAATAATTTCAACTTTCACATGTAAAGAGTCAGCCACATCACTTTGATCTAGTTGTTTCTATTTTGTATCTATGTCTACAAACATGCATCTTGTTATTACATTAAAATATGATATATGACAGTAAAGTGAAATGACTTCTCCAAGAGTTACCTTCTAGTTAGATTTGGAGCTAAACTCACAGTTTTAATATGCAAGAACCTTGATGTTGAGTACTCTCCCTTCTATACCATACTGTTCCTTTTTCTTATCACTAATGAACCCGCTTTAATGACTCAACAAACCCATTTTTTGAAAAATGGCATTTGAAAACATGGAGAAACCTCCACTTTATGCTGAATTAATTTTGCATATAATCAAATGCAAACTAATAATAAGAATACCCAAATTTTATCTTGCTCTTTCATTCAACTAATACTTTTAAGTCCCTACCATCTTTTAGAAACTATGTTAGTGACTGGGGATACAATAGTGAACAAATTGAATATGGCACTTACAGCTGAGAAGTTTACAATCCTGAAAAGAACAAACAATAGATAATCTTTACAAAAGTGTGTGATAAGAAGAAATGCACAATAATTCTGTGAGAGTACAAGCACAGGTAGCCAACATTTTCAGGGGAGTCAGAGAGGCTTTCCACAGAACAAATAGTCTCTATATAAATTTTGCCACAAATAGGTTGTTTTAATTCTTTTTTTGGTCAAAAGTTAGATTTTTTAAAAAAGTACATACAAAGCTCTGAAGGCAAGAGAGGAACAGATAGAAATACGGCTGCAACGTAGACTAGATGGAAGGTATCTGGGGATGACTTTAGAAAGAAAAGAAGTAAAATGAAGTGCTTAAGTGCTTAAATATTGATGGACTTTTTGGTTTGAATCCTGACCCAAAACAAACTGAATGTGTATTAGCAACTAAATTAATTAGCCTTTTTCTAAGCTACAGTTGTTGTTTTTATCTTCAAAATGGAAATAGTTTTACCTACTGTATAGTTTCGGTATGAGGTTTTAAAAACATATTGGATTCAAAGGAGTAGGCATATAGCAAACAGTCAATAAAAGACAGTTATCAATATTTTTAAAGGGTTTCTCCTCTCCATCACTGGGAATGTGGCCTACCATGTTCCAAAAGACATCAAGTTAATTTTTCTTTTAGCTTCTTCATAATATCAAGTTTGTTGATTATCACTGCTGATAATAGTAAACAATATCATAATTAGAGCACACGTTTTAGTCACATTTGTCATATTGGAGATCATTTCCATTGATTTATTGCAGGAAATATTAGGTCTTATTGGTACCAAATACCCATGTCTAAACTGTGCATTTGTCCCTTAAAGAGAGTTGGGCTTCCCGGTGGTGCAGGTGGTTGAGAGTCCGCCTGCCGATGCAGGGGACACGGGTTCGTGCCCCGGTCCGGGAAGATACCACATGCCCCCAAAAAAAAAAAAAAAAAAAAAAAAAAAAAGAGAGAGTTGACGGTGCATATGCTGCATGTTTCTGTGATCTGCCATTTTTCTAAAACCTTTCTATAATCTTCTAAATGATTTTGGTAAGTCTTGGTAAAAAAAAATACATAAATATTTCCTAGGTATGAGTTATCCTGATGATACTCCAGAGAATAAAGGAAATTATGTCTTAAAATATTCTGAGAAATTACTAGTTCCCTTAAAATTCTACCATCAATTAACTCTTCATCCATCTTGTTGTATGTATCAATATCAATAATAAAGATTCTATCACTAAGACTTTGCCAGTGCTGCTTGTAAGGTCAGTATTGAGTCTGAGACCCATCAGAAGGCCAGAAAAATTAGTTAATTATTAATTATTTTATGAATTCCTGAAAGACATTAAGCATATACCCAGTGGGAAAAAAAGGAGCAAAAGTGTTTCCTCTTGAATCAGCCTAATCATTTATCTTTAAACAGTCTGTCTCAAATTGAAGAATAAAATACTTGGAAGAATCTTTGATAGTTTTCATCCATGATATTAGAAGGAAAGTAGTGGGCATCACTCAGGTTAAGAAACAAGAATTAACACCAAAGACAATGACAAAGAGAAAGACTGCACAACCCTATGAGTAAAATCTCACCACCTCAGGTGACAGAGTTCTAAGGGAGGATTTCTATTGACTAGATAATGTAAGCAATGCAATTAGACCTTGTAAGGACTCAATGATTATTATCAATTACTGGCACTTTACAAACATTTTTTCAATTGGTAAATTGGTACAAGAATAAATGCAACACATTTTTATAATTTTTCTTTATTCCATTCCCTGTATCTTACAAGATTATCATTCTTTTTCAGTATAAATCTTCCATTAAGTCAAAACACAGTCATTTATGTACCAGACATTGTCATGTGTGCTTTGGTATTTAAAGACAAGTAAGGTTTCATCTTTCCTCTGAAGAAAACTGGATTCCAGTAGAGGTCAGAGACAAACTATAGATGCAGATTTTATTCAGATTTTTTTTCCTTTACAGTATATAGAACCATTTCTTTAATCAGCCATTTGATATTGATTGAACATCTCAATGTTCCAGGCATTGTGCTTGGTACTCAAGTTACAGACGTAGACAAAAATAGATCAACATCTACTCTTCTGAAGCTTATGTTATAATTAAAAACCTACTAAAATATATTAGACAGTAGGACTGCCCTGGTGGTGCAGCAGTTAAGAATCTGCCTGGCAATGAAGGGGACATGGGTTTGAGCCCTGGTCTGGGAAGATCCCCCATGCTGCGGAGCAACTAAGCTCATGCACCACAACTACTGAACCAGTGCACCACAACTACTGAAGCCTGCACACCTAGAGCCCGTGCTTCATGACAAGAGAAGCTGCGGCAATGAGAAGCCCGCACAACATAACAAAGAGTAGCCCCCCTCACCACAGCTAGAGAAAGCCCATGCGCAGCAACGAAGACCCAACACAGCCAAAAAATATATAAATAAATAAGTTTAAAAAATAAAATAAAATATATTAGACAGTAATGGAGAAAAATAAATCCGGGTAAGAATTAGATTATTTTTCTCTAATTTTCCTTTGAATTCAAAACACAGAGCTGACCTGTATATTCCACACTGGCTCTTCCATTCCCATTTTACTTTGGGAGACTTTTTTTCACTTTTTGGGACTGCTGCTCCAAGAGCATCACATATGAGCTCTCCCAGTGAACCTGCAAAGTTTTCTGGGGATTAAAGTTTATCAAATGGTTGGATGGACAGTTTAGATAGATGGATAGATGAACAGATTAGTTAGATAAATGGATAGATAGGTAGATAGATGACAATGATGATAAAGATAGATAGTTAGATACATAGATAGAATGCAAGAAATAATCACTATGTCAAAGGAATGGCTGACCAACAAGGGATTAATCTCCAAAATTTACAAACAGCTCACGCATCTCAACATCACAAAAGCAAATAACCCAATCAAAAAATGGACAGAAGACCTAAATAGACATTTCTCCAAAGAAGACATACAGATGGCCAATAGGCACATGAAAAGATGCTCAACATCACTAATTATTAGAGAAATGCAAATATAAACTACAATGAGATATCACCTCACACCAGTCAGAATGGCCATCATCAAAAAGTCTACAAATAATAAGTTCTGGAGAGGATGTGGAGTAAAGGGAACCCTCCTACACTGTTGGTGGGAATGTAAATTGATACAGCCACTATGGAGAGCAGTATAGAGGTTCCTTAAAAAACTAAAAATAGAACTGCCATATGGTCCAGCAATCCTATTCCTGGGCATATATTCGGGAAAACTATAATTCGAAAAGATACATGCACCCCAATGTTCATTGCAGTACTATTTACAATAGGCAAGACATGGAAGCAACCTAAATGTCCATCAGCAGAGGAATATATAAAGAAGATGTGGTACATATATACAATGGAATATTAGTCATAAAAAAGAATGAAATAATGACATTTGCAGCAACATGGGTGAACCTAGAGATTGTCATACTGAATGAAGTAAGTCAGAGAGAGAAAGATAAATACCATATGATATCATTTATATGTGGAATCTTTAAAAATGGTACAAATGAACATACTTACAAAACAGAAATAGAGTCACAGATGTAGAAAACAATCATGGTTATTGGGGGAAATGGGGGAGATAAACTGGGATATTGGGATTGACATATACACACTACTATATATAAAATAGATAAACACCAAGGACCTACTATATAGTACTGGGAACTCTACCCAATACTCTGTAATGACCTATATGGGAAAAGAATCTAAAAAAGCGTGTATATGTGTGTGTGTGTGTGTGTGTGTGTGTGTGTATGATTCATTTTGCTGTACAGCAGAAAGTAACACAATATTGTAAATCAACTATACTCCAATAAAAAATAAACATGGTTCAAAAGGATACATGCACCCCACCCCAATGTTCATTGCAGCACTCTTTATAATAGCCAATGCATGGAAGTAACCTAAATGTCCATCGACAGATGAATGGATAAAAAAGATGTGATACATATATACAATGGAATATTACTCAGCCATTAAAAAGAATGAAATAATGCCATTTGCAGCAACATGGATGGACCTAGAGATTACCATACTAAGTGAAGTAAGTCAGACAGAGGAAGACAAATATCATAATATATCGCTTACATGCAGAATATAAAAAAATGATACAAATGAACTTATTTACAAAACAGAAACAGACTCACAGGTGTAGAAAACAAATTTATGGTTACCAAAGGGGAAAGGTGGGGGGGAGGGATAAATTGGGAGTTTGGGATTGACATATACACACTACTATACTTAAAAGAGATAACCAACGAAGACCTACTATATAGCACAGGGAACTCTGCTCAATATTCTATAATAACCTAAATGGGAAAAGAATATGAGAAAGAAGAGATATATGTATTATATATGTATAACTGAATCACTTTGCTGTACACCTGAAACTAACACAACAATAAATCAACTATAGTCCAATATAAAATAAAAATTTAAAAAAACAAAAGTAAAAAAAGTACCATGATTTACTTATCAAAAAAAAAAAAAAAGGCTGTGTGGGCCATTCTGTTCTTGTTGAAACTATTCAATTCTGTTGTAGCCTGTAAGCAGTAATAAACAATAGGTAAACAGACAAATGTGGCTGTTACAAGAAAGCTTTCTTTATGGATACTGAAAAAAATGAGCTTCTTATCTTCTTTAAAGCTAAATAATAGTTCATAGATGAGACACTAATTATTTCTATGAACCTTGTGTCATTAGCTTTATAAGTAGGGAAGTTCTTCACAAATTATGGCAGCTATCTGTCAATCATTTTTTGTTATGGTTTTGGTCGTTTATATGCCTTCATGAGCATTTCAGTAGAAAGTTGGAAGTAGCTTTCTCTTTTATAAGAACCTCTCTCTGTCTCCTTACGCCTCATAGTCTTAACTACTGTTCTACTATATCCCCTTGTACAGATAAAAGAAATGCACACTTCACCTAGCAAAGTTATAGTGTGATGTCCTTCCTTTTGGTAATCCTTTGAGAATTCTACTTAAGAAGGGCAGAGTCAAGTTGATATATATATATAAAGGCCCACACAGCCTATGTTTTCTGATAAGTAAATCATGGTATTTTTACCTGTTTTTTTTTAAATTTTTATTTTATTTTGGACTATAGTTGATTTACAATGTATAAATATATATATTTATATATATAAATGACTGTAATAAGATATTTAATTTCTATTCTATGTGTTTCACTTTTGTGGGAACTAAACTTTTCTAAAAGACAATGAAAGTAAATATAGTTCCTGAATTGGATGCAGAAAAGCTTTTAAAGAAACAAATCATCTTGAAATGAAGAGAGAAGGAAAAAGCATAAAGTTTTTATTAGGAGAAACACGTGCCTACTAATAGCTACCTCAGGTAATGGCTATTCTGATGAATGGAAGCAAACTGCCTAGACTTTTTTTCAGATTTATCGCAGCAGATAAGCACTAAGAATGATCAGGTAAGTATGTACCACCTAAGCTTTGCATGAAAATGTCTTTTATGTTTAATAAAGGAAAAAAGTAACAATTCTGGAGTATAATGAGCAACCTAGAGTTGTTAGGTATGATTATTTCTATGCTCTTTCTTCTATAGAAATGTGTGGTCTTGTTTCAAATATAACAATTGAGATTTTAAAAGTTGCACCAGAAATGAATTCATTTAATTGTCATTCATGGAAATCTTATTAAGTGTAATTTTCCTATAATATATGCAACAAGAGGGCAAGAATCGTATCTTTTTGTTCATTGCTATATCCCCAGAGCTTAGAATGATTTCTGGCAAATGGTAGGCACCAGATAAGTACTTGTAAAGTGAAAGAAGGAAGGAGGGAAAGA
>NW_006788566.1:927391-938979 GCF_000442215.2 Lipotes vexillifer | reverse complement strand
GGGAAAGAGCGAAGAGGGGGGGAAGGGAGATATGATAAACTGTGAAGTTAGTAACTTTCAACCCACTTCTTATATACGCAAAGTATTATCTATTTCTCTGTAGTTCTTTGTCAGGTCAATAATGGATAAGGACTTAGGTTTTCTGGCTGATTGTAAAACTATAAATAGTCACAATAAGATGATTATCAAACAATCAGAACTTCTTTTAATAACTCATCATAGATCTTAGTAACTTGAATTTACTGAGACTGCTTTTAGAAACAGGTTTATTTTGATACACTTTTCTTTTGGTAAAATTTTCTCTCTTTAGGTATATAAGCATGTTTGACAAATGTATACAGCATATAACCACTCTAAGAGTTATATAAAACATTTATATCACACCAAAAATAACCTGTGAGCCATTTTGAAGTAAATCCTCACCTGTCACCTTCCACTCTTGACAACCACTGACAGCTTACTGCCCCTATAATTTTGCCTTTTCCAAAATATCATATAAATGGAATCATGTAGTATGGAGCCTTTTGAGTTTACTTCTTTCATGTATCATAATGCATTTGAGATTCATCCATGTTGTATTTCATTCCTTTTCATTGCTGTGCAGTATTCCATTGTATGAATATACCACAATATATTATTCTATGTACCAGTTGATGTACTTTGGAGTTGCTTCTAGTTTTTGACTTATGAGTAACGCTGCTAGGGATATTTTCAAGCAACTCTTTTTATAGACATATGTTTTTATTTCACTTAATACTAGTAGGATTGTTGGGTCACATGGTATACGTATGTTTTACATTATAAGAGATTGCCAGAATGTTTCTTAAAGTAGTTGTATACTTTTGCACTGTCATCAGCAATGTATGAGAACTCCAATTGTTCTGCACCTTCATCAACACTTCACAATGTCAATTGTTTCTATCTTTAACCATTCTAAAGATATCTCATTGTAGTTTTATTTGCATTTCCCCACTGACTAGTGACTGAGCATCTATATATGTGCTTATGTGACATTCGTACATGTTCTTTGATGATCTGTCTGTTCAAATCTGTTTGTTTTTTGTTGTGTTGTTTGATTTCTTGTTATTGACTTATAAGAATTCTTTTCATATAATGAATACAAGACCTTTCTCAGATATGTGTTGCAAATATTTTTCCCAGCCTGCAAATTTTCTTTTCAGTTTCTAAATGGAGTCTTTGGAAGAGCAGACATTTTACTGTTGATAATAACCAACTTATTTATATTCTTTTGTGATTCATGCCCTCTGTGTCATATCTAAGAAATTTTTGTATAACTCCATTTCACAAAGATTTTCTTCTATGTTTTCTTCTGCAGTCCTTTGTCAGGTTAATAGCAAATAGGGCCCCCAAGTTTTTGTCTGTCTGAAACACCATTATTATTGATAGGCCTATCAGGCATTCATAATTTTTAATAACTCAACATGGATAAGAAGCTCTGGAATTTACTTGGGCCCTTTTTGAGTCCTTTTATATCTTTAGCTTATATGAAATCAATATTATATATGCATTAAATATATTTCATATTTGTCAAATTGTACTTAATAAAATTTATATTTCACATTAATAATTATTTATGTAAAATTTAAGGAGCATTGATAGACGTATAAAGTTCATGAGAAGAGAAGCAATAATTCTGATTTATTCCACTAGACAATATTCAGACCAAATCTGACGCAATTATCAGTTAGGATAAACTAGAATATTTCGAGGTCACAAGCAGTCCTTTACAGTTCCTTTGGCACTAAATACTCTTTAGAACTGAATAGGCTTTTCATATATTTGATTCCAGTCGGGTACATGTGCTCACGTCTCCACCCACAGTTATTTTCTGGATACTTTCTTTTTTTATTATTATTTAAAAAATTTTTTTTGTGATACGCGGGCCTCTCACTGTTGTGGCCTCTCCCACTGCGGAGCACAGGCTCCTGACGCGCAGGCTCAGCGGCCATGGCTCACGGGCCTAGCCGCTCCGCGGCATGTGGGATCCTCCCGGACCGGCGCACAAACCCGTGTCCCCTGCATCAGCAGGCGGACTCTCAACCACTGCGCCACCAGGGAAGCCCCCTAGATACTTTCTTTAGATTTGCTATATTTCTTCACTTTCTTGTACCCATGCATCTACCTGTCAACATAATTGCACAGACTCTGTGCCAATCAGCCTGTGGTGGAAGAGCCAAATATTTAATTCTTTTCCCCTGAGCCATTTTGTCAATTGGAGGAATTTGTTGGATGCTAACTTAATGCATTGAAAGGTTTTAACATTGGGTACAACAGCTAGAACCTCAATTTGATTCTAATCACAAGAATGATTTAAATGGGCTTTTGTAATTTAAAGCATTTCTTGATTTTATCTTTTGCTGTTTGGAGTTGAGAAGCAGTTGCTTCTTGCACCCCTACAAGTCTCCGAATTTATGAAATCTTTCAATTCACTTTATTCCTATCTGCAAAAAATAAAATATAAACGATAGTGACATCTGCAAGATGGTAGACAGGAGGTTTTAGCTTTCCTCTCCTCTCACGGATACATCAATTTGAACAACTATCCATGAACAGAAACATCTTCACAAGAGCTAAGGATTTCCAGTAAGAGATTATAGCACCTGGATGGAGCATAGAAATAAGAAGAGGGGGAAAAACAGTTTGACATTATCCCTGTCATCCCTGTCACTCCTCCCCCAAGCCTTGGTAGCCCAACATGGAGAAATACCCTCCTAGTGGGGAAAATAAAATAAAGTGAGCAGACTTCAAGTGCAGACTTCAGGTCCAGGCCTGAATTAAAATAATACATCTTTATTTCTTGCCCATATTATATGTCCACAGTGGAGAGCGTGGGCTCTCTAGCGTTGCCCTCACTCTGATGGAGCAGCCTGTCTAGAATAATTCTGGTCACTGTGGAAGAGGAAAAAGGGAGATTGTGACGGATTGTATGCTGGCTTTGAATCTTTCACCTTGAGTTAACACACACCATTAACACTGGCAATTCATTGGTCAAGGTAAGTTATTTGGCCAAACTCCAAGAGGGTAGGGAAATAGAATACTACCATGTGCCCCAAGGGGAATAATGCTCACTGAGCAGCACTATTGACTACCCAGTTATTATCTCCAGTTCTCATTGTAAGATATTAAGAGGAACATGAAGAAACAGGAATATGTCCAGAGGAATGTGATCTAGATAGTAAAAAGAATTGGCATACTTTGGATGAAGAATTGAAGTAATATCTTGTCAAAAGAAGAAAGTGCATGATTATGACATCCAAGTATATGAAGCATTATGCTGAATAAAATGGACAAGTAAGCCAATAGATAGACATGGGTCTGTGGCAACCAGAAAGCACATGCCTCATCTGATTATATTTGTTATTTTATTTTATTTTATTTTATTTTTGTGGTATGCGGGCCTCTCACTGTTGTGGCCTCTCCCGTTGCAGAGCACAGGCTACGGACGCACAGGCTCAGTGGCCATTGCTCACGGGCCCGCGGCACGTGGGATCTTCCCGGACCGGGGCACGGACCCTTGTCCCCTGAATCGGCAGGCGGACTCTCAACCACTGCACCACCAGGAAAGCCCTGTTGGCTGTTTTGATTGTCCTTCTCTGGATTTTCTCCAGGGCCAATTGTTAAAATTTTTATTTTGCTTTTCCTTTTTAAGGTTGTTGTACATTTACAGTCATTTTGACTAATTTTAAATCACACCAGCCTTTCAGTGTATTATTAACTCCTAAAATAATTACAAAAACAAAGAAATTACATCCTTAAGGTAAGTATAAAGGCAGACAACAATGGCAAAATAATATTATTTTATATAGTAGCTAAATTTTTTTTGAGAAATATTATTGCCAGGAACTATGTGCTAAATATTTTATTTCTAACTTTCAGTGAAATCAGAATTGTGGAAATAATGTACATGGAACAGTTAGAGACTAATGCAAGACAATAACAAATGTCAGTCAACATATATGCTAGAAGAAAACCAACAAAGGATTACCCATCACATTTTGAATCAACCACTGACCTGTGGGGTGGAAGGGAACAAAATCAAATTGGAAAATCATTTCAGAGCAGACGTTTATTTTCTGATTATCTACATCTGGTAAAAATGAGGTCAAAGGCAAATGTTACAGGGGTAAAAGTAGTCTGATGTCAATTGACTAATGACCAACAGGGAGAACCCAAGCTATTCAGAAACAAAGCAAAGAAATGTATATAAAGATATGGGGACTGCCACTTATACTAAAGCAAAAAAATTTACGTAAGACTAACTTTATAAAATAAGTCATGTTGGACTGCTACTAGGTTTAATGTTTCATGTTTCATATCCCTTGTTCAAAAAAAATAGGGAATGGCAAAGGAGGTTAAAGTGGCAAGGAATGGTTCATGAGTCATCTCACTTTCTTAATCTTTTCCAACTATGTTTTGAAATGCATGTAATGCTACCAGCAAAAGACAATTATGTATCCTTTTTTATAATCTACGCATAACATTCTAAACCACAGGACAGGAAACTAATTGACATATCTTTTAAAGATTGAAGAAAAAGATGAGAATTTTGTAGGCTGAAGTTGATAATGTTGATAGCTATAAGATAAAGAGCTTTAACAATTCAGTACAAATGAAACTAATTTTTTTGTCCCTCACATCTGTGGTTTTCTCAAGCATTCCTTAGTCTTCCATAAGTTTAAAATTGGCAACCCTGTTTTCTCATATTTGCCAGTCAGACTACTGGCACTGAGAAATGAGGAACATTTGAAGTCATTTTGAGAACAGAAGGGAGAGAAGAAAGTAATGAATAAGACTTCCACCCTCTTGTGTCTTTAACAAATCCAAAAGTCCACAATTTATAGAAAATAAAAAGTAATTTGTCATAATGAGACATTTATCCTTTTGATGAGCAGATGTCTCTTACTATTTAGTGCTTGGAAGCAATGTATAATGTTTCAATAAGTTCATTCACCTTTCATTTGCTAAGGTGTTTTTTTCTTTCTCTGGGCAACATCAACTAATATTTTACAAAACACCTATCTTACTCTTTCAAATTTAATCGACAGACCCTAGGGAATGGCAGAATTGAATGTGGGATAAGCCAAGGCAGGAGGAAGTATAACTAAAACACAGTCTGTGAAGCCACTTCTTTTTTTACTATTAATCGTAGTTTCAAAACGTTTTGATTTTCAACCTGTTTTCCAAATTTTCTAAAACAGTACATGAGGGCTTCCCTGGTGGCGCAGTGGTTGAGAGTCTGCCTGCCGATGCAGGGGAGGGAGAGGCCACAACAGTGAGAGGCCCGCGTACCACAAAAAAAACCCAACAAAACAAAACAGTACATGAGCTCAGGATGTATGAAAGATTGTTTTGCCTACTGGATGAAGAAAATATTCCCTTGGAGCTCCTGGTTTGGAATCCAAATTTGCATTTCCTGGTTAATGATAAACTATTGATATTGAGAGACTATTTCAATACCTATGTTACATAATACCTGTATCAAAATGACATTTACAACTTAGAGTTATGTTTTGGAAAAATAGTAACTTAACCTATTATATATTCAAAGATATATAACATAAGCAAGTCATATTAGGTTAAACAAAAAAGGCAAGTTAAATTGAACTCTGATATATCATATTTATATAATTTTATGATGTTTTATAAAACAGATCTTGGGAAATTTTATACAGGTAAGTTTTGCTAACAATATAGGCAATTATAGTAAATAAACCCTGGAAAATCTTTGTAGCTGAGTTGCTATGCTTCTTTGGATAAGTCACAAACTCCTTGAGTCTCAATTCCTTCAATTGTGGTATGGACATAAATATAACTGTTATATATAATATGTACCTTGGGATATTATTTTGAGGATTATATGAATAATATAATTTTAAAACAGAAAAATAGCTTGTAATTATCCAGTTCACCACTACCCCTAATATGTTTAAACTACAATGGATTTTAAGTGATTTACCTAAGGAGTCCAGGTCTTCATTTTTCTATTGATATTTCTACTACTGTTTATTGACAAGGTACATGACTCATGTAGAAATATCCTACAAAGAAAAAATAAAGGAGGGTGCAAATTTAGAAATATCTTAATTAAAATAATAATAATGGCAATGATTATGACACTGATTTTTAGGACATAAATATTCTCAGAGAATGGTCTGAAGAGATCTTGGAGGTTAAAAGGACAAGGTCATAAGAATCTAAGAACACTTTTCCTTCAGGTCAATCAGTTTGAATTGGGGACAATAGTTACTGCTTTAAAAAGAGGACCTAAAACTGTGCCCACAACAAGCATCCCATGGCAACTTTTATGCTGCCAAATTTTGATTAATTGTAAAATATACCTTTTCTCCTACTAAGTGAGCATGGTTTTATAGAAAAGTTTATGAAATATAAAGTCAAACCAAATAATAATTATATATATTTTTGAAACATAAAGACACTTTGCCTTGTTTGAATACAGGAGAGTGAGGTCAGGGCACTAAACACTTTTAAACAAGTACTGACAACATGCAGAAAATCTATTGGAGCTGCTCTGCCGAATATTGTGAGACATCATATTGCTGTAGTAGTGATATTAGCACAATTATACATTGTTTGTTCAATACTGTTCTGAGTATTTTTTAATCCCTTCATGAATGCTACTGATTTTTTACCAATATTACACTATAAACAAAAATTAATTTAGCAGTCACTGGCTTGTAATACCTCTTTTTGGAAATGGATCCTATCATTCATACGCATCCAAAGTCAGAATTTTTTCTATTGGGATTTTACACTCTTTTGATTGACACACCAGCCAGCCAGTTGTGTTTTTCTTATGAATAACGTAACTGGTCCATTGAGGAGAGCATAGTAGGTGGCCAGACATCTGAGATTATCTTTTGTCTGCCCTTTACTAATTGTATTGATAGTTAATTGACTAATCTATGCCAGAAAATGGACAAGTCAGTAGAATGTCACCATAACATTAAATTTTGTTCTCCATCTTTGCATTATTTTTGGCTCAAGATGAAATCAGGAACTGTTTGGGGTCTTGTGTGAATATTTCTTTGATTTGCAAGAAATTATTCATTTTTCCTTTGTGGGCAACACAAATGTATTAAGAAGACTGAAAGACACTATCATTAGAGAAAGAGCAAAGTCACAAAGCACTGCTTTGTTGCATAAAAATAAGCTTTTATTACCTTCAGCTGGAAAAAATGTGAATTAGGATAAAACGTCTTGTGGCTCAAAGGATGCTAATAAAACTAAGCTAGAGAAATAATAGTCAGTGATGAAACTTATGATTCATATAAACATCAGATATTATAGCTATTAGTCTGTGTCACTTGCTTTTTGAGTTAGCCTCATAATTTTTTTTTTTTTTTTTTTTTTTTTTCTTGCGTTATGCGGGCCTCTCACTGTTGTGGCCTCTCCCATTTGCGGAGCACAGGCTCCGGACGCGCAGGCTCAGCGGCCATGGCTCACGGGCCCAGCCGCTCCGCGGCATGTGGGATCTTCCCGAAACGGGGCACGAACCCGCGTCTCCTGCATCGGCAGGCGGACTCTCAAGCACTGCGCCACCAGGGAAGCCCTAGCCTCATAATTTTCACTTTAGTTTATTCCAGTTTTCTTACATGTTAGTTATTGTGAATAAAATTATTAACTTAAATTGTCTGAGTTTGGGCTAGGAAGTAGGACTAGCTGCTAAAAGGTGAATAACATTTACGATTTATTTTAAAAAAAGGAGGAGTAATTGCAAGTTGGGAAAATGAATGGAAATTAGGTAAGTTAAAATATACATTGGTCAGAGTAGCTAAAACAGCGCCCTCAAAGTAAATTCAACTATAATTATTTCTTGAAGGAGATATAGAAGTGCGTTCATATACTCCATAAATTGTTTGAAACTCTGTTTGTCTTGGGTTACCAAACTTCTATAACTGGGATGCATAAGGTAGAATATTTTAAATAATAACTAAATTTAACAGATGCTATATTAAACTACATGATGAATTAGTTTGAAAATTGTCAAGGGAAACTCATATTGTGCACACACAGATTTATATCAAATCAACAGTTCTGACCAGAATGTATGCTCCTCCATAATAATGGTTCCACACTTGACTACTCTTGACACAATGCTGGACTTAGAACACCATTTTGACTGACTTGAAAGAAACCATCTCCAAAATTCATTTTTAGGGTTTGAGCAAAAACCTCCTGTAGTCTAGTCTGCTGTGTCTCAAATTGAGTGTGTAGGCCACTCTCAACAGCAAAAGAGTAGCAGCAAATTAACTCATTCCTTTGGCCTCAGCCAGTCAAAATCTGAGATCCAATTGATCTTTCTTTGTACAGTTAGTGTGAGAAAATGTCTCCAGCTTTCCCTTCTGAATCTACTCTTTATCATCCAATTAAAATGTTTGAATTGTTCCAACACATTAATATGCACTGCAGTCCATCTCCTCAATATATGGGGCAAAGAAATGGCTCGTCTCCAGGCAAGAGAAATTCTTAAAGGCAGTTCTCTATATTACTTGAATTACCATACAGCTAAATTTACCTAACCCAAGTAAATCTAGATTTAGGAGGTTATACTTTATTTGATGATTAGTCCCTTGCAGTAAAATATGCCTGGATATGGTAGCTCAAGAAAATAATTTAGAGAAAACACTTTTGAAATTAATCAAGATTATGTCCCTATAATAATTAGCTTTCTGTATTAATTACATATCCAAAATTGCACCCCCAAAGGCCATAATTTGAACATTTGACCTTCCATTTGCAACTTTTATGATATCTGAAAGTTCAAACTATCTTTCTACAGGAATAAGAAAAAAAAGCTTAAAAAATATACAAAACATTTTAATATAGCAAGCTTTGCATTGCATCTGTTTGCATATAGACTTTGAAGTTCTTTACTAGAACCTAATGCATATTCAAAGTAAGAGATCAGAAAAAGGTATCACTTGAAAAACAGTTTTTCTAACCACATCTGATCAAATTTTACTAGGCTGATGTGAATTATAGTAATGAATCATGTTCACTTGCATCAGTTATGTTATTGTCTCCTAACCCAGAATAAATGCATGCAATAAGATTAAGCATTTTAGAAGAGAGAGCAGCAGTGAAATTTGAAAACACTGAGACGAGAAACAGAAAGGTGGTAGAATTATAGTTTATAGGGGAAAGTGCTTATCTAGTTATGCTTAAGAAAAGTTTACTTTCTTCATATCATGGGGAAGGGTACATATGTAATCCAGAAAGAAAGGGCCAAGATTCAGAATTGTTTGGTTAGTTATTCAGTCTACATATGATTATCAAGTTACTAAACATTTACTAATCTCCTACTGTGTGTCAGTTATCATGGTCCTTATTCTTTTAAACTTGAACTAGACTATTTACCTCTTTGTGCCACAGTTTATTTTTTTAAAACAAATGAACAACCAGGAGAAAACTCTAGTGGTTAAGGGAAAACAAAACTTAAAAAATGAGGCCCCATAGGCATCAAAACCTATAAGCAATAACGTAGTTTCAGAATATATAATTTGCGTTGATTTTTCACATGAGATTTTCATGGATGGTTTTGATGAATTATAGAGTATTCTTCTATATGAATTTGTCATTGCTAGTTGAAGCAACAAGATATCATGAAAGATCATTGTTTACATATCTCTCAAAGTAGCTACTAATGTCTCTAACTAATAGACAATACCTGATTTGTAGATTTTTATGATCATTAATACATTTCACTTAATTTGTATCTTCCAAAATATCTTTGAATTGCATAATAGAGGTCAGGCCTTTCAATGGATTTATATGGCTCAACCTCTTTGCATGGCCAAATGACACGCAGAATTTGAAAAAAAAATATGTGTGACAATAAATCATGTTTTTTATAAATCATCATCTCTAATAGGACATTTAAGCCACACAATTTTTAGCAAAGTCCAAGAAAAATAACAAATACCATACTTTGGAATGTACAAAATGCACTTTAAAATAGCATCAACACACCATTCATTCATAACTGTTTAAAGTTTTTGTTTTATTGTCTAGTGAAGAAATAGGTTGGAAACAGTGGATCTGACAGCATGAGAGCTTCCTAGACCAATATTTTACAAATTGCAAGTGGAAACACATTAGTGAGTCTTGAAATAAATTAAAAGGCTGCAACCAGCAATTAAAAAAAGAAATAGAATAAAAAATGCCAGCAAGCATTGCAAATGGTAAAAGATAGTTCCATTAAAAGATTTTTCGGTGTGTGTGTGTGTGTGTGTGTATGTGTTTACACAGTCTCTATATAAATTGTATTTTTACTATTTCTTACCATGGGCCAAAATAAAAACAGCCTGGAATGCCACTGGCTTTCAGATCCCATTATCCATAGACCCATGGCTAGGGAAATGTGACCTCAGCACAGAGGGAAAGATGGTTTTTATAAAGACTTTTCAGGCTTGCTCCTGTCCATTTTGAGAACAGTGACAGAACAATGAGAGTGAACTTGAGGTGGATGTGCCCCAGGGGTATCAAATCATTTCCAAATAGTCAACAGATAAATGTCACATTTTCATGCTCTTTCAGGGTTGCCTTCACTCACGGAAACCACTCATTCCTGTGGGGACAGTTGGGTGGCAGTGGCAGCAACTCTGTCATTTACAATACAAATACATCTGGGATCCCTTGATAATAAGAAGATGCCCTGTGTCACCTTAATTTATTATCACTGCTAATTAAAAAAAAAACTCTATTGTCTAGAAAGTTGGCATATTTGGGATTGCACTGCTTCCTGTGGATTGAACCAATTAGCAGAACTGTTACTATCAGCAAATGTCTCCACCATTTCCCGTGTGTACATCTCATGACCTTGTATATTGTTTATTTTGTTTTATTGATAAATCAAAACAAATCCTGTGTGTTACACATTTCAAACTGAAATAAAAAGTCCCTTACTGAACTATTTCGTTTTTCTTGTATAGCTACAGCTATTTTGTATTTCTTGTAGAACAAAAAGTTCTCATAGATTTTTAATGCAGTAATGTGAATGGAATCAATGATGCCTTCTTCTGGTAAGCTAGAAGAAGTGCCTTTATACAGCACCATGTGTTGCTTGGGAGAGACTAAAATAAGCCAAATTTTACAAGTAAACTAGATGAGCTGATTTTCCTTTAAGCATAATTCTTTTCTAATTGTATTTTGCTGTCATTAAAATTTGACATTTTCTTGTTGCTTTACCAGGAAATATGACCATTTTTAATTCCTATGGACAACAAATCAGTTGTGCTTGCTGCAAAACTGTTTATCTGTATCTAAACCATATGTGAATTAACTGACTGCCATTTTACAGCCTAATTTTTTCAATATGGGGTTCGGTGCCTACTGCATTTTCATTTAGTATCACATGGTTGATTGTTCTCCAGTTGTTTCATGTATATTTATCTAATAACTCCATTTTTCTTTCTTTCCATGTAACCCTCTCAGAACCTCACACAATTCTTGGCCTACAGATTTTTATTGCCTGTCACAGTCTGCTTCCAATTCACACATACTTAGATAGTCATAGCTTATATGGCAGAATATAAATTTCTTTCCCT
>NW_006788566.1:906168-927369 GCF_000442215.2 Lipotes vexillifer | reverse complement strand
CCCTACAGGAAAGATATAGCAGAAAAGGACCAGTAACCGAACATTATGATCATTTGTTCATCTGCTTTAGGAAGGGTTGGAGAGATAATGTTTTATGATGGAAAAAAGCCTTAGCAGAAGACCTCGTTTGAGTCCTTACATGTGCTGTTGAGAAAGCACCCTAGACTCACTAGTGTTTCATACCTATCCTCTCCTATCCTTCTGAGTTACTGTAAAGCCAAAATGGAACAAAATAGGTGAAGGTACTCAGTTGACTGCAATAGTCTATAAATATCACTGGTTATCATTGTCTCACTTTCTGCATGTGAATCTGTGCATTTATTAAAATGCTCACCTTCTTCAGTTTCTTTATTATTATTCTTTTCTCTTCTAGAGCAATGAAGATGACAAGGTGATCCTAAGATACAGTTAACTTTTTACTATCCATGAAGGATTTAGCCATGGTATATTCTCTCACAACTAGCTTTGATACTGTTTGTGAGATTGGCTGCTGGAAGTCAGATTAAATCTGAAATTGGTAAGAAGTGGAAAAAATGAGTTTGAGTATGTTCACATGTGTTGCACATTACTGATTATCAAGCTGATCATACTTAGTTTAGGAAGTCCTCAAATGCACCATGAGCTCCCTAAATTCTAAGGATGCATACTGTTCCTTTTGACTGGAACTTTTTCATCTCTTCCGCATGCATTCCTACTGCCATCAGCCAGCAAATCTCTAATCATCCTTCGGTTATCCACTTAAGAACACTTTCTACATGAAATTTTTCATGACAACTTAAGTCTGTTTTGGGGGCCTCTTTAATGTAATTTTATACTATTGTGTATTATAATTCCCTGTGTACCTATCTCTATCACTCATGATACTATAAGGACCTCAAGGGCAGGCACTCTATCTTTCCTACATTTTTGCAACAAATATGTATCAAGTGCCTCATTCATGTACACCAACTCTTAGCACATTGCCCCACAATATTAAATGTACAGTGAATAAATGGAAACCAAAACCAATACTTTTGTTTCATGGAAATAAAACAAGTTTTAAAAGCCCCCTTACCAAAAATTACCACTAGAATAGTAATGTCTTCAAGATAAAAAAGAAAAACAAAACAGAAAACAAACTACCATCCATTAATGAGACAAATTCATAGTAACTTAATAAATCTTAATGCTATGAAATAAATATATATATATATATATATGTTTAAGTAATATACTAAAAAATTATTCTCCTAATCACATAATTTAGTTTGCCATCATTTCCACATTAATAATAATTTAAGGACTCACTGCCACTTCTGGGTATACCTTATATAAAAATGCACATGTTTGTAGAAAATTTATGGTAAAGTCCCATAGTGGTGAACTTGAGGACATGGGGAGGGGGAAGGGTAAGCTGGGACGAAGTGAGAGAGTGGCATGGACATATATACACTACCAAATGTAAAATAGATTAGCTCACTAACTTACATTAAGCAGCCGCATAACACAGAGAGATCAGCTTGGTGCTTTGTGACCACCTAGAGGGGTGGGATAGGGAGGGTGGGAGGGAGACGCAACAGGGAGGGTATATGGGGATATATGTATACATATATGTATACATATAGCTGATTCACTTTGTTATGCAGCAGAAACAAACACAACATTGTAAAGCAATTATAGTCCAACAAAGATGTTAAAAAAAAAAAAAGTTTGAGGATTTCTATTCTTGTGAACAATGTGTTAGGCTAAACATTTTTTGTTCAATGCATAAGATATCTGACAACTGACAATAAAAATAAGATGACAGAAGTCATCCAGTTGTGTGTGTGTGTGTGTGTGTGTGTGTATCTGGGCCATATGAAATTTATGAAACCACAGTACTTGGCAGTTTTTTAATATATTTGTATATATTTTTATTTTAAAAATGTTTTTGGGGCTTCCCTGGTGGCGCAGTGGTTGAGAATCTGCCTGCCAATGCAGACGACACAGGTTCGAGCCCTGGTCTGGGAAGATCCCACATGCCATGGAGCAACTGGGCCCGTGAGCCACAATTACTGAGCCTGCGCGTCTGGAGCCTGTGCTCCGCAACAACAGAGGCCGCGATAGTGAGAGGCCTGCGCACCGCGATGAAGAGTGACCCCCACTTGCCACAACTAGAGAAAAGCCCATGCACAGAAATGAAGACCCAACACAGCCATAAATAAATAAATAAATAAATACATTGTGGGAAAAAAAAAAAAAAAAAAAAACCCTCTCCTCACGCACCAGGAAACAAAGAGGGAAGATAAAGTCTCTTGCCTCCTCAGCAGGTGCAGACTTTTAAAAATGTTTTTGGCTGCACCACACAGCTTGTTGGATCCTAGTTCCCTGACGTGGGATTGAACCTGGGCCCTCAGCAGTGAGAGTATGGAGTCCTAACCACTGGACCACGAGGGAATTCGCAGTACTTCAGCTTTTGAGCCACAAGCTCAAAAGGTAAGATCAGGTGTTAGTGTAATAATAGTTATATATTTCAAGGGGTCCTTGAAAGAGCTTAAAATGGAAATATTAATATGTATAAATCATCTTAGAATGCATTTTCTTTTATTTCTTTTCTCACAGTCCTTGCATTCTATACTATTGACTTTGGAAAATCATTCCTTAACAGAAAAATGAAATAAGGACTCAATTCTTAATAGTTCCATCTGATTCACTTAGTTTCCCACAATATTTAGAAATTGAAAGTCAAGGAGTTATTATATAGATGCATTTTAACAGAGATAAACGTTTCAAAATAAAACTCAAGTGCTGGCTCTTTAACCAAGAGGTGTAAAAGAAGAGGATACCATAGTTGTGAGATGTCTGCATTCTTTGCAAACAAGGAACAGAATGATTTATTGAAAGCTCAAAAGTATTCAGGGGTATGAACCTTTCTTGTTATTTCCTTGTTACCCTGAGCCAAGAAATTGCAAGGCTTACCTAGGGGATATTACTGCATAATCAATGAGATGTTATAAATTGTGAAACACTGTCAAATGAAGCATGAATAGTGTTATCCAACAGATGCTATTTTGCCAAACTAGAAGAGCATTATTGGCCAGCAAATCCTCCCAAACTAACTAAAATATAACATTAAAGAGAAAGCAAATGAACAAACAAACAAACAGAGTGGATCCATTACCTTTCCTTCCTGCACCTGGAAGACAAAAACACTGAACATATTTCATCTTTTAAGTATTTGTAAATCAAGTTTTGCAGACCTAATAAGAGATAAAACCATAATAGTTTGGATGAAATTCAGAGGGAAAATAAAATATTCATTAGTCAGAGAAGCATATCAATAAATATGGTTTAACATTTACCTACTAATAATGTAAATGCAGATGATCTATGCCAAGAATTATCACTGTTTTCCAAGAAATATGAAATGCTTATTTCAGTTGGAAAATAAACAAACAAAAACTCATTCTATATTGCCCTGTGGATATTCAGTGGTATAATTTTAATCTTGGCAAAAAAGGGGAGGGACAAAGAAGTGAAAACAAGAATGTTATTTTTTAATGGTATCTGTAGGGTGTGGTCAACTGAAAAAAAATACAAATCCAGATGTTGGTTTAGTTATATAAGCATGGTATGTTCTCACGTAGAGTCAGGCCTGCATCTCAGAATTTCTGTCCTGAATAGAAAAACATGGAGTAGATACAAGTCATTTGCCATATTATCACAGAAAGTTAAAATGGTAAGAATGAAGAGAGATCTATATAGCCCAAAACCTTCACTATATATGTGTGAAAAATAAATCCAAAGGAGGAAAAGTGACTTGTCCAAGATTTCCCAACTAGTTATTGGAAGAGCCAGATTTAGAATCCAGATTTCCTGTCTGCTAATCCAGCCTTGTTTTCCCCTCCATATCATGACTATCTCTTCACCAATGTTCACCAACACCCACTGGAATCATGGCATTGCCCTGGACATTGTGGTAATAATTTTACTGGCTCCTTGCCCTAGTCATTAAAGCTAGGACAATATGACTCTGATTTCCAGGCTCAGCCCTGAATTAGATTCTATTAGCAAGTAAGTCATCATTTAATGCATAGCTTGGTGACCAAGAAACCAATCAGACTTGCCACTGCAGCCTTATAACCTAGGCCTATTACTGACCTTTTCCTCCTTTCCTTTCAACCAACACTCTGCCTTCTATAAATTGGATCTTTGTCCTTTATTTTATGCTGAGTCCCTAACTTAGAGTCTAGACCAGGGTGTACCTTACTCTACTTTATCATTCTAAAGGCTGAAATCCTACTTCAGTACCCAGGCTGGATCTCAACTAATCCAAGTCCATCCTGAGTTCCACTACTGGACTGCCTGCCTGCATTCATGGTTATTTATTAAATTATCTTTACATAGTGTTCTTATTTCAGGTATTACCCACATCTTTTTGAGGTCTCCTGTTGGCCCTCCCTCCTTGATGGTAATTGCCCATAATTCTGGGATTCCTTTCATTTTCTGCTGCTAGATATGCCTTGACCTGTTGTGTAAATTCCAGTTAATCTGTCAAAATTTTGGTCTGTAGTCAAGTCCTGCCACAAGCAATCTGCAAGCCTTATATTTGAAAAAAAAAATTCCTTGGAGCTTTTGAGCACTTTCTGTTGGGTTGTAATAAACAGTAAACAGGCAGAGGAATTCAGTTATTTGGATCAGAGATAATTGGTACTAAAATTGAGTATATTTCTTACTCTTAGACTATAAGAACATGTCTTATCTCTGTTTTCCAAGTGCCCAATATTATCTTCATAACAGAGATAGTCAGCAAAATTAATCATTAAATTAAGGTCAGTGTTGGTATTTTAGTGGGCCCAACAAAAGCACCCCATTCTTCTTCTCTAGCACTTGGAATCAATTAAGAGATGCATTCAGGAGTGAGAAAACTCA
The DNA here is from genome assembly GCF_000442215.2 of Lipotes vexillifer. NCBI lineage: Eukaryota > Metazoa > Chordata > Mammalia > Artiodactyla > Lipotidae > Lipotes > Lipotes vexillifer. The sequence goes on along the minus strand of NW_006788566.1, from coordinate 922,479 downwards.
AGATCAAGATGTCAGTATTTTTGCCAATTAAAAGCTAAATTAGAGAATATGACTTACACTTATAACTGCTTGCTAGCATTCCCCCAGATCATTGATACTTGCCCACCCAATGACAGACAGCTTTGAGTAACTGCCAGCCATTCACTTCAGAGATAGAGCCATTCTCTTTAGGTTTATCATAAGACCTAGAGAGAACAGGAATGCACATTTTCTGAGGGCAGACCGAGCCAGAGAAAAGATAGAAGAAAGAGCCGAATAAAACACCCACTCCTCCACCAAAAGGAGTGCAGAATTAGTGTCATCTAATAAAGGATAGATGTCACCATTGTTCTTAAAAGTGTCTGTTGATGTGCGTAGAACACTTTCATTAAAAGAGGTTCTGGGGGCTTCCCTGGTGGCGCAGTGCTTGAGAGTCCGCCTGCCGATGCAGGAGACGCGGGTTCGTGCCCCGTTTCGGGAAGATCCCACATGCCGCGGAGCGGCTGGGCCCGTGAGCCATGGCCACTGAGCCTGCGCGTCCGGAGCCTGTGCTCCGCAAATGGGAGAGGCCACAACAGTGAGAGGCCCGCATAACGCAAGGAAAAAAAAAAAAAAAAAAAAAAAAGAGGTTCTGGTACAACGGCCCCATAGGAAGCAATTTAATGCATGGTTGTAGGGGCAGGCTGACCTAGGTTCTTATCCTGGCTCTGCTGTTTACCAGAGCGCTTAAGCTCTCCAAGCTTTTATTCCTACATCTGTGAATTAAGGAAATGTGTGCCTACTTTTTCTAGTGGTCATATAAATAAAATTAACTATTTTATTTGTTATCTTTAAAGTACCCACACATGAAAGGAGATTATTACTTCTACAGAAAGCCGAAGGGAAACTCCACAGCAGAATAAATCTCTAAGAAGGAAAAAGAGATATGCTCATATTTTCTAAGTAACTGTCAATATATTTGGATTACTAGATCATGTACCCACACTATTAGGGCAAAAACATAGATTCTTTTTTTTTTTTTTTTTTTGCGGTACGCGGACCTCTCACTGCCATGGCCTCCCCCGTAGCAGAGCACAGGCTCTGCACGCGCAGGCCCAGCAGCCATGGCTCACGGGCCCAGCCACTCCGCGGCATGCAGGATGCGGGATGCGGGATGCGGGATCCTCCTGGACCAGGGCACGAACCCGTGTCCCCTGCATCAGCAGGCGGACTCTCAACCACTGCACCACCAGGAAAGCCCTGATCCTTGAGTACAATCACTATGCCACCTTCAGGCGTCTTTCTTACAATTCTTTTTAAAATAAACTTTGCTTCTTATCCCTCTAAAAGTCATTAATCAAGCCATTGATTGATGCTTGAAATGGTGCAGGTGCTGCTATTACATATTCATTATTAATCAAATTGTTTATTCAGCCCAGTAGATTGTACATACACAACACAAATCTCCAGCATCCCCTCATGTTATCCAGAATCTGAAATTTATCATAGTAGTATTCAAAAACATTTTATTAGGGTTATATGAAATGCAAGTTTTCCAAATTAAGAGTCCCAAGAGCCTAACTTTTCTACTGTTACTTCTTAAAGAACACTGGTTCTCTCTTATTTTTATGTAATCTTTAACACTTTTTAAAATAAAATTTTGTTGAATTTTCAATAATGAGATTAGATTTTAATATGCAGATTCAGACTGTTAAAAATTATTGTCCTAGAGTGATTCAGAGACAAAATCTTCTGGATGATCTATAGTTTAATGCCCTCAGTTTTCAGACAAGAAACCAGAGACTTAGAGAGGAGAAACAACTTACTCAAGATTACAGTATGCAGAAGAATCTGGTCTGTTGCTGTCTGTATTCTTTCCATTGCTTCCCAATGTTGTAAGGGTTATTGATTGAGCCTTTCAAAAATGCAATTTGCGATGCAGAATTAGTAGGATTACCAATATGCTGAACTTGCCAAGGCAAAGTATTTCAAATTGTCTCAGGCCAGATTCTAACTGATGAGCTCAATTTGGTAAAATGCATATTAATATGCACATGGTAAGGTGCCTTGTATAAAGTAAGTGTTTAATAAAAATGTTTTGAGAACAATTTTTATCCTGTTACACTGTAGTTGTATTTCTAGCACATGGGACCCCCAAACCATCCAGTCATAGCATAAATGCATATGCATGATCACTGTATTTATATCAAGCATAAATATTAGTATCATACTGCTTCTTGTGAAATATCTTAAAGCTAACATTTTACTGCAAGTGACTCTGTAGAACTGTCTTCAGCAATGGAAGAAAGCATGCACTGGATTATTACATCATACGTTAAAATGAGAAAAAAATTATATGAATTGACTTTTCAAAGAACAAATTTCTAAAAATAGCCACTATTTTCATGCTTAGAGCTTAAAATACATCTTCTGCCTCTTCTTTGTCTTTAATCACATCTATTGAGACCAGTTTGACTTAGAGCCCATTACTGAGTGTCATGGGAATATAAAATAAACACACCCTTTATGCTTAGAAAGTGTGCTCTGTATTGCGTGTGTGTGTGGAAGGGGGAATGCACCATACAACTTTTTGAGATAAATCTCTTATTATAATTTACCATAATTTTCTTTGGCTTCATTTCTGTTCATTGAAATTAGTCTCAAAAATTACCAGTGACCTCCTAACCACCCTGAACATTTTATTTTATTATTGTTATTATTATTAAATATTTAAAATCTAAAAATTATGGAGTGTAATATAACAAATACCCACGTATCCAATACACAGAATTTAAAATATCAACCTCAAATGGCAAAATCAAATAACTTATTACTTATAAAGTGCCTGAGTAATACTACATACTAAATAAATATTGATATGATAATATCATCCTCATTTGCTGTGTTTTCTTTTGATATATTTTAAGAAGATATAAGACATTATTGTCACAGTTGATGTTCCCATTGTAATCTTGCTCAATCTGTTTTTATAAATTACCACTTATGTATATGCATTTTCCTAAATAGTATAAGATGCTTTGAAGTTTTAAGCTTACATAAATCATATAATATTGCAACATAATTCTGTATTTTTAAAAATCATCATATTCTTGCTATCTAAAGAGGTTAAGATGGATACATAGATAGATACATACATACATACATAGATGATAGAGAGATAGTTGATTTATTTTATGAACTCTATAGTATTCCATCCTATGCATTGGTCTGCTATTGGTTAATACTATTAGAACTATCACGTTATATTTTTTTTCATATTTTGGCAGTCTACCTTCATTAACATATCTGGATTGTATTTCTACCAGTCTTTTAACAGATTATCTAATAATTTTATTTGTTGTGATTATTACATAATTGGACTCATTTCTACTATATTTCTTGCCATCTGAATTGATCAAGTTTTTATCATATGTTTCATATATTTTTCCTTTCCTCTACTTGTTTGGAATTTATATTTCTATTATTTTAGTGGTTTCCTTTATATTCTAACATGGTTGTTTAACCTAAAAATACTATAATTAATCAGTATCTATATCCTCTTTCCCACAAAAAACTTAGAACACCTCGAGTCAAACATCTCCTACCGTTTTTCAAACAACTGTTGTCTAGCATTTTATTTTGTTTATTTTTTAACTTTTGAAATCATATATATTTTCAAAATAAGACAAGATACAAACATATCTGTTTTATCTGTTAAGTATTTTTACAGGAAAATATCATGATACATTATCTTTAATTTAAATCTCTTCTGTTTTAAAACATTTTTTTAAATCTTTATTGGAGTATAATTGCTTTACAATGCTGTGTTAGTTTCTGCTTTATAACAAAGTGAATCGGCTATACATATATTTCCATAACCCCTCCCTCTTGCGTCTCCCTCCCACCTCCCTATCCCACCCCTCTAGGTGGTCACAAAGCACAGAGCTGATCTCCCTGGGTGATGCGGCTGCTTCACACTAGCTATTTATTTTACATTTGGTAGTGTATATGTGTCAATGCTACTCTCTAGGTGGTCACAAAGCACAGAGCTGATCTCCCTGGGTGATGTGGCTGCTTCACACTAGCTATTTATTTTACATTTGGTAGTGTATATGTGTCAATGCTACTCTCACTTCGTCCCAGCTTACCCTTCCCCTTCCCCGTGTCCTCAAGTCCATTCTCTATGTCTGCGTCTTTATTCCCAACCTGCCCCTAGGTTCTTCAGAACCATTTATTCTTTAGATTCCATAAACATGTGTTAACATACGTTATTTGTTTTATTCTTTCTGACTTCACTCTGTATCACAGACTCTACATCCATCCACCTCACTACAAATAACTCAATTTCGTTCTTTTTATGGCTGAGTAATATTCCATTGTATATATGTACCACATCTTCTTTATCCATTCATCTGTTGATGGACACTTAGGTTGCTTCCATGTCCTGGCTATTGTAAATAGTGCTGCAATGAACATTGGGGTACATGACTCTTTTTGAATTATGGTTTTCTCAGGGTATATGCCCAGTAGTGGGATTGCTGGGTCGTATGGTAGTTGTATTTTTAGTTTTTTAAGGAACCTCCATACTGTTCTCCATAGTGGCTGTATCAATTTACATTCCCACCAACAGTGCAAGAGAGTTCCCTTTTCTCCACACCCTCTCCAGCATTTATTGTTTCTAGATTTTTTGATGATGGCCATTCTGGCTAGTGTGAGGTGATACCTCATTGTAGTTTTGATTTGCATTTCTCTAATGATTAGTGATGTTGAGCATCCTTTCATGTATTTGTTGGCCATCTGTATATCTTCTTTGGAGAAATGTCTATTTAGGTCTTCTGCCCATCTTTGGATTGGGTTGTTTGTACTTTGATATTGAGCTGCATGAGATGCTTGTATATTTTGGAGATTAATCCTTTGTCAGTTGCTTCGTTTGCAAATAGTTTCTCCCATTCTGAGAGTTGTCTTTTCATCTTGTTTACGTTTTCCTTTGCTGTGCAGAAGCTTTCAAGTTTCATTAGGTCCTATTTGTTTATTTTTGTTTTTATTTCCATTTCTGTAGGAGATGGGTCTAAAAGGATCTTGCTGTGATTTATGTCATAGAGTGTTCTGCCTATGTTTTCCCCTAAGAGTTTTATAGTGTCTGTCCTTACATTTAGGTCTTTAATCCATTTTGAGTTTATTTTTGTGTATGGTGTTAGGGAGTGTTCTAATTTCATTCTTTCACATGTAGCTGTCCAGTTTTCCCAGCACCACTTATTGAACAGGCTGTCTTTTCTCCATTGTATTTTCTTGCCTCCTTTATCAAAAATAAGGTGACCATATGTGCGTGGGTTTATCTCTCAGCTTTCTATCCTGTTCCATTGATCTATCTTTCTGTTTTTGTGCCAGTACCATACTGTCTTGATTATTGTAGCTTTGTAGTATAGTAGGAAGTCCAGGAGCCTGATTCCTCCAGCTCCGTTTTTCTTTCTCAAGATTCCTTTGGCTATTCGGGGTCTTCTGTGTTTCCATACATGTCTACCATTTTTTATTTATTTATTTTTTTGCGGTACGCAGGCCTCTCACTGCTGTGGCCTCTCCCAGTGTGGAACACAGGCTCCAGATGCGCAGGCCCAGCGGCCATGGCTCACAGGCCCAGCCGCTCCATGGCACGTGGGATCCTCCCAGACCGGGGCACGAACCCATGTCCCCCACATCGGCAGGCGGACTCTCAACCACTGTGCCACCAGGGAAGCCCCATGTCTAGCATTTTAATGCATGTTGCTTCTAAATTCTCCAGCTATCATTGTTATTATTGATTATCACTTTTTATTTAGAGTTACCCATTACTTGCTCAAATTTACCAACACGATTTACTAATTTCCTTCTTCACCATTGCTCTTGCATCCCAACCCTTCATTTCTTTCATACTGATGTACATTCTATAGTAGTAAGCTCTCAAATTTTGTAGGTTTGAACATTTATTTCATTCTCATCCTTGAATGGCACTTTAAATGAGTTTATAATTTTGAGAGTTAAGAACTCTGAAAACATTATTCCATTTACTTGTGACATATACTGCTGCTGATTAGAAGTCTTATGTAAGTCTGATTATAGTTCCATTGAAAATAATTAGTCATTTCTCTCTGGTAAGCATTAAGATTTGACTTTGTTACTTCTCATTTTTACCACTTAAGGAGTCTAGATGTAGGTTTGTTACTTGGGATTTTATTCAGTACCTACTGTATTCCTTTAGGCTAAGGAGTTTTGTCTTTCCTCAGTTCTGGAAAATCCTCAAGCAACTATTTTTGGAAAGTTGTTTCTTTCTCATCTTCTTTATTCTCTCCTTCCAGAACTCTGATTAGATATTACTTGACTTGATCTTTTCCAATATTGTCCTCCACATTGAATGGATTTCTCTTTTATTTCTTCTATTTCTTTGATGATCTGTGCTGCAATCTGGCTAAGTTCCTCAGATCTGTATTCTATTTCACTAAGTCCTTTTTCAACTATGTCTAATCTACTTTTCTATTTTCCTTAAGGTCTTTATGAAAATGCCTGTATTTTTATTTCAATAATTTCTATTTGTTATTTTTGCTATTGTGTTCTGATGTTGCTGTTTTGGTATCTATTATTTCCTTTAACTCTTGATTATTTTTAAAATACTTACTTTAAAAACTATTTCAATCTTTTCTATTATCTATAGTTCACAATGTGTTACCTTTTATGTGTATTTTGTTTGCTTACTCTCTCATGGTGGTTTGCCTCCATGTATAATATGCAATTTTATCTGTAACCTCATCTTCTGAGTAATTGTTTTTTTATGGGATTCTTGTATGCCCTGGATTGTGCACATTTCTTCAAGCAGTTTCGTATTTACTTCTGTTGAGCCTATACAGGTTTAAATGTTTCTAAGGCTACCTTTATATTAATTTATTGGTTTGCAGTTTTCATTCTTTTTGTACAGTATGAATTGTACATGTTTCTGTGTGTGGCACTGGCTTGGGGTTCTGTTTCCCTGCTTGTGACTTTTTTATAACACTGTCAAGATGGCTAACAATTTCTTACTAAGTCCCTAGGCCAGTGGATAGAGATATTTTAAGGCCTGTTTTACAGAAATGTGGTTCCTAGCTTTTTGCAGAGAACTTAGTCCCAGTTCTCAGCTATTCAGAGATCCAAAACCTTGCCTCTTTTATTTATATAAATATTGGAAGAGCAATGTCTACATAATATTCTTGTGATCTACATACCTCCGGCCATATAAGTGCCAAACATTTAATTCCAATCTGAGCTTCATTCCTACTTTTATAAGTTCTTACTAGCTATATTTCCATATTGATGTCCACCAACACCTCACACTCTACATTTCTAAAACAAAATTCTCTTATATGCCCAAAAAATCCCCCTTAAACCCATATTTCATTTTATTGCACTTCACTTTATTGTGCATTGCAAATATTGAGTTTTCTTACAAATTGAAGGTTTGTGGTAACCCTGTGTGGAGCATGTTTATTGGCACCATTTCTCCAACAGCGTTTGCTTTGTGTCTCTGTGTCACGTTTTGGTAATTCTTGCAATATTTCAAACCCTCCACCAGAAAAAAGATTACGACTCACTGGAGGCTCAGATGATGGTTAGCATTATTTGGCAATAAAGTATTTTTATAAAGTATGTACATTTTTTAGACATAATGCTATTGCACACTTAATAGACTACAGTATAGTATAAAAAATAACTTTTATATGCACTGGGAAACCAAAAAATTTGTGCAACTTGGTTTATTGTGATAATTGCTTTCTTGTGGTGGTCTGGAACTGAACCTGCAATATCACCGAGGTGTGCCTCTACCTTTATGAATTTCCTACAGTCAGTCCTTTACTGTAATGCATACTGGAGCAAACATACCAAGCCAAATATGTCACAAGCCCAAATTAGAATTTTGTACTACATAAGTGCTTCTATTCTTAAAGAGAACAAATTAAAATCCTGAAATACAATTTATTTAGATACACATTTAATTGATATATTTTTGCCATGTTGTAATTTATAATAAAAAATTTCCTTTCATAATTTAGTACAAGTTTAAATCCAACAAGTCTAGACAGAATTCACTCCACTAGATTTTCATCTTCATCTTGTTTGAATTAATTTATGAGAACTGTGTATCTATTATAAGTGTCAGAACTTTCTCTTTTATACAGCTTCTCTCTCATTTGTTGTAAAATGAAATTAAAATGTATCTAAATAGTCAACACTTGTACCAACAAGTGCAGCTGTACAGACATAGATGAAGGTACTACCTAAACTAAATTACTGGCTGGCAGGTAGTACCAGCATGCAACAATTCATAATTATTATTTATCTACTGTCACACAAAAGTCCAAATTAGGCAAAAGAAAGACATTTTAGGTTGTCATTCTTGAGTGTATGAAAGTGAGGACTAAATGAAGACTAAGTATAACAAAGCCAACAATATTTGGTACTTATGAATGTGTTTTCTGATTCCCCATGTTATACCATCCCCACTGTCACAGTAAGCTTAGGATCTTGTGACCTCTTATGTAGGCTTATAACTAATCTCAATGATGCCAAAGTGTTCATCTCACAGGGCTCAATATGCCCGTCATTTTCTCATAACTATCTTTTTTTCATCCTGTTCTCCTCAAAGAAAATACTCTCCCTCATTATGTCAACCACTGTCCCTATGATGTTTATCAGAATTATATGCTTCTTTGAAACCCTATTTCAAATTCTACCTGTTCTATGAGGCTTTCTGTTACTATGTTAACCTGAAATAATCTCTCACCTCTCACTTTAGTATTATTCTCTTTGTTTGACACACATCATTATATTGCCTTGCATAGTGATAGGTATATGATGATAAAGGCAAAAAGTCCATGGCAAATTCCATGGACCACTAGAATTCTGTCAACACAACAGTTTTTATAAGTACTTGGAAGCTGACCTATTCTGCAGACATATTCAAATTATTTCAAGTGTCTACTTATTATTCTTGAATAGATTGCAATTGATCTTCGCATAACAACCTTAGTTTATAATAGGACCCAGGAGATACTACATGACATGTCTTTGTCTCAAGCATACTGCTATATTTTTGAATCTTTGATCATATGCCATGATCTATCTCAAGACCAGGCCTTATGCATGCCATCATTTCTTCTTAGAACCCACCCATTCACAGATTCTAACATTCACTTCTGTGGTTTCTAGTCAACCTTCATATTTCAGTTTAAAATTCCTTCTTCAGGGAAGCCTTCCCTGGACTCTCAGATTAGTTTTGCTCCCCTTGTTGTACACTTTCTCAGTATGTTGCAATTTTACTCTACAGTATATTTCAGAACCTGAGTTTATGGACCAGTGGTGATTAATATAAATACTATCCAGTAAAGAGTTTTAATCTTTATTCCTCAAAAAATTTAGGGGAAGAGATGAATCCATATATTCTGTCCATAACAACTCTAATTAAGCTCTATTATCCTTCCATAATCTTTGGTACCTATACATTCCTAGGATGATCTTGGTTTTCTAAACCAACAGAATTTTCTTTATAATCATGCTACTCTACTTAAACCTCTTGGTCTCTTGATCTTTCTTCCCCACAGTATGTGCATCTCTGCATGGTCAGTGTGCCACCAACATATAATTTACTGGAGTGGTATACAATTCCTATGAGCATGAGGAGTGTGGTTCTTATTCTATTCTGATTGCTTTTTTCTTGATACTCTACTCACAATACATTTGATGCTTTTTAAAATCTTTACCTGTATCTGGAGAAGGAATGTTTACAAAACCCTACATTTTATAATATGTATCTCATTATGTACTTTTTAATTTTTTAATTAATACCTTTATTGCCAAGTAGAGGGTCAGCTCTATGTGAGTAAAGAATGTTGCCTAGTTTTGTTCATTATTAAATCTCCAGTACTTAACATGATATTTTGCCCATAGATTTTGCTAAATAAGTATTTGTTGAATAAATGAATTGTGAGCAAAAATCAATGAAATCACCACAATTTGGCAGCAGTCTTGACAGCTAAAGTATTGAGTGGAGGTTTATAAGGATTGTGGAAGTTTAGAAAGGGATGAAAAGGAAAAGTAATTGTGAACACGGATGAATAAAGGAATAGCAAACTAATCCATGGAATATAAGCTTTTGCCTGTGTATTGAAGAGCTTGTAGTTTCCCCTACTCTTTACCATTTATTACCTAAATCAAGATGCAATGTTATATATGAATAAAAACAACCAGCCTTTCAAAAATTTTTATTGACGTATAGTAGATTTACAATGTTGTATTAAATAACCAACCTTTGAAGTACATGTATCATACCTCTTGTACTCTTCTAAGAGATGATCTTTGGAATGTGACTTGCATCATTTTTCATTGAACGTAGCTCCTAATTCATTCATGATTTTAAGTTTAGTGAAGCAGAGTATTCCTCAGAACTGGAAAAAGCATTCCTTGGTTCCTTCGGTTAAACATCATTTTTACCCTCTGTTTGTTATTTCTAGAATAAGATGGATTCAATAGTCTTGTGCCATACATTTATATTTACCAAAATATTACTGAAAAATCTCAAAAACATTCAACATTACCAAAATAATTCATTCAGCTTTGTTTTCTTGTATAACTTATTCATTCACTTTACTTTTTTGTCTAGAATCTTGTTTCCCATTTTTTCAGTCTTAGAACTTATGTTTTATATTTGTTTTAAAAGAGTGGGGTTTAATTTTTCCCCTCTCTTGGGGTACTGGATTTTTGCTGCACTTTTCTTGAGCATATTTTTAAACTATAAAGAAATTGGTGTAAATATAAATGTAAAGTTATTAACATTGAATTACCATCACATAAGTGTAGGCTCATGTTTGCCTGATGTTCTATGATCTATTGTGCTGTCAAATGGAGTTTTATCTTTATGCATTGTTTTCTAACAGCACTGAATTAGAGCAAGAGGAGTTTGTCTTCATTTTCCATGGCTCTTTGCTAACTGAATCTTTCAAACTGTCTCTTTCCTTTGGTCAAAGTAGTTAGTTTAAATGTAAATATATAGGTATATATATCTTTATAAATATATATATATAATATGTATATAATATATGCAGAGAGAGAGAGAGACTTGTAGTTAATGGTCCTGTAAACATTCCTGATTTAGAGTATTCTAAATCCACATTTCATTGAAATGCATAGAAGTTTTTGAGTGTTGGTTGTTAGGTTGAGTTTGTTAAAATCTTGCCATTTCCTTTCGGTGTCTTGTTGAGACAAAAGTCCGTTCATCAACTGCTTCTCATTTTCCTTGTTGATGGCCTCCATCAGACAGACAGGCCCTGAGCTAATTAGCAGAGCTTTATTCTTGACTGCTCATTTCTTCAGATTCTTTGCAGGAAGGAAACTTATGAACACTTTGTGAAATTCAACCATATACAGGATAATGATATAATAATAGTAAATATGCTGTAGAGATTTTTAACAAATTTGAGACATAATACACCAATCTATATATCCATAACTGGTAAAGGGACAATCACCATAAAGGTAGTTGGGATAATATCCATGATGTCAAGTCACTGAATGGAGTTACCAAATACTCTTCCACTCAGCAAAATTCAGAATAGTAAGGTGTTTCATGGTCCACTGAGCCAATGCCTGTTTGAACTGGCCCAATCTTATATTCTGGCGCTGTCATTAATGGCTGACTGTTTTAGGCCTAAGAACTTTCCCCTCTGTACTTTTGAGATATTAATAACAATGCACTATGGGGATTTTAAAGGTATATGATAATAATAGGATACAAAATAGCATTTGAGAGTATTACATGAAATTATTAAGTTAATGCATACCAATTGCTTGGCATAATAACTTGAATACACAGTAAATGCTTAACAAATATTAGCCATTACTGTTGTCATGTTGTTTCTGCTGCTGTGTGGTTATTGCTATTTTTATTGTCATATTTAGAGAAAAATTCCCATATGAGAAAGTATAAGACATTTATAACATAGGTACAGTGACTGTATTTCCTTACCTATGGCCTATGTTGACTTGTATGTATGAAGAAAACCAAAGAATATATTGGGAAGTTCTTGATAAGTAGGATCATTAGGTGGAGAACAGAATGTCAACCCATTTTATGTGTACCTTCAGGCTTAGGATTAGATAGTTAGGGTTCAGTAGTCCTAGAGATTGCTCATAGATTTGCAGGTTACTTTGACCTGTAAAAAGAATCAATTCAATGCTTAAGATGTTAAAGTTGTACATTCATCCTTTGTTGTATTTCCCCTGATTTGTCATTTGACATAAAGAGACAAGACAGTGACTGGATCCTAATTCATTCCTACACCAGATTAACCAACTCTGAATTCAGTTGGTACTGATGAGGGGGTCTTGGAAAGCTTTCTCTGCACAAGGATATTATGTATTTCTCTATATAATACTGTATTTCAATTATCTTAGTAACATTTCCAGGATCAGAATTCCACCAAAACAATTTTTACTCATACAGACCCAGGTTAGCACACTTGTTAGGTCTTATTTCTTACTCTTACTACCAAAGTTTGAGTTTGTGTATATTTGTCTTTAAAATATATATTTAATTAAAACCTCTGGAAGGGAATTATATTTAGGATTTTAGATAACAGGCTTTCTTATTACCCCTTTCAAAGAGTCTTTCAATGCACCTTTATTTGTACAGTATTATCAATGTAAAAACTTTCCTCTTTTAAGGAAAGTTTTTTCTTTTAATACAACTGTCTCATCAAATTTTCAAACTCATATGCTATATGGAACAACAGTGATTATATGCAATCAGAACCTATGATGGAAATCTTCTGAACCTTGATAATCAGGGTCTTTTACACAAGACCGGCACACAGTTCTGGATCTGTCCTTCAGCTCTGAAAACACTGGGCCCCTTTTTGGATGAAGTGGTTATCAGAGAGTCCCTAAACAACTTTCTATCATTTTGTCTGAAGAATCATTTTCTTAAGATGAGGTAGCTTTATGAACCAACATAGTAAGGTGAAAAGCCCCCATAAATTCAGTAACATTAGTACAGACAGAAATTACAATACTTCAGTTACTGTCAGGAGCCAATTGGAAAACATAAATTAATCTGCCTGACCATCCTGTTATGGGGAGAGGCAGTTTTCATTTGATGTACTTGCTGACAAGGCTGCAACTTTATTAATACAAAACATGCCATTTAGCCTTAGGCCCCACATTTTGGCAGCTGAACAAAACACAGAAGAGTTTACAGCTGCCTTTCACTATTGTATTGAGACAGACTTGAAGCACATCTTGAGCTCCCAGTGTGTGCATAGAATGCTGTGTTGAATATGTGAGGGGCTACCAAAGAAATCACAGGCATGACCCTTGGCCTTGAGGAGTTTACAGTCCAGTTGAGGAAAGAAGATGCAGTTCAAGAGAAAAAATTGAAGAAAATAACATAGCAGTATGCCAACAAGTGCAAACCAAATAGAAAACAAGTACAAACTATCTTTGGAGAGGAAAATGTGTGTTGATTGTGCAGTAATAAGGCTGCCTTTGTGTGATAGTTTTAGGTATACAATTCTGTGTCTGTTTTACTCTACCCTTTCTGATTTATACAGGATATCACCCAGGAAGCTCCATGATGAACCAGAAGAGACAGAGATAAGTCATCTTGACATCAATTCATACCACTTGTACTCTGCAGCAACTTTCATCTTAGCCGTTCTTTATCAAAGCCCAAGGCCAGGCCTGCCTCTCTGCTAGTGCATGCATTTCATCTTGTTTCTCTCTAAAAACTGGACAATAACCAGATCTATGAATTTTGCTTCTCTTTTTCATATTCACTTTATACCTCCTAAAGCCTTCTACCCTAATTAGATTTAAAACTGCAGGAAAGTGTTTTCTGAGCCTGATTTTCCAGGGTAAAAGGCACATATTTCTTTAATTCAAGAACTGCTGAGAAATACTAAGATCTCTTTCTTCTGTACTGTACAAACCAAGGCTCTCTTGAGTCAGAGGCATTTTGTTTTATTTTTTCTTTCATTTATTTTTGCAATATGTCTGTCATCTGTATTAAACTGGCAGAAGAATTATCTTTGAAACTCCAGCCATGGACCATCCCTTTTGAGTTCTCTTTGGATTAAATGTTATATATTTACACCTTTCTATTTTGTAAATATCGTAGAGGGTTCTGTGATTGCCCCCAACCTCCTTCCCACACCCTCTTCCATCATATGGAAAGAGTCACTCATCACAACTAAGCCAGTAGTTATGTGTATTATAACATGTGTACATGAATCTGGAGAGCAGAACCTTGTCTTTAAATTTTGCTACAGTATCAATGAATCCAAGTACTATTGCCCAAAGTATTGTCTTTAAACCATCCACATTAGAATCATTTGGAGTAATCATTAAAAAATACAGATTTCTAAGGAATCTAGGTTCTACCTCAGAACTACTGAATCAGAATCACTGAAGATTCTGCCTTTGTTCATATTATTTTCTCTTCTAGAATGCCCTCTGTCTCTGCAGAAATTCTGCCCATCTCTTAAGGCTCAGCTCACATGTAGTCTGTTCTATAAATCCATCCTTAATCTATTTCCTTTCAACAGCTGTGATCTTCCCTAAAATTATGGCACAGGATGACAGAGACATTAGAACTGTGATACAGGAGAGTTTGGGGGGAACTAGGATAGGTCATCCAGGAAAAGCGATGGGAAGCATCTAAGATTTACACTTAAATTTGTACTTAAATTTGGAAACCTGAGCTGAAAATGTCACAAATAACTAAGTAATCAACCACAAAGCATCTGTGCTTGAAGAGGAGATTGGTGACAATTTCACAAGAAAATCTTAGGATAAAAGTGCAATAAAATGGCTAGACTTCTAGGCAAAAACATGTACAATAACAGAGAAGGAAATAGTGGTAAAGTTCTTTGAGGGAAGATAGATAAAATTTTAATTGAGCGTGTGCAGTTATGAGAATGTTGTATCTTAGAGTAATATAAGCATAATGATCTAAGATATGAAAACAGGAGGTCAGCAGAGATATGGAAAACAGTCGGGGCCATGGATACAGCTATTATGAAATGACAGAGCTGGGGTGTGAACCTAAGTGAGCCTGACTCCAAATCCTATACTGTGAACATCTGAACTGTGTCTTTGTTCAAACTGTTGCTTCATCCTAGAATGTCCTTCCACTCTATCTTTGCCTGTGAAAACACTATCCTATCTTCAGCACCACAACACCTTGCCCAAGCTCCTTGGGCTGTCCCACTCTGACAATAACAACTGACACTCTCCCTGTCACTCTCCTTCCCCTTTCATTCGGGGAGCATGGGGGTGCAATTCCCTGGGCTCTTTTGCTGGAAACCTCACAGGCCCTGGGGTAGAAAATACGAAGGAGCAGTCCACATTCCCTGGGAGGCCCAGGATACAGGAAGGTCTGTCCAGGGCAAAGTGAGGTCTGGGGACCAGCTGCATCAGCGTCACAGCATCACCTATTTGGAAGCCATACTTCTGGACCCTACCCCACATCTCTTCAATCAGAATCTTTTGCTCTGGGCACAGGAATTTTCATTTTCAACAAGTATCCCATATAATTCTGATGTATAATAAATTTTGAGAAACAGTCATTTTAGTTCTTCTAGAAAGCTGACCAATATGCTAAGTCCGTGTTCATTTCAAATGCTTTTGTGTAATTAAGACAGCACAGCTGACTAATTCTCAGTTTCTTTTCTTTAGCATTAAAAAGCAGAGTTGTGAACTGTAATTATTTCATCTGGGGCAAACATCACTAAACAACACCCGCCACCTCTCCTCTGTTCAGCTGTCCCACTAATGGATCCCTAGTTACACCAGTTTTAGAAAGAATTCTTAGGAAAGATCAACTGAAAAAAATTCAGAAAAAGAAAAACAAAACAGGAAATCAGCCAAAACATCAGCTGAATGTAGAATTTGAGCTGATTTCCTGGTCATAATTCATAGGGAAACAGACATTATATTGCAAATTAAAATTCCAATGGATGAATTTTAGAATTATAATACGCCAGATTTCCATACATGCTAAGGATGTAAACTCAGCTGATGGTAGTTTGTGTAAATATTCTTCCAATTTTTTTTTGATAACAAAGAAAGAAACAAAAAACTCGTTTTGGAAATAGGGAGAGGAATTACTAATTTTAAAATCATAATGGATTGAACAACTGTTGCCAACAAATATCCCTTAATTCCTAGAACCATAATTCAGCAGCCTCCTCTTTCCTGTTGGAGGAAAGTGACATATTTTCCCTGGAACTGCCAACTACCCCCATGAAATGTATGCATTAATAGCCCCCAATATTATACTTATTCAAATTCTTGCAGGAA
>NW_006788566.1:900409-906158 GCF_000442215.2 Lipotes vexillifer | reverse complement strand
AGGAATGCTTATTCAACACAAATACACATGCATACATATCTTGTTATGACTACATGGCATTTTATTATAGATTCATAATTAATATTTTGCTATATGTGTTCTGAACTACAATTTATTATATTGTTATATCAGAATTTTTCACATAGTATTTGCAAATTAGCCCCCATGAAAGATAGAAATATCTCTTATGTTTAACTCAATTATTGAATTTTGGAAGCAGTAGCTTCCTAACCTTCAGACTAGTATAATAGTACTTATACTTAGCAATCAAAAATTTACCCTTAGTCTCCATTGAGCTCAGTGGAAGTGTAACTTTGAACTAGTGTCAACTCTTTTACTATTGTGAATAAAAATGAGGAGGCGGTTCTCATCTGGGTAGCAACATGAACTCTTTTAAAATAGCAAAAGTGTAGTGGTGACTGGATGGTATGCATGATTTCAGAGCATGTGTAATTTGAATACATTTACCCTGAAGAACTTTCTAATAGTTATTTATACTTCAAACATACCTACTTAACTTCATGCCCTTCTTAGGCATTAGCCAGTCAATTATTTCACTATCCTTGAGAGAAAGTTATAATATATGATATAAACAAGACTGTGTCCTATTCCATTTAATAATATACTATGGTTTGCTAGTTAAAGTGCTCTAGTCCTGTAATTAAAAAGAGCTGAATTTTAAATCCCATCTACAGCACTTATTCTAGCCTTATTACCTTGTATAATACCTTGTATAAGTTAGTAAACGTCCCTAAGCATCAAATTTTTATCTTCTGTAGAGAAAACAGTAATAGCAACCTCATAGTTTTGAGAACTGAATGAATAAATGGAATGAATTCATGAAATTAATCAGTGTAAGGAAAATATTACACTGTGCCTGACACAAAATAAATGCTAGCTGCTATTATTATTATTACTACTACTACTATTATTATTATTATTAAATTTGTGGCTAATTTTTGTGAGTGGTATAAGCTAGGGTTCTAGTTTCATTCTCTTACATGTGAATATCTGATTTTCTTAGCAACACTTATTGAAGAGACTGCCTTTTCTCCAGTTGAGTATTCTTTGTTCCCTTGTCAAATATTAGTTAACAATCGAGGCTCTCAATTTTGTTCTATTGGTCTATAGACCTGTTTTTATGGCTAGTACCATACTGTTTTGATTATTACAGCTTTATAATATAGTCCTCAATCAGAAAGTGTGATGTCTCCAGCTTTGTTCTTCTTTCTCATGATTGCTTTGGATACTTGGGGTCTTTTGTGGTTCCACACAAATTTTAGGATTGTTTTTTCTACTTTTGTAAAAAATACTGTGGGAATCTTGATTGGAATTTCATTGAATCTATAGATGGCTTTGGGTAATATGGACATTCTAACAATATTAATTCTTTCAATCCACGAACACAGGATATCTTTCCATTTATTTGTGTCTTCTTCAATTTATTTCATTAATGTTCATATAGTTTTCAATGTAGAGAACTTTCGCCTTCTTGGTTAAATTTATTCCTACATATTTTATTGTTTCAATGCTATTGTAAATGAGATAATATTCCTTATTGTTTTTCAGATAACTTGTGAGTATATAGAAACACTACTGATTTTTGTATGTTGATTTTGTATCCTACAACTTTACTGAATTCATTGAATAGATCTAACAGTTTTTTTGGTGGAGTCTTTAGGATTTTCTCTATAAAATCATGTCATTTGCAAATAAAGACAATTTACTCATAGAAAAAATAGGTCAAATTTATGGTTACCAGAGTTGGAAGGTGTGGGATGGGAGAATTAGATGAAGGTGATCAAATATACAAACTTCCAGTTATAAGATAAATAAGTGCTGGAGATGCAATGTACAACATGATAAATATAATTAACACAGCTGTAGAGTATATTTTAAAGTTGCTAAGAGAGTAAATCCTAAAAGTTCTCATCACAAGGAAAAGTTATTTTTTGTACCTGTATGAGGTAATGGATTCTAACTAAACTTGTGGTAATCATTTCATAATCTATGTATGTCAAGTCATTACGCTGTATACCTTAAACTTATACAATATATATGTCAATTATATTTCAATAAATCTGAAAAAAAATTGTGGCAATAACATTTTGCTTTTGTCAAATATTTCTGAAGATCTCATAGATCATACCCAGTTTGATGGGATATAATTGATTATATGAACATTTAACTTATATCTTGCTTGAGTTACACATTGGAAAAAATGTTGAATGAGAAGCAAATGAGGTAATCTAGAACATTAAAGACAGAAGAACAAGAGAGCAATTAAAAACTAACATTATTTTTCCTGTTTCATGCCATATTATCTTTCCTTTTTCCTTAAGTCACCTAAAATAGACCTATGACTAAAAATAAAAATAAATTATAAAAATAAAAATAAAAAATGGTTCAGATGGTGAAAGAAAATAGACCTATGGTGAAATTAATAGATGCTTGCCTTGATTGAAAAAAGAAAAAAGAAAACTATATTACTTTCCCATTTTATTTTTATCTTTGTTTCCAAGTTTAAACTTGATATCTGAAAGTATCAGTACAGCTAATTATCTTTTTATATACTTTATTTGAAATTAGAGCTTAATAATTTTGTTTCTGTCATTAACTTAATAACATTTGCAATGTGGGTTACTTTATCTTTACTAATCACTGGTAGATTCTATTGTTTTCATGTTAGATTGTTTTCATCACACTGTTTTATCAAAGAAGTGAAGAAGTGATGTTATAGTCTATATATTAAAATCCACTTCAATGAACGTTTAACAAATTTCTGCATGAGTAAGCATGTATTTTAAATGCCTGACAGAAAAACAATAATGTTGCCCAAGGGAGCCATGGAATGAGAATATCCATGCACATTAGAATGCTAGAACTTTATGATTCCACGCAATTAATTTTTGAACAAGGGAGATTTACAGACTCTGTTGTGGAAAATGGAAAAACTAAAATTTAACAAAAAAAGCAGTCAGCATGAAACCAAGTACTGAACTGGACAAATGCAATAAGAACTAATGATAAACTTGACTTCACAGATTGTAATTAAAACATTTTACAAATAGTCTATTTCACAAAATAATACGTAGACATAAGGTTTTTAAACTCTTTTTGAAATATCAGATTATTTAAACCTGATAAAATTTGGAGAACTATCATTCATAGCAGGAATTAATTACCACAGGTTGCTGTAGAGGCCTTAATTTTTAGGCAAGGTACTACTTGATTTAGGGGCAATTGAAACAATTTCCTCTTAAGGGTCAGGAATATAAATCTAAAGACGACACAAAAAATTATAGTTTGTGAAGTGCTTTTGTACACATTATCTCATTTGAACAATCTGGTGATGTAAGCCTTAATATTTACATTTTACACATGAGAAAGTGCAAAGGAGTTGTAACTGGTTCAGGGTCACAGTACTAATAAATGGTGAAGATGGAAATCAAGTTCAGATCTTCCATGTCCACTACACCAGCGGTCCCCAACCTTTTTGGCACCAGGGACTGGTTTCATAGAATAAAATTTTTCCATGGACCGGGGGGTGGGTGGATGGTTTCAAGATGATTGAAGTGCATTACACTTATTGTACACTTTATTTCTATTATTATTACACTGTAACATATAATGAAATAATTATACAGCTCACTATAATGCAGAATCAGTGGGATCTCTGAGCTTGTTTTCACTTGCCACTCACTGATAGCGTTTTGATATGAGTCTGCAAGCGATTGATTTATTATGGTCTCTGTGCAGTCAAACCTCTCTGCTAATGATAACCTATATTTGCAGTCGCTCCCCAGTGATAGTATTACTGCCTCAGCTCTACCTCAAATCATCAGGCATTAGATTCGCATAATGAGCACACAACCTATGTCCCTCGCATGCACAGTTCACAGTAGGGTTCACAGTAGGGTTCATGCTCCTATGAGAATCTAATGCCGCTGCTGATCTGACAAGTGGTGGAGCTCAGGCAATAATGTGAGCAATGGGGTGTGGATGTAAATACAGATGAAGCTTTGCTCGCTGGCCTGCTGCTCACCTCCTGCTGTGCGGCCCAGTTCCTAATAGGCCACGGACTGGTCCTGGTCTGTGGCCCAGGGGTTGGGGACCCATGCACTACATCACATGGACAATGAATGCCACATCATCACTATCAGCTTTAAATTCACTTTCGTGTTCAGCTTCACCATCATTATTTTCTTTGGCCAGGTTGCTCTGCTCCACAATCAACAGGGAGCTTCTATACACTTTAGTCACATCTGATTCTTCCTGTGCATAAGACACTTGATTCTTCCTGTTACAAATCTAATTATTTGTACCAGATTCTTTACTACTCTTCCTGATATTGCTCCCCAATGGGGAATATTCTTTTGAATGTAATATTTACTACTTACAGTAATGATCTAAATCAATTAGGGAAGGCACTGAATTTATACATCAAACTTCAAAGTCACTACAGATAGTATAAGCTAATGTTTTACGTTCCAATATCATTTGACAATCCCTTCAATTTTAAATATAGAGTTATTTATTTTGCTACCAATATGTTTTGTTTATGACAATATTAAATTTATGCAAAAGTTATATAGAATTCATTACCAATAAGTAATTAATCACAAGGAAAACTGCTGATATATATGTGTAGTAATTAGCATATATATATGTGTGTGTATATATATATGAAATTCAGTATTTTAATGCTGAAAGTCTTTCACCAACAAATGAGATCAGTATAATGTCCATTTATCTTCTATTTAAATTGTGAGCAATTATGGTTTGGTCATTCCAACTCACTGGAACACCCTTTTCAACATTTTCTGATCATAATGTATTACTTATCTTTTTTTAATTCCATAATTTTTCTAGAGAGTTACAATATTATGGAATTATATAGTAGTCTTGTGATGTGGACTAAGGTAAAAGAGGGTCATAAATTCCATTTCTAATTATAATATACTTTGCATAATTAAATGTTTGTTAATTAAGCAAATAGATATTAAGTTTACCAGTATGCAATATATTTTAAGTACAATAAGTGGGGCGGTGGAAAGATGGCGGAGGAGTAAGACGCGGAGATCACCTTCGTCCCCACAAATACACCAGAAATACATCTACATGTGGAACAACTCCTACAGAACACCTACTGAATGCTGGCAGAAGACCTCAGACCTCCCAAAAGGCAAGAAACTCCCCACGTATCTGGGTAGGGCAAAAGAAAAAATTAATTAAAAAGAGACAAGGGAATGGGGAGGGTGCACCTGCACCAGTGGGAGGGAGCTGTGAAGGAGGAAAGGTCTCCACACACTAGGAAGCCCCTTCGCGGGCAGAGACTGCGGGAGGCGGAGCGGGGAGCTTCGGAGCCGCGGAGGACAGCACAGCAACAGGGGTGCGGAGGGCAAAGCGGAGAGATTCCCGCACAGAGGATCGGTGGCGAACGGCACTCACCAGCTTGACAGGCTTGTCTGCTCCCCGACCGGGGTGGGCGGGGATGGGAGCTGAGGCTCGGGCTTCCGTTGGAGCAGTGGGAGCGCAGGGAGAGGACTGGGGCTGCTTGCGTGAACACAGCCTGCAGGGGGTTAGTGCGCCACGGCTGGCCGGGAGGGAGTCCGGGGAAAAGTCTGCACCTGCTGAGGAGGCAAGAGACTTTTTCTTGCCTCTGTGTTTCCTGGTGCGCGAGGAGAGGGGTTTTAAGAGCGCTGCCTAAAGGAACTCTAGAAACGCCGCGAGCCGCGGCTAAAAGCGC
>NW_006788566.1:891611-900333 GCF_000442215.2 Lipotes vexillifer | reverse complement strand
ACCCCGTCCTGTCTGAGCAAAAAACAGACGCCCCCCAGTGACCTACACGCAGAGGCAGGGCCAAGTCGAAAGCTGAGCCCCTGTGAGCTGTGAGAACAAAGAAGAAAAAGGGAAATCTCTCCCAGCAGCCTCAGAAACAGCGGATTAAAGCTACACAATCAATTTGATGTACCCTGCCTCTGTGGAATACATGAATAGACAGCGAATCATCCCAAATTGAGGAGGCGGACTTCTAGAGCAAGATCTATGATTTTTTCCCCTTTTCCTCTTTTTGTGAATGTGTATGTGTATGCTTCTGTGTGAGATCTTGTCTGTATAGGTTTGCTTCCACCATTTGTCCTAGCGTTCTATCCGTCCATTTTTTATTTGTTTTAATTTTTTTCTTAATAAATAATTTTAATTTAAAGAACTCTATTATACTTTACCTTCTTTCTATCTTTCCTTCCTTCCTTCCCTTTTTTAGACAACGAATCATCCCAAATTGAGGAGGTGGACTTGGAGAGCAAGTTTTATTATTTTTTCCCCTTTACCTCTTTTTGTGAGGGTATATGTGTATGCTTCTATGTAAGATTTTGTCTCTATAACTTTGCTTCCACCATTTGTCCTAAGGTTCTATCCGTCCCTTTTTTTTTCTCTAAATAATTATTTTTTTATTCAATAAACTTTATTATACTTTATTTTATTTTACTGTCTCTTCTTTCTGTATTTTTTCCTTCCTTCCCTCATTCCTTCCTTCCTTCCCTCCTCCCTCCCTCCCTCCTTTCTTTCCTTCTTGCCTTCTTCCTTTCTTTTCTTCTTTCTTTCTTTCTTCCTTCCCTCCTTCCTTCCTTCCCTCCTCTCTTTCTTTCTTTCTTTCTTTCTTTCCTATTTCCTCCTACTTATACTAATTCTCTCTACTTTCTCTCCCTTTTATTCTGAGCCGAGTGGATGAAAGGCTCTTGCTGCTCCAGCCAGGAGTCAGGACTCTGCCTCTGAGGTGGGAGAGCCAACTTCAGAACACTCGTCAAGAAGAGACCTCCCAGCCCCACATAATATCAAACGGCGAAAATCTCCCAGAGATCTCCATCTCAACACCAGCACCCAGCTTCGCTCAACGACCAGCAAGCTACAGTGCTGGACAACCTATGCCAACCATATAGCAAAACAGGAACACAACCCCACCCACTAGCAGAGAGGCTGCCTAAAATCATAATAAGTCCACAGACACCCCAAAACACACCACCAGACGTGGACCTGCCCACTAGAGAGACAAGATCTAGCCTCATACACCACAACACAGCCACTAGTCCCCTCCACCAGGAAGCCTACACAACGCACTGAACCAACCTTAGCCACTGGAGACAGACATCAAAAACAACGGGAGCTACGAACTTGCAGCCTGCAAAAAGGTGAACCCAATCACAGTAAGATAAGCAAAATGAGAAGACAGAAAAACACACAGCAGATGAAGGAGCAGGATAAAAACCCACCAGACCTAACAAATGAAGAGGAAATAGGCAGTCTACCTGAAAAAGAGTTCAGAATAATGATAGTAAAGATGATCCAAAATCTTGGAAATAGAATGGACAAAATGCAAGAAGCAGTTAACAAGGACCTAGAAGAAATAAAGATGAAACAGACAATGATGAACAACACAATAAATGAAATGAAAAATACTCTAGATGGGATCAATAGCAGAATAAATGAGGCAGAAGAACGGATAAGTGACCTGGAAGATAAAATAGTGGAAATAACTACTGCAGAGCAGAATAAAGAAAAAAGAATGAAAAGAACTGAGGACAGTCTCAGAGACCTCTGGGACAACATTAAACGCACCAACATTCGAATTATAGGGGTTCCAGAAGAAGAAGAGAAAAAGAAAGGGACTGAGAAAATATTTGAAGAGATTATAGTTGAAAACTTCCCTAATATGGGAAAGGAAATCGTTAATCAAGTCCAGGAAGCACAGAGAGTCCCATACAGGATAAATTCAAGGAGAAATACGCCAAGACACATATTAATCAAACTGTCAAAAACTAAATACAAAGAAAGCATATTAAAAGCAGCAAGGGAAAAACAACAAATAACACACAAGGGAATCCCCATAAGGTTAACAGCTGATCTCTCAGCAGAAACTCTACAAGCCAGAAGGGAGTGGCAGGACATACTGAAAGTGATGAAGGAGAAAAACCTGCAACCAAGATTACTCTACCCAGCAAGGATCTCATTCAGATTTGATGGAGAAATTAAAACCTTTACAGACAAGCAAAAGCTGAGAGAGTTCAGCACCACCAAACCAGCTTTACAACAAATGCTAAAGGAACTTCTCTAGACAAAAACACAAGAGAAGGAAAAGTCCTATAATAACGAACCCAAAACAATTTAGAAAATGGGAATAGGAACATACATATCGATAATTACCTTAAATGTAAATGGACTAAATGCTCCCACCAAAAGACACAGATTGGCTGAATGGATACAAAAACAAGACCCATATATATGCTGTCTACAAGAGACCCACTTCAGACCTAGAGACACATACAGACTGAAAGTAAGGGGATGGAAAAAGATATTCCATGCAAATGGAAACCAAAAGAAAGCTGGAGTAGCAATTCTCATATCAGACAAAATAGACTTTAAAATAAGGACTATCAGAAGAGACAAAGAAGGACACTACATAATGATTAAGGGATCGATCCAAGAAGAAGATATAACAATTGTAAATATTTATGCACCCAACATAGGAGCACCTCAATACATAAGGCAAAAACTAGCAGCCATAAAAGGGGAAATCGACAGTAACACATTCATAGTAGGGGACTTCAACACCCCACTTTCACCAATGGACAGATCATCCAAAATGAAAATAAATAAGGAAACACAAGCTTTAAATGATACATTAAACAGGATGGACTTAATTGATATTTATAGGACACTCCATCCAAAAACAACAGAATACACATTTTTCTCAAGTGCTCATGGAACATTCTCCAGGATAGATCATATCTTGGGTCACAAATCAAGCCTTGGTAAATTTAAGAAAATTGAAATTATATCAAGTATCTTTTCCGACCACAACGCCATGAGATTAGATATCAATTATAGGAAAAGAGCAGTAAAAAATACAAACACATGGAGGCTAAACAATACACTACTTAGTAACGAAGTGATCACTGAAGAAATCAAAGAGGAAATTAAAAAATACCTAGAAACAAATGACAATGGAGATACAACGACCCAAAACCTATGGGATGCAGCAAAAGCAGTTCTAAGAGGGAAGTTTATAGCAATACAAGCCCACCTTAAGAAGCAGGAAACATCTCGAATAAACAACCTAACCTTGCACCTCAAGCAATTAGAGAAAGAAGAACAAAAAAACCCCAGAGTTAGCAGAAGGAAAGAAATCATAAAAATCAGATCAGAAATAAATGAAAAAGAAATGAAGGAAACAATAGCAAAGATCAATAAAACTAAAAGCTGGTTCTTTGAGAAGATTAACAAAATTGATAAACCATTAGCCAGACTCATCAAGAAAATAAGGGAGAAGACTCAAATCAATAGAATCAGAAATGAAAAAGGAGAAGTAACAACTGACACTGCAGAAATACAAAAAATCATGAGGGATTACTACAAGCAACTCTATGCCAATAAAATGGACAATCTGGAAGAAATGGACAAATTCTTAGAAATGCACAAACTGCCAAGACTGAATCAGGAAGAAATAGAAAATATGAACAGACCAATCACAAACACTGAAATTGAAACTGTGATTAAAAATCTTCCAACAAACAAAAGCCCAGGACCAGATGGCTTCACAGGCGAATTCTATCAAACATTTAGAGAAGAGCTAACACCTATTCTTCTCAAACTCTTCCAAAATATAGCAGAGGGAGGAACACTCCCAAACTCATTCTACGAGGCCACCATCACCTTGATACCAAAACCAGACAAGGATGTCACAAAGAAAGAAAACTACAGGCCAATATCACTGATGAACATAGATGCAAAAATCCTCAACAAAATACTAGCAAACAGAATCCAACAGCACATTAAAAGGATCATACACCATGATCAAGTGGGGTTTATTCCAGGAATGCAAGGATTCTTCAATATACGCAAATCTATCAATGTGATTAACCATATTAACAAATTGAAGGAGAAAAACCATATGATCATCTCAATAGATGCAGAGAAAGCTTTTGACAAAATTCAACACCCATTTATGATAAAAACCCTGCAGAAAGTAGGTGTAGAGGGAACTTTCCTCAATATAATAAAGGCCGTATATGACAAGCCCACAGCCAACATCATCCTCAATGGCGAAAAACTGAAAGCATTTCCACTAAGGTCAGGAACAAGACAAGGTTGCCCACTCTCACCACTCTTATTCAACATAGTTTTGGAAGTTTTAGCCACAGCAATCAGAGAAGAAAA
The DNA here is from genome assembly GCF_000442215.2 of Lipotes vexillifer. Classification (NCBI taxonomy): domain Eukaryota; kingdom Metazoa; phylum Chordata; class Mammalia; order Artiodactyla; family Lipotidae; genus Lipotes; species Lipotes vexillifer. Next base: position 895,920 of record NW_006788566.1, on the reverse strand, counting down.
GGAAATAAAAGGAATCCAAATCGGAAAAGAAGAAGTAAAGCTGTCACTGTTTGCAGATGACATGATACTCTACATAGAGAATCCTAAAGATGCTACCAGAAAACTACTAGAGCTAATCAATGAATTTGGTAAAGTAGCAGGATACAAAATTAATGCACAGAAATCTCTGGCATTCCTATATACTAATGATGAAAAATCTGAAAGTGAAATCAAGAAAACACTCCCATTTACCATTGCAACAAAAAGAATAAAATATCTAGGAATAAACCTACCTAAGGAGACAAAAGACCTGTATGCAGAAAATTATAAGACACTGATGAAAGAAATTAAAGATGATACAAACAGATGGAGAGATATACCATGTTCTTGGATTGGAAGAATCAACATTGTGAAAATGACTCTACTTCCCAAAGCAATCTATAGATTCAATGCAATCCCTATCAAACTACCACTGGCATTTTTCACAGAACTAGAACAAAAAATTTCACAATTTGTATGGAAACACAAAAGACCCCGAATAGCCAAAGCAATCTTGAGAACAAAAAATGGAGCTGGAGGAATCAGGCTGCCTGACTTCAGACTATACTACAAAGCTACAGTAATCAAGACAGTATGGTACTGGCACAAAAACAGAAAGATAGATCAATGGAATAGGATAGAAAGCCCAGAGATAAACCCATGCACATATGGTCACCTTATCTTTGATAAAGGTGGCAGGAATATACAGTGGAGAAAGGACAGCCTCTTCAATAAGTGGTGCTGGGAAAATTGGATAGGTACATGTAAAAGTATGAGATTAGATCACTCCCTAACACCATACACAAAAATAAGCTCAAAATGGATTAAAGACCTAAATGTAAGGCCAGAAACTATCAAACTCTTAGAGGAAAACATAGGCAGAACACTCTATGACATAAATCACAGCAAGATCCTTCTTGACCCATCTCCTAGAGTAATGGAGATAAAAACAAAAATAAACAAATGGGACCTAATGAAACTTCAAAGCTTTTGCACAGCAAAGGAAACCATAAACAAGACCAAAAGACAGCCCTCAGAATGGGAGAAAATATTTGCAAATGAATCAACTGACAAAGGATTAATCTCTAAAATTTACAGGCAGCTCATGCAGCTCAATAACAAAAAAATAAACAACCCAATCCAAAAATGGGCAGAAGACCTAAATAGACATTTCTCCAAAGAAGATATACAGACTGCCAACAAACACATGAAAGAATGCTCAACATCATTAATCATTAGAGAAATGCAAATCAAAACTACAATGAGATATCATCTCACACCAGTCAGAATGGCCATCATCAAAAAATCTAGAAACAATAAATGCTGGAGAGGGTGTGGAGAAAAGGGAACACTCTTGCACTGCTGGTGGGAATGTGAATTGGTTCAGCCACTATGGAGAACAGTATGGAGGTTCCTTAAAAAACTACAAATAGAACTACCATATGACCCAGCAATCCCACTACTAGGTATATACCCTGAGGAAACCAGAATTCAGAAAGAGTCATGTACCAAAATGTTCATTGCAGCTCTATTTACAATAGCCCGGAGATGGAAACAACCTAAGTGCCCATTGTCGGATGAATGGATAAAGAAGATGTGGCACATATATACAATGGAATATTACTCAGCCATAAAAAGAAACGAAATTGAGCTATTTGTAATGAGGTGGATAGATCTAGAGTCTGTCATACAGAGTGAAGTAAGTCAGAAAGAGAAGGGCAAATACCGTATGCTAACACATATATATGGAATTTAAGAAAAAAAAATGTTATGAAGAACCTAGGGGTAAAACAGGATAAAGACACAGACCTACTGGAGAACCGACTTGAGGATATGGGGAGGGGGAAGGGTGAGGTGTGATAGGGTGAGAGAGAGACATGGACATATATATACTAACAAACGTAAGGTAGATAGCCAGTGGGAAGCAGCCGCATGGCACAGGGAAACCGGCTTGGTTCTCTGTGGCTGTCTGGAGGGGTGGGATAGGGAGGGTGGGAGGGAGGGAGACAAAGAGGGAAGAGATATGGGAACATATGTATATGTATAACTGATTCACTCTGTTATAAAGCAGAAACTAACACACCATTGTAAAGCAATTATACCCCAATAAAGATGTTAAAAAAAAAAAGTACAATAAGTTATGGTCTCAGTTTTGGGAATAGGTTGTTATTTCTCTAACGTACAATACCTTTGGTGAATCTAGAATGAAATGCTAATTTGTAATCTTAAATTTAATTTGACTAGCTGTGTTTACAAAAACAGATCAATATTTCTCAAATATATGTCTCATTGTCACATAAAGATACTTTTCTTTATACCATTCATCAACTGTCTTATTTTTATATTTTTAAAATTCCAATTATGGCTAGGAATTATATCTAACATACAGCAATCATGGGGATTTTCGCCCAGATCATATTTCTATTTATCAAATATTTTCAACCATCTGAAATCCTCAAATACCTTCAGCTATGTGTTTAGTAGTGCTATCTAGGGAAATATTCTTTCTGAGGTGCAAAAATAACCTTAGCCGAACTCATTTCTGTTTTAACTTAACCAAATAAAAGTGAAACTTGCTGTCCATTGGAGATCTTAGAATAGACGATTCAAAAGTTTTAAAAATTGTTTAATTATTTTTATAATAAGTAATAGCTTAATTATTGGACTTGAATCATGAATTAAAATTCAGTGAGAGGGCTTCCCTGGTGGCGCAGTGGTTCAGAGTCCGCCTGCTGAAGCAGGGGACACGGGTTCATGCCCCCGTCCGGGAAGATCCCACATGCCGCGGAGCGGCTAGGCCCGTGAGCCATGGCCGCGGAGCCTGTGCTCCGCAACCGGAGAGGCCACAACAGTGAGAGGCCCGTGTACCGCAAAAAAAAAAAAAAAAAAAATCAGTGAGACATGTTTATCTCAAAAAATGTTAAAATACTCTGATCAGCCCTGATGCTGATAATAAAAACCAATTACTTGCAAGTTTGGTATATTCAATTCCAGACCTGGTAATAACCTAATATAGCAATATATTAATAGCGCTATCCTAGCAGTGAGTGGTATTTGTTTTGAATCTACAGCTCTGTAACATATATCTCATGTCTCTGGGCTGACCAGAAGAATCAGCCTTCAGTATGCTTATAAATCCTATTTACTTACCTTCCTTATTGCCTCATCTTTATAGTTATCTTTTGACACTGCTTATCTCTAAACGCTGGTCATAGAAAAGAACCAATCCCATAAAAGCCAATCTGATATCAGCAATCATGTTACTTCATGTAAACACATAATATTGCTGAGAGAATATGTTCTTAGACTGTGAACTTGAAATTTACATGAAAATATTGAGAGGAAAATAATTAATATATTACGAAGTACTGACATTCCTTCACGATTTGTTACAGTAGTGATGTAAAACAAAATGTAAATGATTTATATCTCTAACATTTCCTAATCCTGTGGCTCTCAAAATTTTTCTTACACAAGAATCACCTAAACAGCCTGTTTTAAATGCAGTTTCCTTTATCAAAGATCAAACATTATGAGGTTGAGACCTGGGAACTTGTGTTTGTAACAAGTTATCCAAGAATGATTCTAATGCTTTTTATCTGTGGTTCATACTTTCACTACATTCTGAAATCAGCAAGCTGTGGGGATCATGAAACTTGTCCTCAATTTACTAAAACTTCGGGAAATGTAAATAGATATTTCAAATGTAGGTAATAGTATAAATTTAAAGAGCTATGATTAAAATGTTCTGCTTCATTTTTTAGTCAGGTATGGCCGATTTTCCTATCAGAGCACAAGTGAATGGATATGTACCCTCTAAGTCATGGAAGGTACTGGAGAAACAGTCCCAGAATTAGTCACTGAGGGATATTTTACTCTGCTGGGTAAAACACAATATCCATGAGTATATGCTAATAGAATTTTGGGCTACAGGCATGCACTTTGTAGTGAATAAAAGGTCAAGATAAAGTATCTGGACATCACAATGGGTAATTAGAGCACAGTAATGGGAAATTAGGGGCAAACAATGCTTCAAAGTCATGATAAGTAGGCAGTAGACATCAGTTAGGTATGTTTTATGACAAAAGGGTCTCGAACTTATGAAAGGACTAGGGAATAGGCAAACTACTAGAAAATAAACTATTAAAAATCCATCCACATATATATCATTTTCATTACAAGAATCTGCTACAAATGTGATGACCTGTTCGAAGCTTATTCAAATTTTCTGTAGCATCTATCACATCACTTTGTGCATCATATTTTCCCTTTTCATATATATCCACTGCCT
>NW_006788566.1:839448-891601 GCF_000442215.2 Lipotes vexillifer | reverse complement strand
TCTTTCCCTTGCCCAGGATGTTTAGGTCCTTCATTCACTCTATGAATTTACTCATTGTTCTGAAAATCAGCGATAGAAGAAATATCCCATCTATCTAGTAGGCTAAAAAAGTATATTTTAAAGTCCACACCCCAGAACAAGAGCTATTCATATTACTTCATAAGAGTAGACCAGAACAAATACAGACCTTTGTCTGGTCTTTTGTCCCCCCTCTACCTTTCACTCTACTCCTCAATTTGTCCTCCTCCTGACAACTCTGGCCGCTTCACTTTGATCACTTGCTTTCCATTTTTGTCTTCACTTCCTTCTTCATATTTGCACATGGCATTTTCTCTCAGTTACATATTTTTCTATTTTAACTGATCTTGCCTATTTTGACAAAGCATAACTAGACTGTGTATTAGTTTTCTACTGCTGCATAGCAAATTACCACGAACTTAGTGGTTTAAGCAATACAAATCCATTATCTTACAGTTTCCATGAATAGGAAAGAGTCTAGGCCTTAAATAGCTGGGTCCTCTGATCAGGGCCTCACCAGGCTGAAATCGAGGTACTGGTCAGAGTTTGGGTCTTATCTAAGGTTCAGGTTCCTTTTCCAAGCTCATATGGTGGTTGACACATTCCATTTCTTTTCAGCTCTAGAGCTCATAGAGGTTACATTTTCAAAACCAGCAGAACCAGACCGTTTTGACACTTCATCTTCTTTTAAAGCCTCCTCTGAAACATCAGGGCCATGTAGTATTAGCTTCCTTTTGTTTACTCTGATTCTTAATCAAGCAAGTAATATCCAGTCATATTCACAGGTTCTACTCACACTCGAGAGAAGGTAATTATGTGGGTTATATATACCGGAAGCAGGGATTTTGTGGCTCATCTAGAATTCTACCTAGCACAGGCTGTTCCAGGTAATTACTCTCCTAATTGGCAAGGAGCTCATAGGCCTTTCCTGCCCAGTTCTTAGGAGAGTACTTACTCAGCTCATCCTTCTTCTCAGGTAGGATGCAGGAACTGGGCAGTCCAGGTCCGCACTGGGTATCCACAAATGTATCCACACCTGAATGTATAGAACTTCTAACCTGATTTGAGGAGATTCCATTCTAACCATCAGATAAAAACTTCCCCAACTCTTATCTCATCCAGTGACAGGAACATATAACACGTGCCCGAACATACTAGAGATAACATTAAACCTACAATGCTGGACCTTAATAGGATTTTTGAACCTGCTCTTATCAATTTTTCCTATATTCCAGATTTTATCCAGAATAATTTGCTATTTTAAGTTTCTCTTTTCTTTTTTAGCTTTATTGAAGAATAGGTGACAAATACAATTGTAAGATACTGAAAGTGTACTCATGATGATTTGATATTCATATACATTGTGAGGGGATTAATACATCCAACACCTCACATATTTACATTTTTTTAACATCTTTTTTGGAGTATAATTGCTTTACAATGGTGTGTTAGTTTCTGCTTTATAACAAAGTGAATCAATTAAACATATACATATGTTCCCATATCTCTTCCCTCTTGTGTCTCCCTCCATCCCACCCTCTCTATCCCACCCCTCTAGGTGGTCACAAAGCACCGAGCTGATCTCCCTGTGCTATGAGGCTGCTTCCCACTAGCTATCTATTTTACGTTTGGTAGTGTATATATGTCCATGCCACTCTCTCACTTTGTCACAGCTTACCCTTCCCCCTCCCCATATCCTCAAGTCCATTCTCTAGTAGGTCTGTGTAAATTTATAGGTTGTCCATTTTATTTTAATCTTTGAGAAGAGGCCTCTATATCCAGCATTCCACTCTTTCTCTATCTTTCATTCTCTACTGCCCTGAGTATTTTCAAAGTATCTATGATTTGTTTTGTATGAATTTTGGAGTTATCTTTAGTAATCATATTTATATATGAAATAAATAAGTTTTTAATTGCTTTAATCACATAAATTAAGCATCCAAGTTAATAACGTATTTTACTGCATAAAAAAACCTTATTTTGCATAATATTAATACAAGATAATGGAGAATAGTTATAAATATGGAACACTGATGCTCATAAATTGATCAAGCTTATTCTGTTTCAAATTAAATTTACACACAGTATTTATTTGCTGTAGAGAAACTTTATAAATTTATTTTATTTTTGGCCAGAGATCACTGATTGCTTTATGAAGAGATGCTTGTTAAGAAACCTATGTGATGTGGTCTACAGTTACATTTAGATTTTCACTTTGAGCACAGCTACAGAAAAAAAATAACACCTCAAAAAAAGAAGGAAAATACAATGTAGTCACAGTATCTCCATTTTTAAATTATTCCACATTAGTTTATCCATGGTGTTCTCAAACATTGCCCTATGCCATACATAAGTTTTATGGTTACTTATGATTTAAAACTCAATTTTCTTCCTAGAGCAGTGAGAGCTGAACTTTTAAAAATAATAAGGCAGTTTAACTTGAAATCAGGTAGGAAAATTCATTGGCAATGCCGTTTCTTTATCAGACCATTCACTACAGTATGGGTTTGTTTTTGATTTCTTTCTAGGTAAACTTTCCTTGGTGTGGGAAAGGTAACAGTAATCACTACCATTTACTGAGCACATACATAGTACAAGATCCTTTACATATATTTCTAAGTCTTACAGCAACTCTGCAAAGCTGATATTAATATTCCACATTTAAAGATAAGGAAATCAGGACACATTAATTTGCCAAAAGTCGTGGTATTAGAAAGTACTCAAGCCAGAATTCAAACCCAGGACTGTTCAACCTCAAGTTCCCACTGCATTCCACTGCCTACACTTTTTCTAATTAGCTCTCTGCTTATAACCACACCATTCCTCTACCACTGTTAAAGGATAGTGCCTATTCTTCTACTCTTCTCCAATATAGTAAGCAGGGAAATGTGGAGAGCATTGAGTTACACTGGTGGCTTGCTCAGAGGACAGGATGCCACCAGAACGTTATCACTGCCATAGCCTACCAATTTTCCACCATTGTTCAGTTCCTATTAACAATTTTCCACCTTTCAAATAAAAATAATCTTTCAGACAGGTTTCTTGTTACAGTGTCAAATGTTATCTTCTCTCATCACCTCAGGCTGAAACTAAATGTGTATGGGGTAGAAATCCTTTAACTGAACGCTTGGAAGAAGATAGGTATATGTTGATTCCACCACATCACTAGATCTTAACTAAGGGCAAAATGTCAGAACCACATGTTAAGATTTTTCAGAATATGCATGTCTGGGCCCTAACCCAAATCTACTGAATCATAATGCCCAGAGGTTGGTTCTTAATATGCATGTTTTTAACAAAGCACTCTAAGTGATACTGGCAGTAGAATTCTGCTTAATAAAGAACTAGCTACCATGCTAGATAACTCATTAAAAGAGATATCACACCTGTTTTCTTTTGAACTGGGTTACAGTTTTTCTGAGAGAAGCACAGGAATAACACTCTAGGCCTTAAGATAGATATATTCTTAAATTAAATACTGTAAGTATGCTTTCAAGAATGAGCATCAGTTTGCATTCTCACTAGCAGCACATGATGCTTCCTATTACCCCCAAATCATTTTCAACCCTTAATAATATGCCAAATATACCTCAGTAAAGCTGTTAAAATATTTTTGGACAATTTTCACCATTTTAATTTATTCTTCTATTTTCAGGAACCATTTGTACAAGGAAGGAATAGATATTACATGTTTTTTGAATGTTTGGTAGAATTCAGCCGTTAAAATTGTCTGATTCTGGGGCCACTGGCAGTGGCTGGAGATATTTATTATCAATGTCTGTCTATTTCAGGTGTTGGGATTGGGAAAGGGAGCCAAAATTCCAGCTAATGTCTTATCTTATTCAAAAGTAGAATTATCTTACATATTTTATATCCCTCAAGTAATTGTTATGTTATAGATGTAGTAGAAGTACAATAAATTTTTAATAGGTAAATGAATGAATTAATAAAACTTAAATACAGAAAATGTGTGCTGCTTGATGGAGCAACTGACATTTTTTTTTTCAGGGAATCATAAAATCAATCCACATGCCTAGGAGAGAAGACTATACAGTCTCTGGATCTGTATCAAATAATTTCTAGCACATTAAGACAGTATTCCCAAAGCATGGAGGCTACTCCCCATGTTGCCATGCTATGCCATTTTTCATAGACTCACAAAAATATTGCTTTTCAGGCTATAGAAGATGTGAAGAATATCCAGGAATCATCTAATCAAATCACAACACTTGAAGCTGACAAATGGCTATATCATGCTAGACACATGATTGTCTCTTCTTTTCCATAAGAATCTCAAGGTCAGGGAACTGGTGAAAAGCTTGGTTGACTCTTTTCCAGCTTTACTTTAATTTTATGTTGCTTATTTTAATCACACTGATGTTTGACACGTTCTTAAAATATACACATTTTGTGAATTCCCCTATTCTTCCCCTTTGAAGAACTGTACATAGTTCAGATGTACGCCCCACAATATTATTAAAAAGATAAAATGTCCTTTTGGCAGGATTCCTTTTTTTTCCAATTACACTTTTTTTTAGCTTACTGAGGTATAATTGACAAACAAAAACTGTTTATGTTTAGGGTGTACTACGTGATGTTTTGATATGTTATACATTGTGAAGTGATTACCATAATCAAGCTAGTTAACATGTCTATCACCTCACATAGTTACCATTTTTTTTTGTGTGTGGTGAGAACACTTAAGATCTACTCTCTTAGCAAATTCAGAGTGTATAATACAGTGTTGTTAACTATAGTCACCATGCTGTAGATTCGATCTCTAGAAATTATTCAGGCTGCATAACTGAAATTTTATTCACTTTGACCAGCATCTTCCCATTTCCCCACCTTCCAGCCCCTGCCAATCACCATTCAACACTCTGCTTTTATGAGTTTAACTTTTTTAGATTCTACATAAGTGAGGTCATGCATATTTGTCACTCTGGGTCTGGCTTATTTCACATAACATAATGTCCTGCAGGCTCATCCATGGTGTTTCATGGCAGGAGTTCCTTCTTTTTAAGGATGTGTATAAAAATACACCACATTTTATTCATTCATCTGTGAATGAACACTTAGATTGTCTCCATATCTTAGTTATTGTGAATAATGTTGCAGTGAACATGGAAGGGCAGATATCTCTTTGAGACAGTGATTTCATTTACTTTGGATACATACCCAGAAGTGAGATTCCTGGATCATACGGTAGTTTTATTTTTAATTTTTTGAAGAAACTCCATACTGTTTTCCATAATGTCTGTACCAATTTACATTCCCACCAACAGTGCACAAGAGTTTACTTTCTCCACATTCTTGCCAACCCTTGCTATCTTTTGTCTTTTTGATAACAGCCATTCTAACAGGTATGAGGTGATATCTCATTGTTTTATTTTTCCTTCCAGATTTATTAATACAAGATTGACATATAACATTGTGTAAGTTTAAGGTGTGCAACCTAGTGATTTTATATATATATATATATATATATATATACACATATATATGTGTATATATATGTGTGTATATATATATATACACATATATATACATATATTGCAAAATGATTAATGTGAAAAGGTTAACACATCCATCCCCTCACAAAGTTAGAATTTTTAAAATTGTGTTTTTTGATTTGCACTCCTTTAATGATTAGTGATGTTGAGCACCTTTTCTTATAACTGTTGGCCATTTATATGTTTTCTTCAGAGGAATGGCTATTCAGGTCATCTGCCCATTATAAAAATCAGGTTATTTGGGTTTTTTGGTTTGTTATATTTTTGTTTTTATTTGTTATTTTTATTGTTGCTTTGGTTTGGTTTGGTTTTTGTTGTTTGGGGGGTTGTTTGTTTTTATTTTTTACTATTGAGTTGTTTGAATTCCCTATATATTTTGGGTTTTAACTCCTTACCAGAGGTATTGCTTGAAAATATTTTCTCCCATTCAATAGATTGTCTTATCTATTTATTGATTCCTTTGCTGTATAGAAGCATTTTAGTTTGATGCAATCCCACTTGTCTATTTTTGCTTTTGTTGTCTGTGATTTTGATATCATATAAAAAAAATCATTGCCCAGGCCAATGTCAAGAAGCATTTTTCCTAAGTTTCCTTCTAGAAATTTTACAATTTCAGGTCTTTTGTTTAAGTCTTTAATACATATTGAGTTTACTCTTGTATATGGTATGAGATAAGCGTTCAATTTCATTATTCTAGACATTAATATCCAGTCTTCCCAACACTATTATTGAAGAGACTACTCCTTTATTCTTTGTGTGATTTTGACACCCTTGTTGAAGACTGTGAATGTGCAGATTTATTTCTGGGATCTTTATACTGTTCCAGTGGTCTATTTTTATGCCAGTACCATACTGTTTTGATTACTGTAGTTTGGAATATGTTTTGAAATCAGAAAGTGTGATGCCTTCAGCTTTATTTTTCTTATTCAAGATGCTTTGGCTATTCAGAGTCGTTGGTGGTTCCATACACACTTTAGGATTGTTTTTTTCTATTTCTGTGAAAACTGTCACTGGAATTTTGATGGGACTTACAGTGAATCTGTAGACTGCTTTGGGTAGTATGTATATTTTAACAATATTAACTCTATCAATCCATTAACATGGGATATCTTTCCAATTACTAATATCTTCTTCAATTTCTTTCATCAGTACTTTATAGTTTTCAGTGTACAGATCTTTCACCACATTGGTTACATTTATTCCAAACTATTTTGTTAACTTTTATGCTATTATAAATGGGACTGTTTTCTTAATTTATTTTTTGGATAATTCATTGTTAATGTATATAAGCACTACTTATTTTTGTATGTTGATTTTATATTTTGTGACTTTACTGAATTTGTTTATTAGATATAACAGTTTTTTGGTGGAATCTTCAGGGTTTTCTATATATAAGGTCATATCATCTGCAAGTAGAGAAAATTTTACTTCTTTCTTCCAGATTTGGGTGCCTTTTCTTTTTCTTGTCTAATTGCTTTAAGATTTCCAGTACTATGTTGAATAGAAGTGTTGAAAGTGGGCCTCCTGTCTTGTTCCTAATCTTACAAGAAAAGTTTTCAGCTTTGCACTGTTGAGTATGATGTTCACTGTGGGCTTGTCATATATGGCCTTTATGATGTTGATGTACATTCTTTCTATACTTAATTTGTTGCGAGTTTTTATCATGAAAGGACATTGAATTTTCTCAAAAAAATTTTTTTTCTGCTTCTATTGAGATGACTATATGAATTTATTCCATTGTTCTGTTAGTGTGCAGTATCATGCTTATTGATTTGCATATGATGAATCATCCTTGCATCTCAGGATTACATCCTAATTTATCATGGTGTATGCTCCTTTTAATGTGCTGCTGAATTCTGTTTCCTAGTATTTTGTAGAAGACTTTTACATCTATGTTCATCAGGAATATTGGCCTGTAATTTCATCTTCTTGTAGTATCCTTATTTGGCTTTGGTATGAGGCTAATGCAGGCCTTGTAAAACGAGTTTGAGAGTGTTCCCCCATATTCATCTTTTGGAAGAGTTTGAGAAAGAGTGGCATTAATTCTTTAGAAATTTGGTAGAATCCAGCTGTGAAACCATCTGGTCCTGAACTTTTCTTTGTTGTTAGGTTTTTGTTTATTTAGTAAATCTCCTTATTATTGATCTGTTCAGATTTTCTATTTCTTTGTAATTCAGTCTTGGTAGGTCATATGCTTGTAGGAACTTATCCCTTTCTTCCAGGTTGTCCAATTTGTTTAAATATAATTGTTCGCAGTAGCCTCTTATGATCCTTTATACTTATGTGGTATCACTTTTTTTCTTTTCTTTTTTTTTTTTGGGGGGGTACGCGGGCCTCTTACTGCTGTGGCCTCTCCCACTGCGGAGCGCAGGCTCAGGGGCCATGGCTCACGGGCCCAGCCACTCCATAGCACGTGGGATCCTCCCAGACCGGGGCACGAACCCACACCCCCTGCATCGGCAGGTGGACTCTCAACCGCTGCACCACCAGGGAAGCCCCTGTGGTATCATTTTTAATATCTCCTTTTTCATTTATAATTTCATTCATTTGAGTCCTCTTCTTTTTATCTCATGTTTAGTTTAGATAAAGGTTTGTCAATTTTGCTTACCATTTCTGAAAACCAACTCTTATTTGCAATGATTTTTTTCTATTGTCTTTCTAGTTTCTATTTCATTTACTTTGCTCTAATCTTTTTTATTTCCTATCTTCTGTTGACTTTGGGCCTAGTTTGTTCTTCTTTGTCTAATTCCCTGAGGTATAAAATTAGGTTGTTTATTTGAAATTTTTGTCTTCTCTTATGGTAGGCATTTATTACTATATACTTTACTCTTAGAACTGCTTTTGTTGGACAGCTACATGTAAAAGAATGAAATTAGAACACTCCCTAACACTATACACAAAAATAAACTCAAAATGGATTAAAGACCTAAATATAAGGCCAGACACTATAAAACTCTTAGAGGAAAACATAGGAAGAACACTCTTTGACATAAATCACAGCAAGATCTTTTTTGAGCTACTTCCTAGAGTAATGGAAATTTTAAAAAAAACAAAACAAATGGGACCTAATGAAACTTAAAACTTTTGCACAGCAAAGGAAACTATTAACAAGATAAAAAGACAAACCTCAGAAGGGTTGAAATTATTTGCAAATGAATCAATGGACAAAGGATTAATCTCCAAAACATATAAACAGCTCATGCAGCTCAATATTAAAAAAACAAACAACCCAATCAAAAAATGGGCAGAAGACATAAATAGACATTTCTCCAAAGAAGACATACAGATGGCCAAGAGGCACATGAAAAGCTGCTCAACATCACTAATTATTAGAGAAGTGCAAATCAAAACTACAATGAGGTATCACCTCACACTGGTTAGAAGGGGCATCATCAGAAAATCTACAAACAACAAAGGCTGGAGAGGGTGTGGAGAAAAGGGAACTCCCTTGCACTGTTGGTGGGAATGTAAATTGATACAGCCACTATGGAGAACAGTATGGAGGTTCCTTAAAAAACTAAAAATAGAATTACCATATGACCCAGCAATCCCACTACTGGGCATATACCCAGAGAAAGCCATAATTCAAAAAACACATGCACCCCAATGTTCATTGCAGCACTATTTACAATAGCCAGGTCACAGAAGCAACGTAAATGCCCACTGATAGATGAATTGATAAAGAAGATGTGGTACATATATACAATGGAATATTACTCAGCCATAAAAAGGAATGAAATTGGGTCATTTGTAGAGAAGTGGACGGACCTATAGACTGTCATACACAGTGAAGTAAGTCAGAAAGAGAAAAACAAATATCGTATATTAACACATATATGTGGAATCTAGAAAAATGGTACAGATGAACCGGTGTGCAAGGCAGAAATAGAGACACAGATGTAGAGAACAAATGTATGGACACCAAGGGGGGAAAGCGGAGGTGGGGGGTGGTGGTGGGATGAATTGGGAGATTGGGACTGACATATATACACTAATATATATAAAATAGATAACTAATAAGAACCTACTGTATAAAAAAATAAGAAAATTCAAAAAAGAAAAGAAAAAAGAACTGCTTCTGTTGCATCCCATAAGTTTTGGTATGTTATGTTTTCATTTTCATTTGTCTCAGGATACAGTCTTATTTGCCTTTTTATTTCTTCTTGACACATTAATTGTTTAGTCATGTGTTGTTTAATTTACAGGTTTTTGTGAATTTTTCAGTTTTCCTTCTGTTATTGATTTTTAGTTTCATATCATTGTGATCAGAAAATATACTAGCTATGATTTCAATCTTCTTAAATTTGTCAAAGCTTGCTTTTGACCTAACATATGATTTTTCCTAGAGAATATTCCATCTGTACTTAAGAAGAATGTGTATTTTGGTGCTATTGGATAGAATAGTCTGTGTATGTCTCTTAGGTCCATTTGCCCTATAGTGTTCAAGTCTGCTGTTTTTTTTTTTATTCCTTTTATGTCTGGATGATCTATCCATTGTTGAAAATGGAGCACTGAAGTTCCCTATTATTATTTTATTGATGTCCATTTATCCCTTCAGCTTTGCTAATCTTTTCTATATATTTAGGTGTTCCATGTTGGGTGTATATATATTTACACTTGTATGTCTTCTTAATGAATTGACCCCTTTATCAAAATGATGGGGGAAACCAGACACTCACTACACTCTCACTTTCCTTTATGAGAAACTTCAGGCTGAGACAGTCTCCCTTGGTACTGATCTGTGCTGCCTTTGTGGAGGGATGTGGTGAGTAAAGTGAAACTATTATTGTAACTCTCTTCAGCGCATATATTCTCAGACATTTTTGCTCCAACACACTCTGGGACCTCTCTCCTGAACTCCTATGCCCCCACAAAGGTACTATCACCCATAAGTCGTTGTCAAAATTGATGTTTCTGTAGGGAGATGAAGTCTGAAAACTCCTATTTCACCATTTTGCTAAAATCACTCCTAGGCAGGATTTCTGAACTCAGCTAGAAATTGGACCCTTACACCATCCAAATTCTATATTTTAGACTCCACTAGTGAAGGAATAGAAATGGGAGATAACAAAGGAGAGCAGCACAATCTCAAATGATGCCATTGAGAAGAGAAGAAAGGGGCGGGGTTTGAAGAATATGCTTTGTTGTGACAAACTTTTAAAAACACCATGCAATATTAATATGTGCATGCAGACCAAGAAGATACTGTTTAGTGCCTGACACCACAGATTTTGAAATGGCATACAAAACATGAAAAAAAATAGAAGTAAGGGATCAGTGAACTCTTTCTATACTTGATTCCTATGTGATGCTTTTTTTATTGGAGGATGAGAGAAAGAAAGATGGAGAAAGAGAGAAATGACGTTTTTCTCTATTTTCCATTATACTTTCCTCTCATATTTAAGAAGGTATGAAGTGACTTTTCTACCTCACTACACAGAGCCAAGATTTTTTTGTTTTTTTTTCCCTTCAATATTTATTTATTTATTTATTTATTTATTTATTCAGGTTGTGCCTGGTCTTAGTTGCAGCATGCAGGCTTCTTTGTTGTGGCATGCGGGCTCTTAGTTGCAGCATGCCGTAGCCAAGTTTTTAAATACGGTACGAAGTTACTGAATGACAACTTTGGATAAGCGTATTCCTTTTTGTCTTCCTTTTAAACCTTTGAAAAGGAACTTTAAATTGTTAGCAGATTCCAAACTGCACCACTTCAAATTCAAGTAGAGCCAATTAAGCTAGAATGCAAAGTTAATCCAAAAATACAGTTAGCACTGCATCCAGGAAGAGATTACGCTACAAGCAAGAAGTGTTAACAAATGACACACTAAAATTTTGTAAGGAGAGGAGAGATAGACTGGTCATGAGATAAACAAAATAGCATTACAAAGTTGCAGTATAAATACAGAGCACTGTGGTTGATGTTTTATAATGAGATTTTAATTTTAAAATATTGTTTTAGGATTACTATGTTGTAGACCAGTTGTACATCCATGTAGATCTGGAGCTTTGGAAATATATTTTTAAATATGTATGCAGCAGTTTATAGACTTCAAGGGCAATCTGTTAGAAATCAAATTAGTACAAGTAGTAGTATAGTAATTAAAAGAAAAAGAAGGAGAAAGAAAAGGAGAGGAGGAAGAGGGGAAGGAGGAAGAGGAGGACAAGGAGGAGGAGGAGAAGAAGAAAGCTATATTGTGTTTAAATCATTTTGCCCTCTTGGCTGCTTTCCTCAACTGTAAAATAAAAGAGTAAATTTGATAAACTTTCAGGTTCTAAGTATCTAATAAGCACTTTAAAATTTTGTTTTATGAGCCTCATTGCTTTTAGGTCCAGAATCAAAATTTTCCCAAACAATTTGATTAAGGATTGATCAACGTGTATGTAGAATCTAACATATGCCCAGTCTGTATCTAAATCTCCTAATGAGGATACTCTGTTCTGTGATAATATGAGGTTAATTAACATTGATGATACACTTTGATGTTTCCTTAAGAAAGTCATTTATCAATACCAATTATTTCTTCAGTATATAAACAATAGTCATATTATAATGGTATAGGTATAATATTTACCTTTTATAGTGAATTTCCCCTGGGGTAATTGAATTATGATAAATATGCACTGATATGATTCCAATTTTATCAGTGGATAGTCTTCTTTTATTCATTCATTTATTAATTCAACAAATATTTATTGAATGTCTATGAAACATCACACAAAATTTCGGTCACTAAAGATTCAACAGTTAAAACAAAAAACAGCCCCTCCACAAAGAAAAGAAAGACAAACCAATGAAGCATAATAGATATTACAGATGTGGCATTGTGGAGCAGTAGTAAAAAGTGTTATTAATAATTGGTGCTGTGAAAACTGAGTATGCATATGGAAAAAAGTAAAATTAGTCCCCAACTTCACATGATACACTGAAAATAAATTCTGGCTAATTAAATAAGTCAACTATATTGAAACTATTAATTTCTGTTCATTTAATGAGATAACTCCTAAATGAGAGTGAAAAATAAGCCGCCAAGTGGTAGAGATATTTTTTAAATGTAAAACCAGTAAGGATTAGTATCTAGAATATATAAAGAAGTAACACAAATAAGAACAAGACTACCAAGAAATCTGGACAGGTATTTCATAAAAGAAGACAATCATATGGCCCCCAACAATACATAAAAAGATGTTCAACTGTGTAGTTATTATATAAATGAATTTTAAATTACAATCAAACATTATAACTCAGCCGCCAAACTGAAAGAAATTAAAGAGATTGACAATATTAAATATTAAATGTTGGCAAGAATGCACAGCAAAGGGAACTATTGTATAGTTCTGGTGAAAGTACAATTTGGTACAAATACTTTGGAAAACTGACATTACCTGGCAAGTTTTAAGATACACATATGTATGATATAGCAAGTCCATTCCTAATTATCTTACGCCCCAGAGAGAGAGAGTCATGTACATGTGTACCTGGACACATGTACAAGAATGTTGATAGTAGCTTTTTTTGTAATAAACCCAAAATAAGAATAATCCTATGTTCATCAACAAGAAAATAGACACATTAATTTTGGTATATTCATACAGTGGAACACTATACAGCAATGAGAATGAACAAACTACAATGTTGTCATAGATGAATCTCACAAAGAAAATATGAAACACAAGAAGAAAAAAGAATACAATGAATTTCCATTTATATTTATATTTTAAAAACAGGCAAAAGCAAACCATATTATTTAGGGATGCATACATATGTGGTAAGATTATAATGTATAGCAAAGAATTTATTCTCATAAAACTCAGGATAGTGATATACCTCTAGGGAGGAGTGACGCTTTGATAGGGAAGGACCAGATATTGGGAGACAGGGAAGTAGCTCTGGGGTACTGTAAAATTCTACTTTTTTACCTGGGTTGTGATTACATTAGTTATTGTTTTGTAAATATTTGTTAAATTGTATCTTTATGTTTTATTAACTATTCTGTGTGTTGTGAATGAGAGTGAGAATGGGAGGATGAAAAAGTAAGAGTACATATGTAGACAATTTGTTCAAAGACATTTTCTCAAAAGAGGAGCAGACATATATGGTGGTAGCTGGAGTGGTGTACAGGATAGGAGGGATTGTGACATGTTTATAGGCCATTGGCAATTAAGCAGGAGGGGGGAAATTTATTACAGAGTAGGAAAAGACAAATGAGAGAAAAACTTCATGTAGATGAGAGGGGTGAGATCTAGTACCTGACGGAATGATTGTCTTTATCAAGATGCAAGGATAGTTCATCCATAATAACAGGATAAAACTGTAATGGGGCATAGAAGTAGTTTGGAAGATTTAAAGTTGGGATTGTTGGATGATTCTCTTCTCAGTGCCTCAACTTCCCTGTAAAATCACAAATAATTTCATCATCTGAGATGGAAGAGAGTTGGAGGAAGTGATAGACATTTGAGGTGAGATAAGTCATCCAGAAAAGTGAGCAAAAACAATTGACTAGGAAAACTCAGTAGGACAGTCAGGCTCATTTGAAATTAATACTTATGATTTTTCAGTAAAAGCAGTCACATTGTTGGATTTTTTTTTTCCTAGTCATGACACTGTCCTTCTACAGTTTGTGGTTAACTAGAAAAGACAGACATTAAACTAGCACTTATCTAAGTCATCTAACCAAAAAACTCATCTGTTGAAGAATCTATATCTCACAAGAATACCTAATGATGGAAATTTCTAGCATTGTTTTTGCTCCTTAAGTGTTATTGAAAGTTTAGAAAAATATGTGACTGAAAATAGTAGTCCTACTTCCCAAGCTTTGGTTTTTCTTCCACTTCTATTACACTCTCTAGGTGGTCTCATCTAACCCTATGTCTTCAACCACCACCAACACACAGATTATTTTGAAGTCCAAAACTCATCCTCTTCCTGTAGTCTCCATCTCAATGACTAGAAACATCAACTATCCAGTCATTCAAATAAAAAACGTGGACATCATCTGGGACTCCTCTTTCCTCCATCTCTGCATCCAATCACAAATCATGCTGGTTTTAACTCCATAACATTTCCAGAATTAGAACAAAGTGTAATCAAGTATATCAATTAAGAAGCTATATAAATAATCTAGGAAAGAGAGAATGGTAGCTTGAGTTAAGATGACAGATTAAAGAGACATAAAAGAGGCAAATTCTCCAAGTCTTAGTGAGCACATTCTAGAGGTGTAGAAAAATTCCCAGGACTTCATAATTGATGAAATACTGAGGCTAAAGGAGAAGAAAGGGTCAAGAAAGTCTGTCAATTTTCTGGCTTGATGTTACTGAATGGCCGGACATGCCATTCACCAGATAGGAAATATTGGGAAGGGTAATGGATATCTTCAGATGGTGGACATCATTAATTTGGTTTTATATTATGTTGAGTTTGAGATGACAAGAGGACGTACTAAGGAGACAGTTGGATACACTGTCTGGCACTCAAAGAAAAAGGCTAAGACTGAGATATTCATTTGTAACCATTAAAGTCTTAGGGCATAGATGAGATTCTTTTAGAAGAGAGTAAATCATGAGAAGAGAAGAGGGCAAAAAGTCAAGCATTGAGGAACACCACTTACTAAGATCCTGGTAACCAGGGATGAGTGAAAAACAGATAGAGATGGAACAGCCATATAAGTAAGAAGAAAACCAAGAGAGCACTGTGTCTTGTAAGCCAAAGAAGAGAATGTTTCAAGAAAGAATGAATGTGCAACAGTATCAAATGTTGCTGAGAGGTCAAGCAACATTTGAGGACCAAAAAACGTCTATTTACTTAGTGATCTAGAAGTCGTTGGTGATATTAAGCAAAATATGTTTGGTAGAATCCAGGTTGGACAAATAAAAAATAGGTGGGAGTTGAGGAAACAAAGGCATTTTCCCCCTTTGGGAAGTTTGACTGTGAAAGGAAGGGTGGTGATCATAAATTTACAGATATCTATCCTCCCTTTGGTAGATCTCTCAAGCAGTGATACTGAGATTCAGGTATATAAAATGTAAGTGTCAAGGCTCATCCAGTTTAGTACTCTGTCAACTGGTGTCAATGAAAGACAGAAGGCAAGTGAGTTTAGAGTTTTGGTAAAGAGTGTTACTAAAATTATGAACCGTGGAATCAAAGCTGGATGTGGAGGAGAGTGAACTAAAAAGAGGTCTGATGGAATGGGACAGAGTAGAGGGG
The DNA here is from genome assembly GCF_000442215.2 of Lipotes vexillifer. Taxonomy (NCBI): domain Eukaryota; kingdom Metazoa; phylum Chordata; class Mammalia; order Artiodactyla; family Lipotidae; genus Lipotes; species Lipotes vexillifer. Next base: position 875,869 of record NW_006788566.1, on the reverse strand, counting down.
TCACTGGATTGTGGGCCATGAACGTGAAATTTTGGTCAGAAAGCAGTGATGGTGGGGGTGGCAATTATAGGGAATGATAAGGTCCAGGGTATGACCAGGAGAATGGGTTGCTGAAAGAAGATTGAGAACTCACTGAAGATAAGGAGATCGAGGAACTGAGGCACTTGAAAGTCATCATGAATAATGTCTGAAATAGAGATGGAAGAAAAACTGTAAACCATATGATAAACTCGTTACTAAATGCAATGTGGGCAGAGTAAGCAGGTGGGGAACTCGGTAGCATGTGTCTCAAAGGAACACAATTTTTTGTTGTTGTTCAAATTTTCTGTTTTCAAGATGTTGGAGCCTTTAGGTCTCAAAATATCAAAGGGACCAAGGGAAACACCCAACATCCAGAGGCATATGGAGTATGAGAGGGAAACATAAGATCACTATTCAAGAGGGTTGCAGGGTCAGGCAGCCTAATTGTTAGGGGTGAGCCTGGTTTCATTCATGGAGGGGACCCTTGGAGAAGTGGTAAAAAATAAAGAAAAAGCTCTTTTGAGGCCTAGAAAATGGTGGGCTCAGAAACTGCATTTCTGCACCCTGCACAATATATGTGTGATGCTGGATCCATAAATTATTGGAAGTAATCTAACTTCAATCCAAGCATCAGTTCCTCTTTGAGTCCCCCCCCCCAACATATGCCCCCTCCAACCAAAACAGGTGTTAGGGAGCTTTCTCCTTTCTTCTCCCTCAGGACCTCATACAACTTTTATCACATTACTGTAATTATGTTTCCCCCACTAGACTTTGAGTTTCTCTAGGGCAGTCAGATTTAGACTCTATTTTACTTTGTGTCTCAGGGGCCTAACAACTAACAATGTAAATTGATGAATGAATAATACATCCATTAGTAGGAATTAGTTTATCTAATTAATCTATCACTACTCATTCCCGCTGAGATTAGAAAGTGGCCAAGGGATGAAAGTGTGCCACTAACAAACTTGTGGTGGGTGGAGAGGCGGAAGTGGGAGGATAATGGAAAGGCCTTTTAACTGGAAGATGAGAGACCTGTTTTCCTACCTCTTTTCTTCCACTTATCAGCTACATGATTTTGAATACTTTAGGTAACATATGGTACTTCTAATTTCTTTACCTATAAAATGTGGGGGAATAGACTAAATGATCTCTGAATCCAGCCTTAATCTAATATGCTAGAGCTATCATTTTGGTAAAGGCTGGCTTAAACTGGAAAGTTAGAAGTATAAAGCAGTTAGCTTAGTGTTTGAAGACAAGATATTTACAGATTTTTTAAAAATATGATTAACTTAAAGGCTACATAACTCACTTTAGTCTAAAGTATTTTATCTAAATGTAGTATTGAATGATGATCGGTTTTGCTGTGAATAAACTGATTTTGTTATACATTGTATAATCATTGTTTTTTGCCCAGTTTGAAACTGGTTATTAAATCGGTTTGTCTTAATTCCCAAGAGTGTGTGACAGAGACTTAATGCCTGGGCTATCTGGACAACCGGATTATTTCATAGGTTTTCTGCTCTACCATGGCTTCAGAGGTTCTGTCATAGACACTATGAGGAATGAAGCCAAACCAGACATAGTTCACAGCATCAGCTATCATTGGAAGTCTAGTAACATTTAGATTATACATTTGCAGAAGTTCCAGCAGGCTTTAAAGGTGGAAAGCTCTACTATTGAAATAATACTGCCTTATTTCTCTCTTTTTATTTGCATTTCATCATAACAAATATCCCTAGCCCACACATGTTTATTGTTTAGCAAATACAGGCTCAGTTACAGTGAGTACCATTCTCTGCCATAGGGTCGATGGACTTTAAAAGTAAAATATAATTGTTTTGCACTTACATAACACATCCCTATATAATACTAGTAGAAAATTTATCTCACACAAAGGAAAAAGAAATAAAGGAAGGGATGGAGAAAACCTATCACTACCACCAAAATTCCTCATCACCTTTCAAGTATTGAGGAGTGGGGGAGAAAGTTTATGGGAGGATATAAGGGGTCAGAATAGGTTATCAGGTTTCATTATGCAGGCACAATATTGTGGATAACAAATAGTGACCTCAGAAATTCAAAGCCTTAGCATTACTGAAATATCTAAAGTCTCCTTTTCCATTCACTGGTGTGTCCAGAAAATTAGCCTACTTGTACAGGAGTACTGTCAAGAAATGCTGCCTCCGAACTTTTGGGAATCAAATTAGTATCTATCATCAAGAGCCATGGAAATGTTCGAGTCCTTCCATCCAGAAATTCTAATTGTGCAAACCTAATCAAAGGAGATAGTGCAGGATGTTGAAAAAATAATTTGCAGCAAAATATTCCTTAAAATTATATAAGTGAAAAAAGAGAACTAATTTTCTCAATTACTGATAAGTGATCAAGTTAATGGCATTGCATTCATGATGGAATATTGTACAGCTCTTAAGTGATGTGTTTGCTTATTTACTTATTCATTTATACTCCACGTCTTTCAAAAATGAACTTGAATGTGTTTACAAAAATATAGGCAATATTATACTACAAAAAAGCTCTCTTCATTAAAATTAACTATGAAGACTATATTGTAATGGCATAATTTTTAGTGGAAAATTATATAAAGTTGCATATGCAACTGAATTATATGTATAACTAGAAAATACCGAGAAGAAACTATCAATAGTGATTTTGTTATAACAGAGAGATTATTAATGAATTTCTCCCTCTTTTCACTTTTCCCCAAATATTTTTATATCTTGAATTGTAATACATATATATTCCAATAAAATATATCTATCTATCCACATATATAAACAAAGTTGGTGCCTACTGAAGAATATGACAACTTAAAAATACAAATTGAGACTATATTAAATGAAAGAAGTTTTAAATGTCTTGTTTCTTATGCTCTTATCAGATCAAGGCCAGTTCTTATTACTCTAGAACTTTCAAAGATTATATCTAGTCTAGTTAGTTGCAATGATCCATTTGCATTAAAAAGTAGTTACTAATAGGGTAGGACTTAACTCTTATTCTGTTTATTGTTTTCTGTCTTGTAAATTTTGTTCCTTTTTCCATCTCTTGATGCCTTTCTATTTCATTTATTTTTTTGAAGTGACACACTTTGGTATCTTATTTTTTTTTATGTACCTTCTATTGTTATACTCTTTGTGGTTGCCATGGAGCTTACATAAAATATCTTATAGTTATAATAATCTATTTGAAGTTGATAGAAACTTAACTACAATCACATAAAAAACTCTACTCTTGTATTTTTCCCTGTCCACACATACTTTGTTATTGGTGTCAAAAATAACATCATTTATTGTGAGTGTGTGTGTGTGTGTGTATATATATATATATAATATATCCATTAACATACTTTATAATGTGAGTGCTTAAACATATTTTAATTGTTATAGTTATATTTATATATTTACACATTTGTCATTTTCCTTCTTTATCAGAAGGGCTACAGGGGAAGCTGGGAATGTTCTTTCAATTGTAGCATACTGGGGGGAAGCAATATGGCAAGTGAGTACCATGAATTTTGCTATACGCTTTAATGCAGCATGGAGAACAAAAGTCATTTAACTTGTTTCTGCATTTCTCACAGAGGGAATTTTTTGGTGTATTCTTGTGTGTGTGTGTGTGTGTGTGTGTGTGTGTGTGTGGTACGCAGGCCTCTCACTGTTGTGGCCTCTCCCATTGCCGAGCACAGGCTCCGGACGCGCAGGCTCAGTGGCCATGGCTCACGGGCCCAGCGGCTCCGCGGCATGTGGGATCCTCCCGGACCGGGACACGAACCCGTGTCCCCTGCATCGGCAGGAGGACTCTCAACCACTGTGCCACCAGGGAAGCCCTGGTGTATTCTTGAGTGTACTGTTGAGTTGGGGTCCCTGTGGGAAGAAGGAGAGTATGGGGCTTCCTAGTCTACCATCTTGCTCTGTAATTTAAAAAAATTTCGCACAGAGTGTAAAGCCATTTTCTCTCTGGAAAATGGGAAAAAATACACCTCTAAACTGACATCTAGGAAACCAAAGATTGCTGTATACTCCTAATGAGCAAAATATTTTTATCTGTATTGAGAAAGAAACTATAAATATATGCCAGACTGATATTCTCATGTAATTAAAAAGGCCAGAACTGTTGCTTTTCCTCACCTTGACATTTTCTAAACAAAATCAAGTTTTACTTTGAAAATTCATCAGCTGAATTGTTTCTATCTCATCATCAGAATATCTCTTTTCTGAGTGCCACCACCCTCCCCCAACCCCACTTCCTTCCCACTCCTTTAGTAACTTAACAGAAATATAATACCTCAGTATTTTTAACAATGAAATATTAAATATTTGACCTCCACATGTTGTAATGACCAATTCCACTTTAGGCCAGGCATACTGATTTTCAGGAAAACCTTTTTTTTTTTCACAAAAAGCTTATTTAAAAGTTACCTGTGTCTCATGCATCAACACCAACATTTTGTAGTCATACAGTATTCTGGAAAACACCAAAAGCATGTGGTTTAATTTTATGAGAAACAGCATGACTGTTTTATACTAGACTATAAAAAAAAAATATATATATATATATATATGTATTCAATATATGAATATATATCAGATAGATATTCACATATATATTCAGTTTTTAGATAATAAAATTCTAAGGGGAGATATACTAATGTCTCTAGATTCAGATGATTGTAACTTCAGATTATTGTCCAGAGCACAAGTCATGCTACTCATGAATTTGGCATTATTCTCAGGCTGCCATGTTCAATATTAACTAAAATACATACTAAAACAACTTTTTCCTTAGGTTTGTGATAGTATTTTGTAGGTAAACAAGAGAAGACATTCTTAGTACTTTAGATTCAGGTTCAATATTTTGGAGTGTCTATTATGTGTCTGATCCTGATTATAGTAGTCAAAAAATGCTTGTATGAATAAATGGAAAGCATAGTGTATAAAAATAGGTAAACTAATTTATGACTGTATATACCTTAAATTATTTAATATTATCCAAGTAATTAATTGAAGAATAATTGTTAGAAGATGCTATGAGATTTAAAACAGTTTAAGACAATTAACAAAGTCACTAATTTAAACACTTTATAATGTGCAAATTTAAATATAAGCAAGATGATCTTAGGTAAATTGACAAATGATGATGTTCCAGATTGTTCTTAATTACTTACAAACAAAAATATATCATTTACCTTTTTACATAGAATATTGGAGTCATCCAACTAAAATTTTCTTACTACCTTCCAGCCCCTGGCAACTAACATTCTTCCTGTCTCTTGAATTGGACTTTTCTGGGTACTTCATGTAACTAGAATCATATGGTATTGTATTTTTGTGACTGGCTTATTTCACTTAGGATAATGTCTTCAATGTTCCTTTATGTTGTCCCATGTGTCAGAATTCCCTTTCTTTTTAGAATTGAATAATATGCCATTGTATGTATATACCTCATTTTCTCTATCCATTCATCTATAAAATAGATACTAGGATTTTTCTACCTTTTAGTTACTGTAAATAATGCTGCTATGAAAGCGGGTGAACAACTTTATCTTCAAGGAAATGCTTCTATTTCTTTTGGGCATGTACCCAGAAACGGAATTGCTGGATCAAATAGTAATTACATTTTTAATTTGGTGAGGAAGCACCATCCTGTTTTCCACAGCAGCTACACCATTTTATATTCCCACCAGCAATGTACAAAGGGTTCCAATTTCTACACATCTTTGCCAACACTTTTTATTTACTAGTTTTTATAATAAACATCCTAGTGGATGAGAAGTGATATCTCATTGTGGCTTTGATTTTAATTTCCTTAGTGATTAGTGATGCTGATCATGTCTTTTTTATGTGCTTGTTGTCCATTTCTATATCTTCTTCGGAAAAACGTCTATTTAAATCTTTGGCCCAGGGTTTCCCTGGTGGCGCAGTGGTTGAGAGTCCGCCTGCCAATGCAGAGGACACGGGTTCGTGCCCTGGTCCGGGAGGATCCCACGTGCCGCGGAGCGTCTGGGCCCGTGAGCCATGGCCACTGAGCCTGCACGTGCGGAGCCTGTGCTCCGCAACGGGAGAGGCCACAACAGTGAGAGGACCGCGTACCGGAAAAAAAAAAAAAAAAATCTTTGGCCCATTTTTGCTTGGGTTGTTTGCTTCTTGTTGTTGAGTTGTAGGAGTTCTTTATTCTTTGCACTAATCCTTGATCAGATATATGACATTTTTCCCATTCCACGGGTTGCCTTTTCACCTCTGTTCCTAGTATCCTTTAATGTACAAAAGCTTTTGATTTTGATAAAGTCCAATTTTCTCCTTTTTTCTTTTGCTGCCTGTGCTTTGGTGTCATATCCAAGAAATCACTGCAAGATCCAATGTCATAACTCTAAATATACTAAAAACCACTGAATTGTATACTTAAGGGGTGAACTTTATAATATGTGAATTATATCTCAATAAAGCTGCTATTCTTAAAGGTAATATATATATATGTGTGTGTGTGTGTGTGTATATATATATATATATACACACACACACACACACACACATATATATATATATATATAGTGAGGGACTTCTCCAGTGGAGCAGTGGTTAAGAAACCGCCTGCCAATGATCTGGGAAGATCCCACAGGATGTGGAGCAATTAAGCCCGGGTGCCACAACTACTGAGCCTGCACTCTAGAGCCCTCGAGCCACAACTACTGAAGGCTGTGTGCCTAGAGCTCATGCTCCGCAACAAGAGAGAAGCCACCACAATGAGAAGCCTGCACACCATAACAAGGAGCAGCCCCTGCTCGCCGCAGCTAGAGAAAGCCCATGCGCAGCAATGAATACCCAACATAGCAAAAAATAAATAAATAAATTTATTTTAAAAAATATATATATATATAAAATGAGGCCAATCTAACTATTCATCATCATCATCATCATCATCTATATTACAAAAATGATAAGACACTATTAAGAAAGTTTTACCTCCAGGAAAGCAAAGATGATTCAACATCAGAAAATCAATCAATATAACTTACCATATCAATAGACTAAAGGAGAAAAGCGATACAATTACTGTAATAGAACCAGAAAAAGCACTGATAAAATTTAATAACTATGTATGATTAAAAATAAAAACTCTTAGAAAATAAAAAAAAAAAGATCCAATGTCATATGGCTCTTCCCCCTTTTTTTCCCCCAAGTTTTGTATAGTTTTAGCTCTTACACTTAAGTCTTTGACCCATTTTGAGTTAGTTTTTATACATGGTGTAAGGTAAGTGTCCAACTTCATTTTCAGCATGTAGATATCCAGTTTTCCCAATGGCATTTGTTGAATTCTTAAGTTTCTTGAATGCACAAAGCTAACTCCTGCTTCAGGGCCTTTGCACTTACAGTCTCTTCCACTTGAAAAACTCTGGCTCTACATATTCATGAGGTTGGTTCCATTTTATCATAAAAGTTCAATTCGAATACCACATCCTCAGATAAGCCTCCTGTTCTCAAAAATCCCTTTATCATCACCCAAGGATATCTCTATTAAATTACCTTATTTCACTTTCTGCATAAAAATTTTCACTATCAAAATTTTTTTATTGATTTTTTCAGATTTTTGTAGCTTCCTCTAACCTCCCCATCCCAGTCTTTATAGAAGGTAAGTTCCATGAGATCAGGGACCCTGCCTATCTCCTTCATCCCTATATAACTAATGATAAGAATAAGAGGCTGGCAACCATAGGAGATCAATAAATGTTTGTTGAATTATCATTGTCATTAATAAACTATAAAACGTCTTGCTGCTTCAGCATTTGTTCTATGTCTGTTGAATCAAATGAATCAATATTGCATGCAGATTCACAATATTATCCAAAATGTGCCTCCATATTTATCCTTTATAGAGTAAAAAGAAAAGTCTGTTTTACCATCAAAGCAAAATACAAGGAACAAAATATATAATACAAAGGAAAATAGTTACTATTTCCTTTCCAGTGTGTCTCTTTTCCTTTGTCCCATTACTTTTGAAGAAAATGCCATATGCTGTAAAGTTTAATGGAATGGCAAAATGACTTGAATATAAATTGGTCTGCCTTACTTAGAAAATACATCATTTGGTGATGCAACTTCCCTGAAAGATGTTTTGGAAAGTGTTTTTGTATATTTACTGGAAATACTAATTTAAATTGGACTATATTTCTCAACAGGGTGCAGATATGATTTTCAGCCAGAACAGTTATCAGAGTATATTGTTTCAGGCTATTTATTCAAGAAGAGAGAAGAGAGGACAATTCTCCAATGGGAGTGAAAAAGTTGCACAATGATGTCATAAAACATTAACTTAACAGTAGGAAATAGCACTTATGAACCACTGTAAGTTCTGTTCTCTTGGGTTTAATTTTTTTACATCCATGGTAAATCTAATAGATACATAATTTCTTTATTGAGTCAGAAATTGTATTTGTTTTAAAAAACTAGCAATCTTCTACTAGCACAGGCAAATACTCACAGACTCATAGACCACACATACACAAAATACATGAAATCTCTAGCATATTTTTAAATTAAAATACTCTAAGGACGTTTTTCCCTTAGGTAATTATTTAGACATCATGAATTAAATAAATGTTCCCATTGACTCTCAGAATGCCAGGATGTGTGTAAATTTTGAGAAAACACTAAATGTGAAAACATTATCTTACTCTCTTACCAAATGGGTATTTAAGATGACAAGTGGTGAAGAGGTTTTAAGTCTCAGTGAGAAAATGGCCTTCAAAGTGGAATGAAGCACAAATGTGTTGTCTCTATTTGCCTTACATATGGCAGCTCCAAGTGATAGCACAGACTCTCTTGTTCTCAGAAATCTCACTACAAGGATCCTTTACATTTTCAAGGTAAGTTTCTCTGCAAGTCTGAGTACCACAGATTTCAAATTTCATGTTATCACTAGAAGATATCCTCAGATTCTTAAATGTTTAGTACTTTAGTAAAGCCCCCCTTTACACTATAGTTAAAAATAATATTCTACCCTTCAATATCTAAAATTTATTTTACTTTATTATTCACTGTGCTTAATTCCTCCTTAAAGAAATTGACTTCACATCACTAACACTTCCAGTGCCTCAACTGATTGTTTATTTTAGATAATCCATAATCCTGTGGTTTTAGCTCTTTTATTTTTGCTCTGCTGTCAGTGGAAATGGAAGACAGACATATAGTGTTCTCTGTATAAAAGACCTCTACCTCAGCCCAAATAAGCTTAGTTCTTTCCACCTATTCTCATGAGTCTTAATTTCTGAAATTTGAAATATTTTCAAAATCAGTTAAATTATATCTTTGAGTTCTCTAAACCTATATCATCTTTAAAAAATGTTGAATGATATGTTTTTGCCACAGCATATTTTTAGTACTGTAACTACAGAGGTTTGCCAAGTAGTCACAAATCTACAGGTAATTAATGATAGAAGTATATTCAGTCACTGAAGAGGAGTTTTATTGTCCTTCCCATCCTTTTAAATGAACTCAGTTATGCCAATTATTCATCTTGGAAATTACTTAGCTAGCTCTAGTATATCAGTAGACATTCACTTGGTTCTATGCCTTATTTCTGAATCAGAGCAGACTTAAACCTGCCTTACATATATGCTCCTTTTCACCCAGCTCATCAGTACTAAAGAGATTACTAGAGAATATTGTGAACAATCATATTCTAGATAGTATTTTTTTTCTAGATAGTATTTGACTAAACAATTTTCTTTATTATGAACATAAACACATGATCATGAAATTTATAAATAAACATACTTATTTGTAGAGTTTGGAGAATGGATAAATATATCAGCAGAAGAGTTGCTTAAACAGACAATGGTGAAATTATATTCTTGGCAAAAATTCTCAACAAGATGTGTTCATCAACAAAGATATTCTCTTTGGAATGCTACCATTATGGGTCTCTAGGGTTAAATGTCAAGTTTTATTAAAACAGAGTTGGCAACACCACATTTCTGGGTCTGTCTCCTAGTCAGCCAATTGGTTATATAAGTGGTATTCACTAGTTTGCCTATAGGAGTGGTTGCCTTCATTAGAAGAGAAGAGAAAACAAAATCATAAAGAGTGACTCTCAGGAAAGATGTGATCCCTGTCAAAATGCCTCCCTGAAGTCACAAGGGTAAGTCTGTAAGAAAGTGTAGATAAGTACCTAGCACAGTAATTCAAAGGCCTACAAAAAAATGAGCTGCATTAGCAGAGATTCATTAATATGGAAAGGTAGCTTCTTTAGTATGGAAAAACAGCATGGTGGAGCTGTGAAGGCACTTAAATGGAGAACAAATCCCAACCTTGGGAAACTTTCTTAATTTCTCTCCCCCCACTTTTATCTTCAGTAAAACTGTTATGAAAATAGTTTTTGATTCATAGTGCTGCTATGATGATTAAAGTTAATAATTATTGCAAAGCTTTGTGAGTAGCATGTGACCCATTATACAAACTATATGGAACTGGTAAATAAAATTTATTGCAAGGCTTGCAGTTATGCTTCTGAGCAGGAATATCTCATAGATGTCACAAACTCCACAGTTAAAGGTCACAACAGTCACATAGAACATCAAAAATGAAAGGAATTTTAGAACTCTTTAGTTGAATACTTTGCAGGATAGTTTTTAGTATCTAGATACTGCTTTTTTTAAAATTTTATTTTATTTTTTTATACAGCAGGTTCTTATTAGTTATCCATTTTATACATATTAGTGTATATATGTCAATCCCAATTTTTAAATGAAACATCTTATAGAACCCCAATTTATAAAATAGATAAAAGCAGAGTTGCTTTGATTGAAATAAGAATGGTCCTCCCTTCCAGTCTTGGCAGCAGTAAAGGTCTGATTCCTTTTAAAAACAAAAGGTCCATAAAATGTACAACACTAGGACCAAAATGTAAACTATGGACTTTGAGTGATTATGATGTGTCAATGTAGACTCACCACAAGTATCACTCTGGTGGAAGATGTTGATAATGGGGGAGGCTATGCATGTATTGGAGCAGGGGGTATATGCAAAATATCTACCTTCCCCTCAATTTTGCTGTGAACCTCAAATTAAAAAAAAATCTAAAAAATCTGAATAAAGATACACAAAAGTTATTTTTTAAAAAAAACAAAAGAAACATTCTGTATTAATAGACTACTGTCTAGGTGTTACCATTCAAAGAAGTAGCTCCCAGGAAATGTGAACAGTCAACTTTGATGATCCATTCTCTCCAGTTTGCAGTAGAGCATTATACAATTAGTATAAGTGTCTGTCTCCCACAAATCTGGAGATCAGAATGAGTTTTTCAGTAATCTGATCAGAGATCAAGCCCCCCAGAAGAAATGCTTTCTACTTTCTGGCTCTTATTTTAAAATTACACCATTTAAACCATTTTAAAGTGTACAATTCCGTTGCTTTTGATACATTCACAATGTTGTACCATCATAACCACTATCTAATTTCATCACCCCGAAAGAAAACCCTGCACTCATTAAATAGTCACTCCCCATCCTCCACTCTCTATCTCCAGTCCCTGGCAACCACTAATCTGCTTTCTTTCTCTATGGATTTGCCTATTCTGGACACTTCAAATAAATGGAATCACATGATATGTGTCCTTTCTGCCTGGCTTATTTCACTTAGCATAATGTTTTTGAAGTTCATCCATGCTGCAGCATGTTCATTCCTTTTTAGGGATACATAATATTCTATTGTATGGCTATACCACATTTTGCTTAGCAGCTGATGGACATTTGGCTTGTTTTCACTTTTGGACTATAATGAAAAATGCTGCTATGAACATCCAAACACAAGTTGTTTTAGGAATATATGTTTTCAGTTATCACAGGTATTTACATGAGAGCACAGCACTGACTCATATGGAAATTGTATATTTAAATTTTAATGAGCAGCCAAAGCGTTTTCCACAGCAACTCTACCATTTTACATTCTTACCAGCAGTGCACAAATTGTTCCAATTTCTCCACATCCTCACCAACTCTTGTTATCTTTTTGATGACCAATCTAGTAAATTTGAAATAATTTCTCAGTGGTTTTGATTTGTATTTCCTTAATGACTAAGGATGTTGAGCATTTTCCATGTGATTGTTGGTCATTTATTTATCTTCTTTGGAGAAATTTCTATTCCACTATTTTGCACATATTTTAGTTGGATAGTTTTTTGTTGTTGGGTTGTACATATTTGTTATATATTCTGGATACAGGCCCTTATTATATATATGGTTTTACAATATTTTCTTATATTCTGTGGATTGTCTTTTCACTTTTTTGATAATAACCTTGTATGTACAAAAGTTTTTAATTTTGATGCAGTCCAATTTATCTATTTTGTCTTCTGTTGCTTGTGCTTTTGGTGTCATAGCTATGTATACATTGCCAAATCCAAGAATATGAAAATTTACTCCTCTTTTCTTCTATGTGTTTTATACTTTTAGCTCTTACATGTAATTCTTTGGTCCATTTTGTGTTATTTTTTGTAAATGGTATGAGGTAAGGGTCATTCTTTTGCAAGTGAATACCTAGTTGTTGCAAGACCATTCCTTGAAAAGACTATTCTTTCCCCCATTAAATTGTCTGGGCAACCTTGCCAAAATCAACTGGAGATAGCTATACAGGTTTATTTGTGGACAGTTCCATTCCATTGACCTATATGGCTATCCCTATGCCAGGAATACACTCTTTTGATTACTGTAGCTTTGTCCTAAGTTTTAAAATCAGGATGGGGGAGACCACAAACTTTTTTTTCTCTTTTCCAAGATTGTTTAGGCTACTCAGGTTCCCTTGCAATTCCATATACATTTTAGTATCAATTTGTCCACTTTCACTAAAAATGCACTTCAGATTTTGATATTTTATTGAATCTGTAGATCATTTGAGGGAGTACTGTTATTTTAACAATATTAAGTCTTTCAATCAGTAAACATGGTATATTTTTCTATTTATTTAGATCATTTTGAGCTTCTTTCAATAGTTTTCAGGATAGGAGATTTGCACCTACTTGGTTAAACTTATTCCTAAGTGTTTTGTTCTTTTTCATCCTGTTGTAAATGGATTGGTTTTAGAAATTTCTTTTTTGGATTATTCATTTCCAGTGTATAGCAATACAACTGATTTGTGTATTTTGCGTGTATGTTGATCCTGTTCCTTTGATGAATTTGTTTATGTTATAATATTTTTTGTAGATTCCTAGGATTTTTAATATGTATTCTCATGCTATCTACAAATAGAGACCATTTCATTTACTTCTTTGAAGTTTGTATGTCTTATTTATTTTCCTTGACTAATTGCCCTAGCTAGAACTTCCAGTACAGTTGAATAGAAGTGGCAAGAACAGACATCCTTGTTTTGTTAATGATCTCAGGAGTGAAGGGTTCCATTTTTCACCATTGAGTATGATGTTAGATGTGGCTTTTTAAAATAGATAACCTTCATCATATTGGAAAAATTTCCTTCTATTGCTATTTTGTTGAGTTTTTATCATGAAAGGATGTTGGATTTTGTTGCATGCTTTTTTCTCTATCTAGTGTGATGATTGGTGCTTTAGTTTCTTTGTTCTATTAATATAGAGTATTACATTGATTGATTTTTGCATGTTGAAACACCCTTGTATTCCTGGGAAAATCCCATTTGGTCATGTTTTTAATGCGCTATTAGATTTGGCTTGCTAGTATTTTGTTGAGGACTTTTGCAGCTATACTCATACGGGATGTTCGCCTATAGTTTTTTTTCCCTGTGGTATCTTTGCCTGGCTCTGGTGTTAGGGGAATCCTGGCCTCATATAATGAGTTAGGAAGTGTTCTCTCCTTTATTGGGTGGGGGGTTGTGGTGGTGGTGGTAAGAGTTTGAAAAGGATTGTTGCTAATTCTTCTTTAAATGTTTGGTAGAATTCACCAGATCAACCCTCTGATCCTGGGTGTTTTTTTGGAAATTTTGATTATGTATTCAATCTCTTATTATAGGTCTATTTAGATATTCTATCTCTTCTCCAGACATTTGTGGTAGTTTGTGTGTTTCCAGGAAATTACCCAGCTAGGCTATCTAATTTGTTGGACTGGATGGATATCTACAATTGTTCATAGCATTCTCTTGCACTCCCTTTTTATTCTGTCATGTTGGTAGTAATGTCCCCACTTTCATTTCTGAAGTTAGTAATGTGAACCCTCCTTTATTCTTGGCCAGTCTACCTAAAATTTTGACAATTTTACTGATCTTCTCAAAGAACCAACTTCTGTTTTTGTTGATTTTATGTATTGTTTTTCTATTCTCTATTTCATTCCTCCCACTCAAATATTTATTTTCTTCAGTTTACTTGCTTTGAGTTTAGAGTTTAGAATTCTGCCTTTGCCTTCATTTCCCGTTAAAGCAGTACCTGAAAATCTACTAGAAATGAGAGTTTGCGAACTTCTCAGGTAGTTTCTGAACAAGTAACCATCCCTGGATATGTGTATGTCTTTCCCAAAAATACCTGTGAGCTTTTCAAAGCCCTCATCCCCTGAAGTGTCTGACTACCCAGGCTTCACTCTCAAGCTTTTCAGTTTGTTTGTTGTTTATCCAAAATTTTATCCCTTGCTCCATGGGAAGAGGCTACTGCACTTGCCTTTACATATTTTCAACAATCACACCCGCCCCCCCAGGGTAGCCATGTCAGCCATGATAACTTACTGAGGTAGGTGAAATAAACGCAAGCCCTTTGAGCGGAACCTTCAGGATGTTACCAGATAGATCAAAACAAATAATCACAATTCTTGGAGTATATCACATTCTCTCCCTCCATCACTAGGAACCAGGATGTGGTCTGAGTTCTTTAAGGCTATCACCAAGCTGGTGAATGCAAGGTAGAGTTAGGGTAGGTAATAATCCCACAAAACACTCCTAATGAGATTCAAGTGATTGGGATTTTTTCTTGATTAAGCATTTTTCAGGTTGCTATAAACTTTCGATTAGTTTCCAGAGTTCTGCTAAAGGGCATTATGGCAGCTTATGTAAGTTAATTTTTGTTTTTGTGTAACAATGAGCTATTGGAGTTCCCCACTCTCCCATTTTTGCTGATGTCACTGGCAATCTACTTTTAAATAAGTCATATATTACCATAATAGGGCCTAGAGATCTATATGTAATAATGGCACCATGTCAAGAGGATGAAGTTTTGGAATAATCACTGTTATAACTTCTTATCTGTGCTTCATCATGGCATCAATTAAATTAAATTTTGTTAATTTAACTAGCACCCCAGTGTTTAACTGATTCTGCATTCCTACAACAAGGAAATTGTTAGAACTGGCTTTGTACTAATTAGTTTTTTAAAAAAATCGAAACCTCATTTTCATGTCAAAAAATTATCACCTTGAAACATTTACTTTAGGGTGGCCAATTTAGATTTGTTAATGTGCATGATTGCAAAATTTCCAATTTGCAATGAAAACGTAAAAGTATTAATTTGTATAAATAGCTCATGCCTACACATTCAAGCTAACATGGAAAATTATAACAACTATTCAGAAACTCAAACAAAAGCAGTGCATTTACTTTGAGCACCTATATTGAACCCACATATGATTTCGTGGAGAAAGAAATGATTCTGAGCCAACCGTTTTTGTTATCTGTGTAACAGTATCATAAATAATATCTTTACAAAGCTAACATCTAAATGAAACATAATTTTTCCTTATATCTTTATTTTTACTGAAGTATAAATATAGACACTCCTAAAAATTTAACAATAATTATATAAATTTCACTTTTTATACTGTTTTGAACCTAAAATATTAGCTATTTTTTATATCATTTTCAGAACTAATTTACCACAAATATTCTAATTTACCAAAAAATGTAGTAATAATATATCTCTTTTGAGCTCATACTTTATTGCTCCTTCGGTTAAAAAAAGGTCCTTGTTTGCATTTGTATAACTCAGTTATTACATGTCCCTCAGTGTCTCTACAGTAAAATGTGTGGGAAAGGAACTGTATTTAAAAAAACACATCTTCATGGTGATTAAGGTTTTCTTATTCAGAGTAACATTACTTTTTCTTTAGAAGCCATGTTTAACTAATATTCAAATGTTGACTATTTAAAATATGTTTGGAGGCTCTTAACGTATGCAAGAAATGAGCTTGCTGAGACCTGTCCTGTATTGATTAAAAGCACAGACTTTGAAATTAACCAGATCTGGATTGGAATCTCAGTTCCACAGCTAACAAGTTGTGTGACCTCAGGCAAATTAAATAAATTCCCTGTGTCTTAATTTTCTCAACTGTCAAATGAGAAGATTAGTAGTGTACACAGCAAGAGATGATGGGAGAATTAGATAACTTAGCCCTCAGAAATTTGTGTTATGCTATTAAATGTTTCCACCTGAGGATACAACTTGGAGAAGTAAAGGAAACATAAACCTTGAAGCTGAACTGCTAAGGAGACAGACCCCAAATATTCAAATATCTATCTGCTTCTTAGGTTCATAAAACATTCATGTAATGTTCTTGGCACATAACTCCTATTCCATAAATATCAGTTCTTTTCTTCCACTCTTCCATTTGTAAAAGTATTTACCGCTACTTTTACTGTGGATTCAGATTTTCTGCCACAACATAGAATAACAATTAATTGAGACTGCATATGGAGCCCTATATATAGTAGAAGTCCAATACCATTTTTGATGATGATGAAGAAGATAACATTAGTGATAGGTAAAGATACCAAACAAACAGGCCTTCTAATAGACAGTGGAGGGAAAAACTAGTAAATGGCTGCCTTAAAGGAGTAAGGCAAATATTCAGGAGATAGAATTTAATGGCTCACAAAATTTGGAAACTGATAGAAGAACACAAAGTACAACTAAACTACACATTCCATAGCAAATGGCTTCAACCATTTTTCTTCTGCAAAGAAGAAAAATGTCATTTCCATGATTTTCACACTTCCATTGGGCATACTCAAGCTTATACTCAATTCCTTTTTTACTTTCCAAAACTCTAAACTTTTCTTACATCAGACAAAATGTTTGATTGTCAATGAGAAAGGCATAATTTGAGAATAAACATTAATCGACTCTACTTTGTTTGAGTAAAGCAGTATACTGCTTCTAGCAATAGACTGTTTCTAATTTGGGGACAATACCCTTAATGGGAACCCCCAAAATGATGAAGAGAATATGGAAAAATAATTTTTGTGAAGTAACTAGTATGAGGACATTTCAGTTCAGCTCAACTCAAATGTGGGAGAGGAGGAAAGCCCACACATATAAACTAAGCATTTATGGCAACTTTTTCCCAGATGTATCTGCTAATTCTGAAAGTTCTACTGAAACACAAAGCTGAGCAACTCTTTCAATACACTCACTGACCCTATTATTAATAGGGTTATTAATATTGATGATCAGGTCCTTTCAAGGAGTAAGCACCTTGACCAAGGAATCTGAGGAACTATATCCAAAGAGGAAGAAAGAACTAGAAATAGATCAATCCTCACAGAGACTAAACTCCATTTTTGAATCATATCAGCCCTCATTGAGTTAAATTGATAAGGGTTCACTCGTTGTTCTAACTAGTCCCCTGTCAGAAGTATTAATAAACAAATAAATAATTCCTCTAAGGAGACAGATATTTATCAATATCATTCAGAGTCTCAGATTATCTCTATAATTTTTGAAACATGATATATTAAACCCAATCAGAAATTGCCAGGCACATAAGTAGTTATACTCTGTGATCAAAAACTAAGAGACATACTACAAAACAATAATAAATCCATGGGTTATCCAAATAATGGAATTTTTATATATGGAATTAAAATAATTATAAACAATAGGACAATCAAGTAGAAGACAAGATTGAGAATTTTAAGATAGAACTGAAAACTACAAATATGTGCTAAATAAATTATACAAATATGAAGTGAAATAACTGAAGTAAAAGATGCGATAGGTTGAACAGATTAGACTCTGTTGAGGGGAGAATTAGTAAACCGAAAAATAGATCCAAAGAAAATATCCAGACACAAACCTGGAGAGATAAAAGGGAGGAAAATGCTGAAAAGGTGTAATTTTTGTATGATGATTGAATTCCTAGAAGGAAAGAAGAGACAGAAACTGTCACCAATAAGAAGAGCCTAAAGAAACATGATGACTATATAAAATGTCTTACTCTGGATGTGATACTGGAACAGAAAAAGGTCAGAGTTTACATTGTTACAACAATTTGTAAGAGTCTTCAGCATTATATGCCAAAGTTGGAGATATGCATACCCGCTGATGCAGCAATTCCACCCCTACAGATATATCTGACAGAAATGAGTTCACATTTTTGCCAAAAAAATAACAATGCCAAGATGCTTCAAATCAGCACTAATCATAACAGCCCCAAACTGGAAACAGATGTTTATCAACAATATAATGGATAAATAAATGTCAGTATAACCACAGAGTATAGTATTAGTAATGAAATTGTATGTAGTACTACCATACATGACAACATAAATAAACCTCAAATCATTACACTGAGTGTAAGAAGCCAGACATAACTGAATACATAGTTTACGTATTTATATAAAGCTCAAATCACAGAAAAGTCTATTTTATTAGTAGTGAGGATAATGGTTCCCTTTGGGATAAAAGGTGGGGAGAGTACTTAGGAAGGACCTAAATGGGGCTTCCAGAGCACTGGCAATATTGTTTCTTTTACTTAGTAGTGGATACATGGTTTTACATGGGGGTTACATGGAGTTGTAAACTTGAGATTTTTGTACTTTTCTGAATGTCTTACTTAACTAAATTTTTTTCTTGTTGAATTCAAATCACTGAAAAAATAAATTTTTACACAATGTGATATTTTATTTATCATTAAAAGCAAATTACTTGTGACAAAGCATGTGGACAAATTGTCTCCAAATTAATACCCTTTTGACTGACAGCCTATGTTAAACATCCTTCCTTATTCTAAGTCTTTCAGGCCCGAGTGGGTGGAGGCATGTATAAAATTGGGCCAATTTTGAATTTCTGTATTTTACTGTGGGATTTCACTTTTAAATCAAGTATCAGATAACATTATTATCCACATGGCTGTGCTGATGTTTTTGACAGTGCTTGTATGTGAAGTGATTTATCCACAGTAAGAAATTTTACTGGATTCATTTCACTTGGGAAGTAGGGAAGAAAAGGAAAAACAAAACAAAATAGTGGCTCAGTATAAACTGATTTAGTAGGAAAAATCATTCTATTTTTGAGTCCCCCAAAATAAATAGCCAGGAATAGGATGAAAAAATATTGAAAATTTACTATAAAGTGCATATTTTCATTAGTGTCATTTCCATTGGCTACAGTGTCTACAGATAGTTGCAATTGTCTCTGGATAAAAACTGAAGACAGTATTTTATATTTTCAATGATTAACTTCCTCAAATAAAAGGGAGGTTTAGATAATTATAGCCATTAAAAAGTTCTTTTGCATGTGAAAGAAAGTTCAAGTGTCAATGAATGAACTGCATAAATTTATATCTGCTTTAGGAGTGAGTCTTGGAACCATGCTCAACATTTAATTTCTCATTAAGCCAAAGGGTCACAATACGTTGCACGTTATACTGTGATCATTTCACCTAACGCATTGTGAAGTAAGAAGCCCAGGCCAAATGGCAATGCAGGCACTGTGAAGATTTACACAATAACTTATAACTCATTATTTCTTATGGAGATGGTAAACACTTTATTAAAATAAAGATAACATCACATATTTTAAGCATAAATCTACCTCAGTTCAAAGACAAAATAAATGAAGAAAAGATACAGTCCATTAGTATTTATTCAGTGACATTTTAGTCCTTATCAAATATTATATATTTGTAAAAAAAAGAAAAAAGAAAAAACGGGAAGGTATATTTCATAGTAAGTTAGGAAAAAAACCTCAAAAGTCTTATTATTTTGAACTTAACTAATTCAAGTGCATGATCATTTGTCTGAAGAATCTGTTTTATTTCCAAAAAGGTATTTTAATTGTGAGTGAATAATCTCAACCCATTAATATTTTGAGTATTCATCCTTCTATCCATCATTCTTTCTTTCACTCTTTTATTTAACAAATATTTATCTGGTGCCTGTTACATGTCATGCACTCTGAAATGTTTTGAGTGCAAAGAAATTAATAAAATTTAGCCCACTATCCTTAGCAAATCACAGTAAGGAAAAAGAAAAGGATGTATGCAATCACTTGGAATACTATGAATAAGCTAAGTGAGTAAAGAGTGCTTTATAAGACAGCAACTACTTTGCCTGGGGGTGAGAGTAAAGTTCATGAAAGCCTTCCAAGAAAAAGTAATGCTTGAGTTTTAAAAAATAGTAGGAGTTTTTTTTTTCCCCCCCAGTGGACAAAAGGGCTAAGGACATTCCAGTCTAAAGCGCCAAGTTGCAAGATAGTATAGTGTGTTATTAGAAATGGTTAGTGGAAAAGACGATATTTGAGTGAATGGTGGATGAGGAGATTGTGAATCTAGATAGTGGTCAGATTAAGAAGTGTTTCATTTATCACAATAAAAATTTGAGTTTTAATTCATAGGTACTGGGGTAAAATTGAAGAGTTTTTAAGTAAGAAAGTGTTATTTTCCACTATGCAGACTAGACTAGAGCTAGAAGAAATGGGAGATATTACACAGAGACCACTTAGAAGCCTCTAGCAATATTCCAGACAAAAAAATGATGAGGGTCTGAACTCAGGCAATAAGTGCATATTTCATGTGCAAAGAATATTAGAGATATAGGCCCTCTGGAACATCTTTCCTTGTTGGATCTCTACTTTGAGCAAACAAAGTAGAGATGCAGAATGCATAGAAGATATACTTTATCACTCCCAGCTCCATCCTTACTAAGTGTATAATCTTGGACAATTTGACTTTGATACCTTTTCCAAAGCTGGAATATGAGAATTCTATATATTTGTATTGTTATATAATTTATATATAAATATAAATAATCCCCATATTCCAGCTTTGGAAAAGGCACAGACGTATGTATCTATGTATCTATCTGTCTAGCTATCTATCTATAAAAAATATATAAAGTGATTGCCACAATTAAATGAGATAATGCATTTAACTGTGCATTAAAATTTATTTATTATTACTCAATATTACAGAAGTGTGAGGCCTGAGAGGTGCATGCCCGTGATACTTAAACAGAAAACTATAGTATTGGCATAATCAACATTCACCTTATTATTAAAATCCAAAGAATAATATCAGCAGTATAACTCCAAATATTAACATTTTTGATAAAATGCAAACAGTTGTGTTCTACTTCTAATTGCAAATCCTTTTAGTGGATGGTAATACCAATGGTTTACATCTCCCTGTCAACACAATACATAGTTATTGTTCAAAATATGCTTACTTTAGTATTGTGTATAATTTTTCTTTTGGATTGATGTACTAAACTTATTAGGAAAAATAAAAACTCCACTGTATCTAGCTATCCTACGTCCACTCCCACTCCCATCTGTAGACGTTTCGTGGCAATATTTCACATTAAATGTGCTCAAATTAAGCATTTAAACTATAATAGCACTTTTTCTTTTGGACATATATTTCAGTTCAGCTTTCTCTTTTTTTCTTCCATTGCATTACATTCAGTTATTACCATTACCTACTGGCTCCATCATTCACTATTTGTGTGGCCTTTGGTAAGTTACTTAATCTATCTGAACTCAGTCTCCTAGTTTCTCATAAAAGACAAATTAATAGTATTTAACTCGCAAATACATGATGGGAAATAAATGTCATAATTTTTGAAAAGTGCTTAGCATAATACCTGACACAAAGGGATTACTCAAGAAATGTTATTATTTATGGTTATTATTATGGTTATTATTTAACAATTCTCTCTAGGATCAGCCTCATGTTATTGGTGAATAATACCAATCAGAAACTAACATTACTTGCTGAGCATTTACTGGGAGATTTTTGCCATATTTCAGTAAGGAAATTTTGTCTGAATGAAAGGGAGAAGTCTGACTGGGGATAGCTGGGGCCTCTCTGACAGTCTGTTCTTAGGAATAATTAGAGATGACTGAGGTCACTGAGAGCTGGATCCCCTAGATCTAGGTACATCTGTCACAAAGAAAGAATGTGAGCAGAACCTTCTGGAAGTGGGCCATATGATGCATGGAGACCAATGAGAGAGTATCACTGAGTGATTTAGAGAATCAGGTCAGATAAATAAAAAGCAAAGTAGAATGACTCGATAATGTAGTAGGCTAAAAATCTGGCTCTGTCATTTAATAGTTTTGAGATCTTGGACAAGTTACTTAACCATTTTCTCACTAATCCAAACCTAGCCTCCTTCTAGTGAATCCCTAAGGCAGTCTGACATTAGGACATTTAAGATATTGCATTTATCTAATAAACTTTAACACAGACCATCAATAATGTAATTCCAAATTATAGTTTTGTTAAAATATGTTTTGTCAAAGAACCCCAATTGTTAACCTTTTAGTTTCTTTGAAATTATATACTTGAGAAATTCTCAAAGTATATTTATATAAATATGTTATGAAATTATTAATTTTAATTGTCCTGTTAATATGCCTCACATTGGTAGTGATATTTGCCTCTTTTGTTCACTGCTCTATATCCAGCAACTAGAACAGTTCCTAGCACATAATAGGTTCTTAATAAACACCCATTGAATGAATTCACTCAGACTGACTTCTCTCTAATGTATACAAATAAACAATTTCAAAGTACAAATACATAATTATCCTGAGAATATTCATAAATTTCTAGCAAAACAGTTGAAGTTACTAACAGAATGCTATATATATATATGATTCATTTATACTGGACGATTTAAGGGCATTTAAAAATTTCTGAGATCATCAGCTTCAGGTGCCCCATGAAACTGTGAACAAGGTCTCAATGTTTTAGGGATTAAAAAATATATAAAGGTTATATATATATATATATATATATATATATATATATATATATATATATATATATATATATATCTTAGATATCTTAGATATCTATTGACCCATATTTGAATTCCTAGGCCCAAATTCAAAGGAGGAGGAGGGTTACCCACACCTACCACAAGCAATGCCCCATCACCAGCGGAGCGTCCTACAGTCTAACTCAATTCAGACACATCTACCTGGAGATGGCATCAGATTCTACAGGTTAAGGGTTCAGTCCTACAAGACTGCCTCTCCCCACTTCAGGAACCAATTGCAAGCCCAGGGTATCACCTGTGCTTCTGACAAACTGGCTATAGACTAGAAGTTCCAATGACCCCCTCCTTGGATTTCAGATGCCCTTTGCAAGTTCAGGTTGTTACCTGTACTTCTGACCCACTGGCTATAAATCAGAGGTTCCCACGACCCCCTCCTCAGGTTCAATTAATTGGCTAGAGCAGCTCACAGAAATTAGAGAAACTTTTCATTTACTAGAACACCAGTTTATTATAAAAAGGTGTAACTCAGAAACAGACAGATGGAAGAGATGCATAAGGCAAGGTATGGGGAAAAGGCACAGGGCTTCCATGCCCTCTTCCAGGTGCACCACTCTCCCTACACCTCCACGTGTTCACCAGCCCAGAAGCTCTCTGAACCCTGTCTTTTTGGGGTTTTATGTGGGTATGATTGATTAAATCATTGGCCACTGGCAATTGATTTAACCTTCAGCCCCTCTCCCTCCCCAGAGGTCAGGGGCTGGGGCTGAAAATTCTAACCCTCTAACAACAGGATTGGTTCCCTGGCAACCAGCCCCCAACAGTAGGTGCAGTCACCAAGACTCCTCATTAACACCTTTGCTGCTCTCAAAACTTAGGGAATTCCAAGGGGTTTTCAGGAGTTCTGTGCCAGAAACTGTGATGGGGACCAAATATACATTTCTTACTATAAATGACAATATCACAACCCAACATTATCATTCATTTTTAAAACATGCTGCAAATCTCTGTGAATGTCTTTATGATTTCAGATATATAAAAAACACTAAAAAGAAAGCAGGTAGATGACTGTGAGGTTAATTCAGAAAACAATGACCACTAAGCAAGTCACTAAAATATCTGCACAATTATAACTTATCTTCAGAGCAATCTTACGGTGAATGTTCGGTTCTTTTGCGTGAAAGCTGGCATTTACCATAGAGGAAGTTTTCCTAGCCCACACCCCTTAGATACTTACTATTTATTGCTCATCGTCTCATGTATCTGGTCTATCCTTTACCATAAGTATTGGGTCCTTCAAAATAGAAAGAACCAAGGGAGATGTGAATGTTTTTAATATTATACTTGTGTATTATTTTTTAAGATGTTTTAAAACACGTAAAAATCTAGAGGTGTGAATATTATTCATAAACAATTTTCCCACTTCACAAACTCAATGCATTATGTTATGACAACATATTGTTCACTCTAATTTTTCTCATTATTTTATTGTATAACATGGATAAATAACGACTAGCAACTATGATAATGACTCATCAAGGGACGCTGCTTATGTCAGGTAGCAGAAGTGAGGAGACAAACATTTCTTTACAATGCTTAAAAAAAGCTAGTTGAAAAGTGAAAAATCACATGAATTTAGAACCCACTTTTTTTTTTTTTTTTTTGCGGTACGCGAGCCTCTCACTGTTGTGGCCTCTCCCGTTGCCGAGCACAGGCTCCGGACGCGCAGGCTCAGCAGCCATGGCTCACAGGCCTAGCCGCTCCGCGGCATGTGGGATCTTCCCGGACCGGGGCACGAACCCGTGTCCCCTGCATCGGCAGGCGGACTCTCAACCACTGCACCACCAGGGAAGCCCTAGAACCCACTTTTGACCTATGTGGTCAGCTATTTTGAATATTTTCATAAGTGAGATTATTGTTTTGGCATAATATAGAATAATAGAGAATTTTAGTGAACGACAATAAAACTACTATTAACCAAAATGTTCATCTATTGGAGTATTCTGGCTATTCAATTTTTCTTAGGAAAAGAATCTTAACTCCAAAACCTTTCGTTGAAGACTATTTCCAATATGTTTGCCCACTTTGCTGCATTTGCCATATCATATAGGCAACAGATTGGGATATTTTTTGATGATTGAAGGACTTATGGTTCTTCCGTCTCAATATTTTAAATGCCTGCACTATTTGCAGGCCTGTAGGTAGAGATGGTATAAGAGGCTGAACTGAGTGTATTCAGATCCTCAGACCTCTCTAGATGTACTTTCGTTTGTTTGTCTAATTTGAAAAAAATATACTTGCATCTAGCTTGTAGGTTTATTATAAAGTTTAATTTAGACAAGTATACAAAAATCTATATGAAAGTCTATTAAAATGTAAGGTATGTGTTCATTCATTAACAATTATTGGATACTTAAGTGTGCCAGATACTATGCTAGTTATTTGTGTAGAAGTATGAGCATGTGTGTATAGATTTTTAAAATATTTGCCTTTTAGGCAGAAATACAATATAGCCAGAATAGCATACTTATAATAAGGAACTGAAGTTTATTTGATCATGGCTAACAAAGGTTTTACTGTACTTTCAGATGTTAGTGATGTTAGTTCTTTATCTTTAGATAAAGAAATAAAAAAAGAAATACTGTATGATATCACTTAAATGTTGAATCTAAAAAATAAAACAAACTAGTGAATATAAGAAAAAAGCAGACAGATATAGAGAACAAACTAGTGGTTATCAGTGGGGAGAGGGGAGAAGGGCAGTATAGGGGTCGGGGAGTGGGAGGTACAAACTATTGGGTGTAAGACAGGCTCAAGGATGTATTATACAACACGGGGAATAGAGCCAATATTCTGTAATAACTGTGAATAGAAAGCAACCTTTAGAAATTGTATAAATCTTTTAAAAAGATGTTTATCTTTAGATCTTGAGCCATCTTTAAAGTCTTTCCTGGTGAAGTGTACCATCACAATTTGTGACTTCTTAAGATTTTGTCTCATCATCCTTAGATTCATGCAAATTACAAATACACATGCACACATATGTGCACACAGGGATATACACTCTGTCTATATATTATTACAAGTAATTTAAATTACTATCTAATGCGAGATACTATATCAGAGATGTGGCCTGCGTATCTACAATAATATACGTTTACTAGATCATTCAATCTCTAATCTATAAATTGACTTTGTCAACTAACAATATGCAATTATTATACCATCTGAGATCAGCTACTTTTACTTTGCCTATGAGAAGGAAGAGGCCATGAAGATTTTAAGCAGTGAATGAATGAATGATTAAATGTAGCCTGAGTCCATTTGCCTCAGTTTCCTGAGTTAGGTCTACTTACTTGGTAGAGAATAAAGCAATAGTGGGTTATTTTTATGTTCACTAGGAAATAGGAGGGTTTGGGTATTTTGTACTTGCAGTAGATGGCAAAATGATCACAGATTCTTCACATCCCTGCCACCACTCCCCTCCTCGACAATGAGACTTTGCAGCTCCTCTCATCAAGAGCTGGAGCCTATGACTTGAATCCATTAGATTTAAGATCTGAGTTTGGTCATATGACTTAATTTGATTAATAGGACATTACCAGACATGACACAAGCCAAGGCTTGGAAACTGCTGTTCCCAATGCTCTTGGGAACACTGCAATTATCACCATGTGAAAGAACCTGGGCTAGCCTTCTTGATAATGAACAACACATGGTCAAGTTTAACTACAAATACATTAGGAAACGTAATTTACACAACAGAGAAAAAAGTCCCAGGTGTACCAAGCCGAAATTAACTACCCACAGAATCATGAGTAAACAAATGAGTTGTTTCTTTAAACTATTAAGTGTTAGGTTGTTTGGTCAAACCAAAGTGAATTAATAAAAGTCTATATGCTTATGTCAATACTTCTTGGTACTTTAATGGGCATATGAATTACCTGAGGATCTCATTACATGCAAATTCCGATTCAGTAGGTCTGGATTGGGGCCCAAGATTCTGCATTTTTAATGAGTTTCAGAAGATGACTGGTCCGCTGAACACATTTTCATTAACAAGGGCCTCTGTGATAGGAGACATAAAACTGTTAATAAAAACACGAGCTGTTCTTGTCAATGATGTCCATGACTCTGACCAATGAAATAAACTCTTTAAATTTAAATAAATTTACATTATCTTCCCACCTAATATAACAGATAACAACACCCACCTTGAACACAACACACACACACAAACACATGCACCCCCCACCACCACACTCACACTCACTTCATTGCCAGAATGCAGTGAACATACACAGATCCATCAGAGTAGAAGGTTAGAAAACCATAGAACCATGCAAATAAAATAATTATTAACTGACAGCAGAAATATTTCAGGAAATAAGTTTGCTTTGCAATAAATTTTATTTAAAGACTTGTTTAAATATCTAAACTTGAAGCAATTAGAATCCCTGCTCTCATTGAGCTTACAAAACAGTGCTTGGTTTAGGGGTATATATAGTCACATTTTCACTCACTCATTTATCCTAAATGAATAAGTTGCTGTATTTAGGAAGTTCTAAATAAAATATCCTTGCAAGTATTATCATGGAAAGAAATGAAGACTGAGTAGATCTCAGCTAATTACCACCATCAGTATTGTACAACTCAAAGCAGTATAAGAAAAATCCTAACAGATATTCCTATCTGGTTTTGCTACACACTACAGAAGAATAGTAGGATGTACTATTTGACAGTTTTAAATTTTATACTTTTGAAGGGTGCTTTAAATAAACTTGAGATAAAAAGGATTAGACAAAAGTTAATGCTGACACAAATTCAGCCCTTTCTGCGCTAAGTAAAAGTTGAATTGGATGATGCTTAAGATCACTCCAATCTCACAAGGTGAGATTTCATGAATTTTCTGAAGAGGAAGTTGCTTAAATACAACAATGTGTGATGTCTAATTATTGCTGGTGGTGTTCATTAAGAATAGCTTTTCAAATTCAACAAATAAGAAGACAGTTATTGAATTACATTGAAGAATATCTTATTGTGATTTTACTTCACAAGCTCTTATTTATTCATAAAATAAAGGAATACTTATTAAGAATGATTTTTAAGATAGTTTAAAAGTATATGATGATTTACTTCTCTACAATTAGACATGCATGCATGCTGTTTATATGAAGATTTTAACCCTACATCCCTACCACCACTACCATCACATACATATACACACACAAACACATTCAGATAATAATGAAGAAATTTTAGTGACTGTAAAATTCCTTATCAGCTTTTTTGAGATATAATTTACATACTATACAATATACCCATTAAGCTGTAGAATTCAGTTGTTTTATATATTATATTAATATTTTAATTATGGAAGAATATAACAAAATTTGCCCTTTTAACCATTGTAAGTGTACAAATAAGTAGCATTAATTATATTCACAATGTTGTGCTGCCATCACCACTATTTCAAAAAGTTTTCATCACCCCAAACAGAAACCATATAACAATTAATAACTCCCTATTCCACCCTGCCTCCAGCCCCCAGTATCTGAGATACTACATATAAGTAGGTTCATAAAATACTTGTCTTTTTGTGTCTAGCTAATTTCACTTAGCATAATGTTTTCAAAATGTATCAATGTTGTGGCATGTATCAAAATTTCATTCCTTTTTATGGCTAAATAATATCCCATTGCATGTATGTAGCCATATTTTTACCTGTTCATCTGTTGATGGACACAGGTTGTTTACAACTTTTTGCTATTGTCAATAATGCTGCATCACTGATATACAAGTACCTCTTTGAGACCGTGCTTTCACTACTTTTGGGTATATACCTTGGAGTATTACAGAGTCATATGGTAATTCTATGAACAGCTATTTGAGGAACTTCCAAATTGCTTTCTATAGCTGCTGTACCATTTTATATTCCTACTAGACATATACAAGGGTTTCAATTTCTCCCCATCTTCACCAACACTTGTTATTTTTTGTGGTAAAAAAAACCTCATTTAAGCAGAAATTAACACAACATTTTAAATCAACTATACTTCAATAAAAAAAATTGAAAAAAATTAATAAAATTTTAAGTGTATAGTACAATATTGTTAACTATATGTGCATTGGTTTACTGCATATCTCTGGAACATCTTAATCTTGTATGATTGAAAGTCTACAGCCATTAAGCGGAAACTCCCAATATGTTCCCTGCCCTAGTCCCTGACAACTGCCATTCTCCTTTCCACTTCTTTGAGTTTGAATAATTTATATACCTCATTTAATTGTAATCATGTAATATTCATCCTTCTATTACTGGCTTATTTCACTTAATATAATGCCCTCAAGGTTCATCCATGTTGTAGCATACAGTAGAATTTCCTTTTTTTAACCTTGAAATATGTATATATTTCTATAAAATAGAAAGACGTGGAAATATATCTCCTTTGGGAACTCCCATGATGTGTATGCTGTGCATCCATTTAACATGTATGTTGTTGTTCCACAGGTTCTATTTATTGTTGTTCATTCACTTTACTTGCTTCATTTTACAGTACTTTATTTATTTTACTTAAGTTCTGTTTACTTCAGTCTTTATTCTTTCTGCTCCACAAACTCAATAATTCCAATTATCCTGTCTTCAATTTTGCTGGGTTTTTCTTCTGCCTGCTCAAATCTGTTGTTGAATTCCTCCATTGAATTTTTAATTTCAGTTATTGTACTTTTCATCTCCAGAATTTCAGTTTGATCCCTTTTTATAAATTCTCTTTATTGATATTTTAATTTTGTTCATACATCAATTTGCTTTAGTTTTGGGGGGTTATGTTTTTCTTTAGGTCTTTGAGCATATTTAAGACAGTTTTAAAATGTTTTTATGGTAAGTCTGATGTCTGATCTTCCTTATCAATTATCAATATCAATTTATTGATATCAATTTATTTTGCTACTTTTAATGGACCATACTTTTCTGTTCTTTGTATGCCTTGAGATTTCTTTGTCAAAAACTAAACATTTGAATATTATAATGTTTTAACTGTGGAAATCATATTCTCTCCATTCTGCAGGGTTTGTTTTTGTTGCTGTTGTTGTTGCAGGCTGAAGTAGTCATTTGTTTAGGTACTTTTCCAAACTCTTCTGCAAAGCCTGTATTCCTTGTCATGTGTGATAACTGAAGTCTCTATTCTTTTTGCTCAAGTTCAACTAATGCTTTGACAGAAATTTCCTTGAATCCCAAGATCTAAAAGTAAAGGAAAGAAAAGAAACAAAAATAAAAAACAAGCACCTTTCCTAGTGTTTGCAGATTTCTCTTGCTGGGGGATGCCTTCAACACTTAACCAGTCTTTCACCACATGTAGGAATTAGTCTGAAGTGAAAGCTGAGGGTCTATTCTGCTATTTTTTGAGTATGCATTTTGCCCTTGACAAGTACGTGGCTTTTGAAATTCTCTCATATACACAACTGGTTTTGATTTTCCTAGTTTCCCAAAGAATCTCTACAAGCTTTTACTCTGAGCCCCTTGTATGTCTATTATATGTTTTGACCAGTTATCTTTTGTCTCAGACATCTTTAATTTGTGAGTTCACCTTGCAGCATTTTTCAGCAATGTCTGCCACTTTTCTAGCCTGTGTTCCAAATTAGGTGAAATAGAGATGAGTGCCCCACATCATTCCTTCAGGAAGCCCTTGGACCTGTTAGAATAGACATACACAATAATTTGCAAATCATATCTGATCTGCTTCTTCTAGAACTAGGGACAAGGGTCCCATAGTGGGACACAGGCTGGCACTGCTTTAAAACTTCCACTGCTTTAAAACTGCCAGCACACAAGGTTGGGGTGGGGCAAGGGCAAGTAAAAATGCCACAAAACTTTCTTACCATTTTCAAATTGCCTTTTTAAAAACTTCAGTGTTTTCTTGGCAGCTATAAACCTTTGACTATTTTCCAGAGTATTGAAAATGTTGGTTCTGACAGTTCCTGCTATATATTGATGTTTCTGTGAGGGAGTAAGAGCATGGAACTTCCTATTCTGCCATTTTGCTGATGTCATTTTCCTGCATGATTTTAGTTTGGACTTCAAGTATCCATGTTCAAATAAGCCATATCAAGCTAAAGCTAAGGTGTTTCTACTAGATGTCAAAATATAGAAATAGCAAAATTAAAACCACCAAGTCAATAAGTAGTATTTAGTAAGAGTTTATTGTGCATATAAGAACAGTTCATAAACTGAGAGCTTTCAAAATTGAAGATTGATATGAAGCTCAGGGGCATGAAGTTACAGGATGGCTTAAAAATTGAAAATAAGGAAGCTGTTAACCTTTACAATGGATTGGTTACTACAACAGGTACTTCTGGATGGCAGGGTATTGGTTAAAAGTGATTATCTCCTACCAGTTTTAGAAAGATGACTTAACTTTCTTTTATGATTGTCTGAGGCATTTGCAAGAAATAACCTAAGTTTTGCTTATGTTCATGAAATAAGCTAGATTTAATTTTGTTTATGTGGCTTAAATGGTTTTGTCTGCTCAGGGAACTCTCAAGTCTGGTCTCCATTTTGTATTTAATTTTAACACAGACTAGAGAATAAATAAATATTCTACTTCTGTTTCAGGCATATGTTTATCAGTATGCATTTTTGTGGGTACAATTTTATTCTATTTATTTTGTTACTTTATTAACTAGTTTGCTTAAATTAGAAATTTGAAAATGATATATATTTCTTGTTTCTATCAACTTTGATTTCTGATAATTTGACTCACAATGAGTACTGTGAAATTTATCAACTACAAACAAATATTTTATGCAGGAGCATTTCTGAGAAAAAAAGGCACTTTATCCAAATTAAAAATAAAACCATTCGAGGACTTCCCTGGTGGCGGTTAAGAATCAAACAAATATTTTATGCAGGAGCATTTCTGAGAAAAAAAGGCACTTTATCCAAATTAAAAATAAAACCATTCGAGGACTTCCCTGGTGGCACAGTGGTTAAGAATCCGCCTGCTAATGCAGGGGACATGGGTTCGAGCCCTGGTCCAGGAATATCCCACATGCTGCGGAGCAACTAAGCCGGTGCACCACAACTACTGAGCCTGCACTCTAGAGCCCTCGGGCCACAACTACTGAGCCCACGTGCTGCAACTACTGAAGCCCACTTGCCTAGAGCCTGTGCCCCACAACAACAGAAGCCAGTGCAATGAGAAGCCTGCTCCCAGCAACGAAGAGTAGCCCCCGCTTGCCACAACTAGAGAAAGGCTGTGCGCAGCAACAAAGACCCAACCCAGCCAAAAATAAATAAATAAAAGAAATAGTAAAAAAAAACAAAAAAACATTCGAGTGCCTAGTATGGGTCAGGCACTATCCGAAATGTTTCACAGACTATATCACATTGTCACATATCTTCATAACAACTTTACAACTTTACAGAAATTTGTAATCAAATAAGTTATGCAACTTTCCCAAAGTGACACAGCTGGTAAATTAGAAAACCACATTTAAACCAGGTTTTCTAACTTCAGTTCTAATTTTCATTCTACAGTTCCACAGCTGACTGTTATTTTCTTAGCTGTTTTTAAAATAGGATTTAATATGACATTATGAAAACATGTAGAGAAATGTAAAAATAAGAATGTCAATTTAGGAAGAGTCTAATCTTTTAAAATGAAAATATATGCAGTGGTGGATGGGGGGAGAGGAGAAAAGAGTGGTATTTTGTTTTCAGTATTGTCCATTGTCATTTATACAGAACTCATGGACTATATCTTGTTAATCACACTCACTTTTTGTTACTTTCCTATGGATATTTCTGTCAATATTTACAATATCACTTAAAAGAACAATAGTAAAAAGAATGAGCCTAAGGATTCGAGATTGTATAACTATGTAATACAAATATATCCAATTTATCTGTTGCGAACTCTTTAAACTGACAAACCGCTATTATTTAACTGCTTTTTGCCACCAACAAGATCATAGTAGTTTCTGCCCCTACTACTGTAAAGACCATTTACCCATATTTTGTCAACTAGGCTAGACTTAAATGACAGCAAGGAAGAAAAATGCACATGCACATCAGGAAAAGAATGATATGATAATAGCAAATGAATATACATTTGCCAACGTTCCTGTCATTTTTGCCCCCTCGAACTTTGCTAATCTCTCATGGCACTCTTCCGTGTTGAGCTTAGACTTCACGTCAGAATCTTTCAACATAGATCTGCAGACAGCCATGATTCATCACTAAGGTTGGCACATGAGTTCAAGCTTCTTGGTTCTCTCTGGTATAGGATATCATTTATAGTTCTGTAATACGAATACCTATTGCTTTATAGACCAACATAGTTCAGTGTAAAATTCATTCTATTTCCACTTGAAATTTTGTCACAAAATTGGAACTCATTATACAGAAGGAAGAAAAAGAAACAAACCAAAATGCAAAAAAAAAAATCTGTGCTAAAAGTTGTTAACAACTTTGGGGACAACTGTATAGGCTTTGCAGTTTATTGATGTCTGGTAATCTGCTGCCAACAGACTAGGACCCGTGCTTCCTTTCCTTCCACTTCAATATTTTTTCAGGACTTCATACTAACTCCCTTTGCTCAGTGTCCAACATGAAATTCCTCACCTTATTGAAACAGAGCCACTATACTCTTTTTGCATTTATAATTCAAAAAGTCACTATTGAGTTGGAATTATATTAACAGGGGTAAGTGAATTATTGTTAGCTTTTAGAAGAACATACATGTTTAGAAGGCTAGCATAGCTTTATTTCTGTATCAGAGTTTTAAGTACTAACAACTAAAGATTAATATATTTGACCCTACCATCAACATGAAATGCTATTTTTAGTCAGCAAAAAACAAACAATCTGACCTCCCCCATTTCTCTTTGCTCCAATCCACCATGGTGCTTTCCAATATCAGGATTGCACTACTACCTCTATACTGTGCTAGGGGCTCAATATGTCATTCAGAGAGAAGGCATATACACTACATCAGTGTGATCATCACCAGTACTAAAATAATGTCAAGGATACTTTGACACACAACTAAAAGTAATGTAACTCCAGGCCAATGAACAAGAAACAAAAAATCAGATGAGACTATGAATATAAGCTCAGAGAATAAAGTCACAGCTACATGGTGGTAATACCACTTACCATTCCTGTGGTAGTAAATATTCTACTTTACTTCTTAATAATGATATTAAGAAATGTCTTAATATCATTAATGATATTAATGATATTTCTTAATAATAATGTGGATGTTTGTTCACTCTGGTTATATTTACCTAAGTGTATGTACCCCTTCTCTGCTCAAGTCAGAGCCCAGTAAGAAACCCATGAAGCTAAAACATTCGACTATCCAATCCCCTTCTTACTCCCAATATCAGTCAAATAAGCTGACTTTATATTCCTTTTAAATTCGGTGACAGTTTTGCAGTAGCAGTCCCCAGGGCTCATGACCAATAGTCTGGCTAGGCTTTAGCCTCTCAAGGGATCCTGGAAGTAACACACAATAATATGCTAAGCTGTCTTCTCACTGTTTGGCACATTTGTATCTGGCTGACAAGGCTGTTTGCACTGTATTCTGCCCTCATCCTCCAAAGTGCTCTCCACTGGCCACACATTGGCAGGGCTTTGACAGCTCTGAGCCAGAAGGCACAGGTCCTGAATAACTTTTCATAGACAACAGCATCTAGGTCAGTGGTTGCCCTTCCATATGCTGATGATTTTTCACTCGGGTAGCTAAAGACCTGTTCAAAAGGTTAAGACTTAGCCAGGCTGCTATTGGAATTCTTTGTCCTGCTCACTCTTAATCCCTTGTGCCTTTCTATCACATTTTAGAGGAAGATATTGAGATTCAGCTCTAGTGCAAAGCAACAGAAGTGTCTACAGTATCTAAGAGAGTCAAAGAACTACTAATGATCCACTGTGTACCTTTGAGTAGTTTATGGCTCAATGATAGGAAATGCTGAGGCTTTTGGACTGCACATAGGCTTTCTGCTCCTTAGGCAACTGTGGTTGGTTTGATTCCTATTTTTTGTTTCTTTTTAATAACACATATTTGGTTGGTTTTCTTTCTTTAGAAAAGAACAAGCTTTTTTATTTAACGGCCTATAATTTGACCACTAAATAATCTTATGGAATAAAGAATAATAGTAATGCATATGCCTATTTAGAAAATTTTAAATTCTGAGCATAACAGCACAATGAAAAAGAAGGTTTGTTTCCCTCTTAAGGATAAATCTATATATGTACATGTACATATGTATATATATACATATATCTATGTTTATATTTATACAAAAAGGATCACTGATAGCTGTTTGTTTTCATTGTTTTTATTAAATGTTGAATGGAATTTAAGGTGAACAAAAGTCATGCACGCACTTAGCACCCATATTCCTACCATTCAGTTTAAAGGAAACAACAAAAACCTGCATTAATGTTGATGCTGCCTGTGTTATTGAAGCAACCCATGCCCTTTCTTGCCCTCTCAGAGAGATTCAGAATCCTAAATTTTGTATGTACTGTCACCCTACTTTTCTTTACAGATTTTTCACATTTTTCCTTAAACAACTCTTTGGTTTTGTTCTGTTTTGTTTTTGAAATTTATATAAAGGAATGATGCTGTAGGAATTTTCTATGACTTAAACATTATTTCTGTTTTGCTTAACATTATGTTAGTGAGATAATTCATGTTAATGTGGAGCTGCAGTCTATTATATTAATATACCACAACTTATTTAAACCTTTTCTGTTGACAGGCATTTGATCTGTTTCTGGTTTATTTTTTCTGCCCACAGAAACAATGCTCATACAAATGTTCTTATATGTATCTCCTGGTGGACAGGGGTAAGATATTTTCTAGGGTATATGCCTAGGATTAGAATTGCTGAATCCAATGCTATACACATATTCAAAATTATTGTGTAATATTATTTTCCAACGATCTGCACCAATTTATACTCCAAACAGTAGTGTATAAATGTATAGATTTATTCCACATCCTCAGCAACCACCTTGATAATGTTAGGTCTGACATTTTTGCCACCTTGACGGACATGAAATGACACCTTCTTCTGGTTTGAATTTGCATTTCCCACTTCCTATTGAGATAGAACATCTTTTAGGATGTGTATTTGCCATTCAGTTCTCCTCTCTTGGGAAGTGCCTGCTCAAGTCTCTTGTCCATTTTTTCATAAGGTTGTTTGTCCTTTTCGTATCAATTTATGGGTGCTCTTAATATATATTAGATACATTCCCCTTTTTGGTGATACACGTTACAAACATCACCCTTCTCTCAGTTTTGATTTTGTCTTCTCATTCTCTTATTGGTGACTTTTTATGAATGTGACTTTTTATGAAATTTTAATTTTAAGTTTGATTCAAACATATTTTCCTTTAGGTTCATGGTTCTTGTGTTCTTCCCAAAAATATCTTTCCC
>NW_006788566.1:829390-839438 GCF_000442215.2 Lipotes vexillifer | reverse complement strand
CTTTCCCTAATGAAGGTTCTGCAGATATTTGTATGTATCATCTTCTAAGAGACTTATTTTTTGCCTTTCATAATTTTACCTACATACTACCTGGGATTATTGTTCATGGTGTAGGTAGGGACCAACTTTTATTTCTTTTTCATATTAATGTGCAGTTGAGCCAGAATTATTTATTAAAGATGCTGTCTTTCCTCATTGATCTATAGTGATGCCTCTACCTATCAGTCTATCTCTATTTTTCTATATAATCTATTTCTGACATCTATTTGTCTATCCTTGCATCAAATCCATACCACCTTAACTGCTTCTTAATAATATGTCTGCATACTTAGTAAAATAAGTCCTTTGACTAAACTTTTCTTCCAGAATGTTCTGGCTATTTTGGGTCCTTGTCATTTCCACATAAATTTTTGTATCAGCCTGTCAACTTTTTCTTGTTTCCTGTGAGGAGTTTTTATATGATATGAATACAAGTTCTTTGCCAGTTAAATGTCTTTTCAGTATATTCTCCAGTTTAAGGCATGTCTTTCTCTCTCTTTGTGGTATCTTTTGATGAACAGAAGTTGTTCATTTTAATATGATAAAATCATATTTAAATGATTTTTTTTTAATTTTTAAGTTTTACAACTTCTGTATCTTCTATGTTTTCTCTTACCTGAGTCAATGGGGTTATTCTTCTATATGTTTTCTAAAAGCTTATAGTATTGCTTTTTCACATTTAAATCTTTTATCTAACTAAAATAAATTTTTAAAATGCATAGTTTGAAACACAGGTCCAAATTCATTTTTTAAAAACATACGGTCAAGCAATTTTCATAACAACATTATTGAAAAGTCTATCTAATCTTGCCAGCTCATTATACGTCAAATAACCATTTACATATGGTTCTATTCCTGGATTTCCCATTCTGTTCAGTTCATCAGTTTGTCTAAGTTCAGCACTGACTTAATAAACTGACTTGATATAGTTTTAAATTAATGTTTGATACCTGGCTAGGCAAATCTTCCTACCATGTTTTTGTTCTTTATGTGTTCTGGATATTTTTGGACATCTGTACTTGAATATAAATCTTAAAATCAGATTGTTAAGTTGCACCAAAATAACCTGGTGATATTTTTTATTGGAATTGCTTTGAATCTAGAAGTTTTCAAACTTTAGATTCTGTGTCCTAAAATAATTGACTCCGCACTCTAGGAACTAACATGTAAGAAGCGTCATCAAGGCAGTGATTCTGATACTTTGTTCACTATTTTATTCCATGTGCCTAAAATAGGGCTTAGTGCATAGTAAGGACTCAATAAACATTTGAGTTGAATATTGAAGGAAAGAATAAATCTATGGATCATTTTGAGGAGATTTTTTATCGCAAAGTTTTTCAGTCTTCTGATCCATAAACATGTTATATCTCACCTGTATCAGTCGGCCCAGGCTGCCATAACAAAATGCCACAGGCTGAATTGCTTATTTTCTCACAGTTCTGGAGGCTGGAAGTCCAAGATCAAGGTGCCATCGGGATTGCTTTTTGGTGAGGCCTCTCTTCCTGGCTTGCAGGCAGCCAGCTTTTTGCTGTGTCTTCACATGGCCTTTCCTCTGTGTGGATGCATGGAGAAAGAGAGAAAAAAGAGAGAAAGATAGATCTTTGGGATCTCTTCTTCTTCTTACAAGGACACCAGTCCTATGGTATCAGGGCCTCACCCTTATGACCTCATTTAACTTTAATTATCTCTTTAATTTCCCTATCTTTAAATACAGTTACACTGGGGGTTAGGGATTCAACATAGGAATTTGGAGAGGGGACATAATTCATTCCATAATATCGTAATTTATTTAAATATTCTTTAGTCACTTTCAATAAAGTTTTATAATTTCTTCATAAAGGTAGATTTTCTAATAAGTATAATTTATATTTTGGTGTACTTGTAAATATCTTTTTAAAATTACATTTTTTCTTGCTAGTTTTTGGTATATAGAAACCCAATTTGATTTCATATAGAGATTTTTATATCTAGCCACTTTGCTGAACTTTGTACTTAATTCTATGATTTATCTATAAATTACTTTGAGTAGTTTATCTACAGATCATATTATCCTTTCCAGTCCCTATAACTTTAATTTATTTTCTTGACTTACATTACTGACTAGGATCTCCAGTGCAATGTTAAAAAAAAAAAAGGTGATAATGAGCATCCTTCTCTAGACACTGAAGCCAGTAAACTGTAGAATATATTCAGTGCACAATAACTATTAACATAGACTTAAACAAGTAAATTATGTTTTTACTACTTCAACCTTAAGTATTATGTTTGCTCTTCATTTTGTAGATATTTTACTTGTTAACAAATTATTCTGTTTTCTAAGTTTTTTTGTCATACAAGGACGTTGAATTTTAACAAATCATTTTTATCTAGAGAGTCTGTTGATTTTTCATACAAATATGCTAATGTAATGAGTTATATTAATTAATTTTACAAAGTTATTACAACCTCTCTAAATTATCACTGATCTAGTTTACCATTATGGTGGCCTTGTTTTTATTACCCACATCAGTATAGGCTTATCTACTCTTCTTTGACAGCTTATAATTTAAATTTCCTGTTATCGTTTGAGAACTAAGCCATGCCATTGTCCAGGTTATACCATAATCAGGCCAACTTTCAGCTTCCCTTCACTTTGTGCACAACTTGTTTCTGATCATTATCTCTCTAATTTTTACCCTATGAGAAAATAAGTTTTTCATTAAGTCTCTACATACAGGTTTTCTCAATATACAGTAACTTTATTTTTTCCACAGAAGAGAGAAAAATCCAGAGATGGCCAACAGTACTTTCTCCTCACATTAAGAGTTTAGAGAAAACAGTTCTGTTTTCAAAATGACTTCTAGGTCAAAGGTCCCAAGGGGAGAGAGTTTTGTTAAGGGTAGAAATACAGGTGACACAAATTAATTGGAATCAAGGAATATATTGAAGTAGCATTGTGGAGAATTCCCCTTCTTTTCTGTTGTTAGCTAAATGCATTAGAACAACAAAAAATGATGACTTTCATTGATAAGACTAAGATGAAGTAAAAATGCTTTCATTTCATTTTTCACCCCGAAGGTTGATTTTTATCAGGGCACTTAAATGCATTTACAAATGATGTCTATTGTCAGGGGTAAACTTTTAATTCATGTTTTTCATTTCTCATTTTTACTGGTCAATTTTATGTGTGTGTATATATATATATATATGTGTGTGTGTGTGTGTATATATATATATATATATATATATATATACACATACATATATATAATTAGCATTGTCACCTACCAGTTGTCTATTATTTTTAATATCAAATTAAATAATTTTATTTAATTAAAAAACTAAAGTTTTATTTTTAATATAACATAGATGTGTTAGTGTTTATGCAGTTTATATAACTATTAAAAATGTGTACCTTTTAACGGAATGTGTTAATATATCCTATTTACACATTATTTTTTCCATTCAGTTAAATTTAAGGATTCAGAGATCTTTTAATTTTAAATATACTGTTTGTCATAGATTTTAACTGATGTCTGACCCAACATTATTTATTATTATTTATTTATTATTTTTCTACCAGCATAATTTAGCTCTCCTAGTTGGGGACCAGTAGTAATAATAACTGATTTGTTTTGTGCTTTATATGACTATGCATTGCACTAGATGCTTTATTTACATTTTGCCATTTAACCTGCACAAAAATCCTACAAGGTAGATGATATTTAATAATTTCATTTCCTATATGAGAAAAACTGAAACCCCAAGAAGTTATATAGCCTGTCCAAGGTCATATAGCCAGCTAGTAAGTGGCAGAGTGACATTCAAGTGCAAGTTAATCTACTGCCAAAATCTGGCTAGAAATAGTTGGAGACAGAGAGTAGCTAACTGCTTTAATACTTATTGACTATTTCATCAAATATTTATTGAATACCTAACCCTAGGGTAGTAGTGTATGTGCAATAGTTATGCAAGTAAAGCCATTTTACATAGGGATACATAATTCAGACTTTATAAGCACTAAGGTAGATAAAGAAATTCCTTTCATTTTTTTAATGCTTCTTCTGGGTCAGGGTCTGTACTGGGTGCTTAACATACACTATCTCACTGGAACCACACAAAACCCTTTGAGGCAGCTATTTTTATCCCCCTCTTACAACTAAGGAAATTGTGACTCAGAGGAGTTAAGAAACTTATTTTCCTTTACACAGCTCATAAGTGCTTAAATAGGACTTGACTCATTCCTAACCAATTATTCTAAATCATCCAGATTTTTTATGTGTATTTAATAATATTGGTATTTCCTAATATTAGAACCACAGAATCATGTATCTTGAAAATATCTTAATGATAATCAAGTTTAATTCCTTCAGAGCAGAGTCAGGACTCAAGGCTCCCAATGCTCAGGTCAGTGGTAGGTCCCTGGCACCCTACTGCTTCTCTGTTTCAGGCCCTTATATGCTTGATCTATTACTATTTAAGATTGTTGAATGGAATGCTCTCTAGCAACTTGGCTTGCTTATAATCCACATTTTGTCTCAACGTTTCCACCAATAGAATATACACACATATTATTTTGTATGCCAGGGATCTAAGCCATTGCAAAATTTCATGAAAATCCAAGTTAGCCAAGGGTGATATTTAATCACCCCGATGTAGTCAGAGTAGTATTCTCAGAATTTGCTTATAATCACTGTCACTTGTTTTTGTATTCTCTCTTCACTTGACAAAAATGAATAGTAGAAAACTTTTCCTGAGGGCTTATTGTTTCTCACTTGGTCGTAACTTGCCAAAAGACATTTTGTAAAAGGAGTCAGTTTTATCATTTTAACCCTAAAGCTTGAGGAACAGGGAGTGACGGTAATCTTATTGTATTCTACTTCACTGTGAATTCCTAATGAATTGTTTCAATATGAAATGAAAAAAGTAATCTGCATAGGCCTAAATTTCAATGACTCCTACCCTTGAAAGCTTTTTTTATCCCACCCCTCTTTTGTCCAAAAAACCCCACTAGCTTACAAAACACCCCTTTAAAAAGTTAACTTCTCTTATTAATGAAGAGAAAAGTTGTTTCAATAAAAATCAGAAGTAGAATTATGAGGTAATGTTTGATTCCCATGGTCCGGCCTGAATCTACTGAAGGAAGTAATTTTCTGTGATTAGATATGAAATGGAGAGAATGACCGATTATCCAGGGTTTCAGTAGATATAGAAAAGGAAGATAAAGAAATATTCTTCTTCTTGTGTATAACTTTTATTTTCTCATAAAAAGGTAATCAACTTTGAGAATTACAAATACAGTGGTGGAGGGAGGGCGAGATTCATTTAAAAGAAATTATTTATGGCTCTGTCAACAAATAATAAAAAATTAGATTTCATTTTCATGCTAAAGCTTTGTGTTTTTTTTGGGTTTTTTTTGTTTGTTTTTTGCGATACGCGGGCCTCACTTTTGTGGCCTCTCCCTTTGCGGAGCACAGGCTCCGGACGCGCAGGCTCAGCGGCCATGGCTCACGGGCCCAGCCGCTCCGCGGCACGTGGGATCCTCCCAGACCGGGGCACAAACCCGTGTCCCCTGCAACGGCAGGCGGACTCTCAACCACTGCACCACCAGGGAAGCCCCTAAAGCTTTGTATTTTGAATAAAGCCAAAAGTCTATATTCCCCTATAAGCCTTGTACTGGGAAAAATAACTGACAAATCATCATCACAAAAAATACTACCCTGCTTACTAAAAGAAACATGCTGCTAAGTTCAATGCTATCTAGTAACCTTTGCTGACTTGGTACCTAACAATATTCCTATGTTTGTAATGGCATGAGATGCATCTGCTTCACATTCTAATTATTTAGGGAACTGTCTAACCTTCCCATTAGACTGCAAGCTCCTTGAAAGCAGGTGTAATGTCTTATACATATTAGTTGAAAGACCTTACACATGTTACTTAACTCCAGTACAAGAGTTTCTTTGTTTATAAAATGAAGACAGTAACTCTTGTTTGTTGGTATTTAGCACAGTGCTGGTCATAAGTAGGGATTCAATATATGTTAGTTTCTTTTATCCATGTGTCTTGTATATGTGAGGTGATAGGCAAATATTTGATGAATGGGTCAATGAATGAATGATAGAAAGCTATGTAATCTGAATTTAAAATGTACTCTCGAAGAAACTAACAAAACTGAACAGGAATAAAACAATTATCCAAAATACCTTATCTTACATATTAGCTAAATAAGCCATCTCTTTCTAGGTAGTGGCAACGTGATCAGCTTTTACTTATGGAAAAATTAGAACACTTTGGTCATTTAATGCACCATAGTAATTACCACTTGTATTATATTAGATCATTGTTCTTAAGTATTGACTCCCTCCCTATCCTATCTCTATGGAGAGAGTATAGCTTTCCACTCCTTGATTCTAGGCTGAGGCAATTACTTTCTTGGACACATAGGATATTTATTACATTTATAGATATTGAGTACTCAAAGTATAAAATCATGGCCAGAGGTTACCTCCCTTCCATACAGGAATGGATTAAAACATAGGCATATTAAAAATACCAATGTTATGAAAGCATTATTCAGAAGTTATCTCAGTAGACTAAGGGAAAGAAGTGAGGCACTGTGTTCTAAACCTAGGGTCCCGACACTCCAAGAGCTCCAGGAAGATAATAATAGATATCTGTATGCTATATTAAATACTGCCAAAAGCTTTAAAAATATAGTAAATATCAAATCTAATTATGCATAGGCTAAACAAGAAGTGGAACTTCTGTTTTTGATTGAGATTTTATCAACTCAGTGATAAAAATCTTCTGTATAAAACCACATATGTCACATATAAATTATAAAATCCCCATATGACATTAAGTGGGTGGCTCTGAAACCATACAATTACAAATTGAAAGAACCATCCCAGAGATATGTTTGACAAATAAAGCAATGTAACTGTGAAGTGATCTCAGTGATAAAATGTCTTACTTTGGAAGGATATGGAAGTCTGGCCTTTCAGAATTTTCCCAAATATCAGTTTTCTGTGCATTTTACAAGGTTACTATGTCCTTTAAAGAATAGAAATATATTTCAGAGATGTGCTTCTTGGAGTCAACTGAACAAATTGCAGTTTTCATTAGGCCTGGTTCTAGGGAGCTTGCATTTAGGGGAGTACTTACAAAAGCGTTTGTAACCCTATTTTTACATAGTGCTATGTCACCACTCAGTAGACTGAGGACAAAACCAAGCTGAAAAATGCTTCTTCATAAAATAGATATAAATTTGGTCATTAGGACAGGCTACACAGAGTGACATAATCTTTAAACAGACTCTGATTAGACAAAATGTTGATTTCAGTCACATTGTGTTCATCATGGGCACAGTCTAATGCAATGTGACTGATGTAATCAGATATGATATATCACGTAATGAGGTATCTATCTAAAGAGATAAATTTTAGAAAAACATTTAAAAGTTGAGAGACAATAAAACAAATCACTCAATTTGGAAATGATATTTTAGGAAAAATTAAGTTTTAGAGAAAGGGAAAAAATAAAACGTTTTTCTTTTCCCAGGTCAGAAAGATTTCTAAAACACACATGTGTGTGTGTGTTTGTGTGTATGAATATGCTGGCAGTGGTGAGCTAGAATGAGCCTCAGTAATTTGATTTTAACCTTTTATCTTTTTTTTTTTTAAAAAAAGAAACATTAAAAAGAATTTAAACAAAAATAAAAGTAGTGCCATTATAAAAACCTTTTTGAAGAGTATATAGTACAAGGCACACAAATTTGGTGCTTAAAACAATGTTTTATGTGGGCAGGGAATGAAATACAATTATATAGAGTATTTACTGCCAATATTTCCAGTATTACTATTACATCCTATGATTATACCAAGCCATATATAACTGATTAAAAAGGACTTGGGACTAATGACTGGAAATTGGGAGCAGCTATTAGCTCACTAATTAATTAGGGCTC
The DNA here is from genome assembly GCF_000442215.2 of Lipotes vexillifer. Lineage (NCBI taxonomy): Eukaryota > Metazoa > Chordata > Mammalia > Artiodactyla > Lipotidae > Lipotes > Lipotes vexillifer. The sequence goes on along the minus strand of NW_006788566.1, from coordinate 831,451 downwards.
CATTTGCTGTTCTATTATGAACTAATAATCATTAGTTAGGTTAATTAATTCTCTGTACCTAGTTGAAACCTGTCACCCTGGGAATATATTCAATAAAGTGGGTCTGTGTTCATGAAATCCCAATGAAACACTGTGATCTGCAAAACGATTATTTCATGTGTACATGTCTACTTTCAAAAAGAGGACTATAAACTTGCAAAATATAAGAGCAAGAAGACCACTCAGGGCATATTGTGATTATGTCTGCAAGAGATGATGAAGGCCTGAAATAAGATCATAACAATGAAGTAGTGGATCTGAGAGAGGTTTTTCATTGATTATATAATTATAAACATGATTCTTATTAATGAATTTGATAATACACACTATATTTTTATGGGCCAAGTTCACTATGGGAAACATATCTACAAATTTATTTTGTTAATGGAGTGCCTAGTGCTTAAAAACAAACAAAACAAAAACAAAAGGAAAAGCCACACAGGGAATAAAAATAACAAAATGAGTTATCTACAACCACTCAGAAAATGAATAAATAGAATAACTTTTAGATAAAATTGTACAATCTGAAGTTTTGCTTTAAAGTTTATTTCATTTTTATCAAAATTATACACTCACAGAATTTAAAAAGTCAAATTGTTCCACATGGTTATAATGGAAAAGAAATTGTGCAGTCCCCTTCCCTGTCCCTCCTCATAATTGATCCCTCTTCATGAGTCAGGTTTTCAATTCTTAGCTATGATTTCCACAATACTAAATAACATGTTCATACTACTAGAATTCATTTCTATTATCTTTATATTACTTGTGGATACTCTATTATGGAAGATGAGGATTTAGTTTTAACTTCTCTACCTCCGAAAAACACACAAACTCTCCTTCTCTGCTTCCATTACACATATCAGTATTTTTCATTACAGAATCATTCATTCTGTACATTATTATGACAATGTTTTATTTTTCCTGGAATTAAAAATGACCTCTCTTTTTTTATGTCCTTGATTATCTCTGAACGTATACATAGTCCATAACTACACTTTCTTCTAACAATGCAAATCTCTTTCCAGTACATTCAGACATAGCAAATAATCTGATTTGTTCTTCCCTCTTCTTTCCTTCCTTCCCTCCTTGCTTCCTTCCTTCCTTTCTTCCTTTCTTCCTTCCTTCCTCTCCATCCTCCTTTCTCCCTTTTCTTCTTCCCCCTCCTCCTCCTTCTCTTTCTCTTTCTCCTTCTCCTTCTCCTAAATCTAGAAGGCATCCCTCCTGGAGCCTACTGTCCTATGCTACAATCTGGACTACAACATAGCTTTTATGGAGTTCCCTTTGCCATCATCCTAGAAATTCATCTCAAACTTCACTTTGATTCCCCTGCCCTTGCATTCCATATCTTAGTTAACATCCTCATTTTCTGGAGTATGCTATCAAATTGTTGTTGTTGTTTTTACCTTTCTTTTTCAGTTTTATTGAGAAATAATTGACATATATCTCTGTGTAAATTTAAGCTATACAGCAGTAATGGTTTAATTTACATATTTTGTGAAATGATTACAATAGGTTTAGCTAACATCCATCACCTCATATAGATAGAATAAAAAGAAAGAAGAAAAAAAGAAAAGAATTTCTTCCTGCGATGAGAACTCTTAGGATATACTCTTTTAACAACTTTCCTATATATCATGCAGCAGTGCTAACTAGAGTCATGTTGTACATCTCCAGTACTTATTTATCTTACAGCCAAAAGTTTGTACCTTTTGACCACATGCCTCCAATTCCCCCTCCCTCACCCTCTGCCTCTGACAACCACAATTCTGATCTCTTTTTCTATAGGTTTTTGTTGTTGTCATTGTTGTTATTGTTTTGGATTCCACATATAAGTGAGATCATAATGCATTTGTCTTTTTCTGTCAGACTTATGTCACTTAGCCTAATGCCTTCAAGGTCCATCCATGTTGTCTCAAATGGCAGGATTTCCTCATTTTTTATGGCTTAGTAATATTCTATTTTGTGTGTGTGTGTGTGTGTGTGTGTGTGTGTATGTATATATATATATATATATATATATAT
>NW_006788566.1:828628-829380 GCF_000442215.2 Lipotes vexillifer | reverse complement strand
ATATATATATATATATATATATATATATATATATATATATATATATATATATATATATGTAAAACAACTTCAATATCCATTTGTCCACAAATGGACACTTAGGTTGTTTCCCTGTTTTGGCTATTGTAAATAATGCTGCTATGAACATGGGGGTGCAGATATCTTTTTGAGTTAATGTTTTTGTTTCCTTTGGATATATTTCCACAAGTGGACTTGCTGGATTAAATTGTTTCCTGGAAAAGGTGCAAGAGATGTTGTTTGTTAACTTGTTTTCATGTCTCAAAACGTTTTTATTCTAATGTCACTCTCAACTGATAGTATGATTGAACTCAATATTATTGAATTTTATACTATAAATCACTTTCCCTTAGGATTTTAAAAGCTATCCTCCTTGGTCTTCTAGTTTTCAGTACTGCTGTTGAGAAGTCTGATACCACTGTGATTTGTGACCTTTTGAATGTGACCACAATGTGGTTCCTTTTCTGGAAGCTTGAAGGATCATCTCTTTATCTTTGTTATTAAAATGTAGTAATATTTGTCTTGCTTTGGTTATGTTATCATTCACTGTAATGGGTGTTCTATGAGCCAATTCAGATTAGAAACTTACGTTCTTAAGATCTTCAAATGTTCTTAAATTATTTCTTTATTTTTCCTTTTATTTTCTTTGTTAGCATTCTAATCGTTCCTTCCTTCCTCCCTTCTTTTCTAAATTGTGAAGAATTAGTTCAGACTTATTCTTCTTTCTCTTTCCC
>NW_006788566.1:803758-828587 GCF_000442215.2 Lipotes vexillifer | reverse complement strand
ATATATATATACAAAATTAAATATATATGCATATATTTATTCAAATATATAATATAGAAGTTAGTTATTTAACCTGAGAAACAAAAATGAGATTATATCCGTATATATATTCTCCTGCCTTTCTAAGAATAATATTGATAATGTTTAAATTTTTAAAAAAATTTTAATTATTAGGTTGTTTCCTGCAATGATTTGTTAATTATTGGCTGTACTTTCATAGTTAAAAGGAGATCTTAAAACTTAAAACTTGATTGGCTATGTACATTGTTGGGACTTATTGATTATAGTGCTCAAACATATGGTGATCCTGCTGAGATGGTTTCATAGACACATCTCCAACAGTGAGTTCCTCAGGCTTTCTTTTACCCTGAAAAGTAATCTGTACTATATTCTGCATTGTAATGTAGGTGACTATGAGCCAGGCTTCAAGTTTCTGAAAGAGATTGAAAACAATATGTAATCTAAAAAAAAGAAATAGATTTTGTCCTTGAATAACTAAACATTATTTTAAGAATTATTTACATATGTGAGTGTGTTTCTGTGTATATATAGTCATTAGTACAATTGAGACAAAGAGCTAGAAGACACCTTAGAAAGTACACATACTCAAATTTTACAGAGAATTAAACCAGAGCCAGAGAGATGCAATGACTTTCCCAAGTCACATCCAGATAATCTGACTCCTAGTTCAGTGTTTAGTTGTACATTATTAATTAAATTAATTGATTGATTAAATGATTGATAACTCCCTAGTACCTAAAACAGTATTATGTTCTGAGAGGCAGCTAAATAAATGTTCAATTGATTGATTGTAACTGTCTCTGACCTTTTTAAAAAAAACTACTAAACTCTTCACTTTTCAAGTTAGTTTTCTTCCCCTCAAATTAACATGCTCTTTGTAGAAACCTAATGTTTTATGCAATACATTACTTAGATTTGAAAAAGAAAATATCATGAACAGCATGAACGAAGTTGGAACATTAAATTTTGTGAATCTATTTAGTAAAGACTTTTTGATAGAATAAAGCCAAGGCAGCTATTTCTCACCATACTCAGTCTCTGGGTCTCCTATTCTTAACACTCTGTGTCTTTTCCATGAACTTCTCAGGTGCCTTGATGAAAAAACTTCTTAGTTGTCATTGGTTTCAGACATGTTTGTTTGTCTCATTTTACTGAAATTTCAGTTATGAATGACATGTTTACAAGAGATAAGAGCCAAAAAAATTGCTTCCTTTCTCTTGATTGTGTGCCAGAAGTGTTGTACACAACAGTGAATGATCTGTCACCCTGGCCCTTGATGACTAGAAGCTCAGTTAAAAAGAAATTTGTGCTTGTTGAATATGCACCAGGGTTAACAAGTACAACAATGTTCAGGTATGAGGAGAATTTGGCCAAGGACTCATTATAACTGTTCTATTTCATGCATGCCTTATAGCAGTTTAGCCTTGGGATTTCACATAAAAACAAAGTAATACAGGGCAATGGGTAAATTCAATTAAAAATGTGTATATATTGAACATCTGATATTTTAGAATATACTGACAAGAATATAAAATGGTTATTTCACGCAAGTGATTCAAAATCTAGAAGAGGAAACAGAGATATAGGCAACAAATATATAGTTGATAAGTAATTACTAGAAAGCAGAATTTGAATAGTAATATAATAGAAATCCAGACAAAGTACAGTAAGAGGCAAGAGAATAAAGCAATTAACTACAAGGAGGAAGTCTTAAAGGAGGATATATCTTTGGGATTTGTCTTTGAAAGATGGATATGACTTTGACTGTCAGAATCTGAGCAGAGAAGGACATTCCAGGGAGATAGGACAGCATGAGCAAAAGCAAAGAGCCAAACAAGCACTGTCCAAACTACCTGGAGTAGAGGAGAGGATGATCAGAATACAGGCTGAAGAAGTAGGTTGAAACAGATGATGGAGATTTTGAATACCATTGTGAGGAATTCAGATATTATCCAAAGGAAACAGGTTTAGAGAAAGTGAATGGCATGGTCAATTTTGAAATTTAGGAAGCTTACTGTGATAGGAGTATAATGGTTTAGAGCAAGTAGAAACTGGAGGCAAAGGGGGATATTACAATAGACTCCAAGCAGGAAAGAGGGGCATGAATTAGGTCAAAAGGGATGAATAGAAAAAGGATGAGTGAAAAGTACTGTGTAGTTGAAATCAATAGAGAGAAGATGTAGTCAGAGATCAATACCAACACAACTACCCTAGGGAAAGGCAACACAGAGGGTACAGAAGGAACTGGACCAGATGTCAAACCACTGTGGGTGAACTGAACGTAATGGAATTGAACAGATTACTAGAAGGCTCAGGTGGAAGCAGCTGATCATTAAATGTCAGTCCATATGGTTCTAAGACAACTCCTCCAAATCAAAGACTGGTGAATTAGTGGTATTCCCTACATAGATTTAAAAGATGACTGGGCTGGGGAAGGAGACATGATGGTAGAGTAGAAGGACTTGAGCTCTCTCCTCTTTCACAAAAACACACAAAACACAACTGCTGAGCAACCACTGACAAAAAAGACTGTAACCTATTGAAAAAGATATTCTATATCCAAAGACAAAGCAAAAGCCACAACAAGGTGGTAGGAGGGGTGCTTTCATGATATAATCAAATTCCATACTCACCAGGTGGGTGACCCACAAACTGGAAACTAATTATATCACAGAGGTTCTCCCATGGAGTGAGAGTTCTGAGCCCCATGTCAGGCTCCCCTGCCTGGGGGTTGGGCATCAGGAGAAGGAGCCTCCAGAGCATTTGGCTTTGAAGGCCAGCAGGGCTTGAGTACAGGAGATCCACAGAACTGGGGGAAACAGAGACTCCACTCTTGAAGGGCAAACACAAGTTTTCATGTTCATTGGCACTCAGGGCAAAGCAGTGACTCCATAGAAGCCTCGGCCAGACCTACCTCTGGGTCTTGGAGGGTCTCCTGGAGAGGTGGGGGTTGGCTGTGGTTCACTGTGGGGGCGAGGACACTGGTGGCAGAGGCTCCAGGGAATATTCATTGGCGTGAGCTCTCCTGGAGGTCATCATTTTGGCACTGAGACCTGGCCTCACCCAACAGCATGCAGGCTCTAGGGCTGGGATGCCTCAGGCCAAAACAACCAACAAAGTGGGAACACAGAAGCAGCCATAAGCAGACAGGCTGCCTAAAGTCATCCTGAGCCTACAGCCCCCTCTAAACATGCCATGTGACATGGCCATGCCCAGCAGAGGGACAAGACCCAGCTCCACCCACCAGTGGGCAGGCATCAGCCCCTCCCATCAGGAAGCCTGCACAATCCCCTGGAACAAACTAACCCACCAGAGGGCAGATACCAGACAGAATAGGAACTACAATCCTGAAGCCTGTGGACTGGAGACCACAAACACAGAAAGTAAGACAAAATGAGAAGATAAAGGAATATGTTCCAAATGAAGGAACAAGATAAAACCCCAGAAGAACAACTAAGTGAAGTGGAGGTAGGAAATTTGCCTGAAAAAGAATTTAGAGCAATAACAGTAAAGATGATCCAAGATCTTGGAAAAAAGAATGGAGGCACAGACCAAGAAGATACAAGAAATGTTTAACAAATAGCTAGAAGATTTAAAAAACAAATAAACAGAGATGAACAATACAATAACTGAAATGAAAACTACAGTGGATGGAATCAATATCAGAATAAATGAGGCAGAATAACAAACAAGTGAGCTGGAAGACAGATGGGTGGAAATCCCTGCTGTGGAACAGAATAAAGAATAAAGAATGAAAAGGAATGAGGACAGTCTAAGAGCTCTCTGGGACATTAAATGCACTGACATTCACATTATAGGGGATCCCAGAAGGAAAAGAGAGAGAGAGAGAGAACCCGAGAAAATATTTGAAGAGATGATAGCCAAAAATTTCCCTAACATGGGAAAGGAAACAATCACTCAAGTCCAGGAAGTGCAGAGAATCCCATACAGGATAAACCCAAGGAGGAACGTGCCAAAACACATATTAATAAAATTGACAAAAATTAAAGACAAAGGGAAAATATTAAAAGCAACAAGGGAAAAATAACATACAAGGGAATCCCAATAAGGTTATCAGCTGAATTTTCAACAGAAACTCTGCAGGCCAGAAAAGAGGGGCATGATATATGTAAAGTGATCAAAGGGAAAAATCTACGACCAAGAATACTCTACCCAGCAAGGATCTTATTCAGATTCAATGGAGAAATCAAAAACTTTAAAGACAAGCAAAAGCTAAGAGAATTCAGCACCACCAAAGCAGCTTTAAAACAAATGCTAAAGGAACATCTGTAGGTGGAAAAGGCCACAATGAGAAACAAGAAAATTACAAAGGGGAAAGCTTACTGGTAAAGGCAAACACAGTAAAGGTAGGAAATCATCCACACACAAATATGATACCAAAACCAGCAATCATGAGGAGAGTACAAATGCAACATACTGGAAATGCATTTAAAATTAGAAGACCAGCAATTTACCAAAACCTCATGGTAACCACAAACCAAAAAGCTATAATAGATACGCAAACAAAAAGAAAAAGCAATCCAAACACAACACTAAAGTTAGTCATTGAAATGCAAGAGAAGAGAACAAAACAGAAAGGGAAGAAAAAAGACCTACAAAAACAAATGCTAAACAATTAACAAAGTGGCAATAAGGATATACATATCAATAATTACTTTAAATGTAAATAGATTAAATGCTCCACCCAAAAGAGAGACTGGCTAAATGGGTACAAAAACAAGATCCATATACATGCTGTCTACAAAAGACCCATTTCAGATCTAGGGACATGTACAGATGGCAAGTGAGGGGATGGAAAAAATTATTCCAAGCAAATGGAAATCAAAAGAAAGCTGGAGTAGCAATATACATATCAGATAAAATAGACTTTAAAATAAAGACTGCTACAAGAGACAAAGAAGGGCACTACATAATAATTAAGGGATCAGTCCCAGAAGAAGATATAACCATTGTAAATATACATGCACCCAACATAGGAGCACCTCAATATATAAGGCAAATGCTAATAGCCATAAAAGGAGAAATCGATAATAACACAATAATAGGGGGGACTTTAACACCCTATTACATCAATGGACAGACCATCCACACAGAAAATCAGTAAGAAAATGGAAGTCTTAAATGACACATTAGAGCAGATGGACTTAATTGACATTTATAGAACATTACATCCGAAAGCAGCACAATACACATTCTTTTCAAGTGCACATGGAATATTCTCCAGGATGGATCAAATGCTGTGACACAAAGCAAGCACTGGTAAATTTAGGAAAATTGAAATCATATCAAACATCTTTTCTGACCACTATGCTATGAGATGAGAAATCAACTACAAGAAAAAAACTAAAAAACAGAAACATATGGAGGCTAAACAATATGATACTAAACAACCAATGGATCAATGAAGAAATCAAAGAGGAAATCAAAAATACCTAGAGACAAATGAAAATGAAAACACTATGATCCAAAACCTATGGGATGCAGCAAAACAGTCCTAAGGGGGAAATTTATAGCAATACAATCTTACCTCAGCAAATAAGAAAAATCACAAATAAACAACCTAATCTTACACCTAAAGCAACTAGAGAAAGAGTATCAAACAAATCCCAAAGTTAGTAGAAGGAAAGAAATCATAAATATCAGAGCAGAAATAAATGAAACAGAGGCAAAATAAAAAACAATAGAAAAGATCAATGAAACTAAAAGCTGGTTCTTTGACAAGATAAACAAAACTGAGAAACGTTTAGCCAGATTCATCAAGAAAAAAAGGGAGATGACTCAAATCAATAAAATAGGAAATGAAAAAGGAGAAGTGACAACAGACACCACAGAATTACAAAGGAGCATAAGAGACTACTACAAGCAATATATGCCAATAAAATGAACAATCTAGAAGAAATTGACAAATTCTTAGAAAGATACAATCTTCTGAGACTGAACCAGGAAGAAACAGAAAATATTAACCAGTCACAAGTACTGAAATGGAAACTGTGATTTAAAAACTTTCATTTAACAAAAGTCCAAGATGAGATGGTTTCACAGGTGAATTATATCGAACATTTAGGATAGGTTAACACCTATCTTTCTGAAACTATTCCAAAAAATTGCAGAGGAAGGAACACTTCCAAGCTCAGGCCACAATCACCCTGATACCAAAACCAGACAAAGATACCACACACAAAAATAATTATAGGCCAATATCACTGATGAACATAGATACAAATATCCTCAACAAAATACTAGCAAACTGAATCCAAAAATACATTAAAAGGATCATACACCACGATCAAGTGGGATTTATCACAGGGATTCAAGGATTTTTAAATATCCATAAATCAATCAGTGTGATAACACCACATTAACAGATTGAAGAATAAAAATGATATGAATATCTCAGTAGATGCAGAAAAAGCTTCTGACAAAATTCAACACCCATTTATGATAAAAACTCTCCAGAAAGTGGGCATAGAGGGAACATACCTCAACATAATAAAGTTCATATATGACAAACCCACAGCTAACATCATACTCAACAGTAAAAAGTTGAAAACATTTCCTCTAAGATCAGGAACAAGACAAGGATGCCCACTCTTGAAACTTTTATTCAACATAGTTTTGGAAGTCCTAGTCACAGCAGCCAGAGAAGAAAAAGAAATAAGAGGAATCCAAATTGGCAAAGAAGAAGTAAAACTGGCACTGTTTGCAGATGACATGATACTATACATAGAAAATCCTAAAGATGCTACCAGAGAAATACTAGAGCTCATCAATGAGTTCTGTAAAGTTGCAGGATACAAAATTAATACATATAAATATCTTGCATTTCAATACATTAAAAACAAAAGATCAGAAAGGGAAATTAAGGAAACAATCATATTTACCATCACATCAAAAACAATAAAATACCAAGAATAAACTTACCTAAGGAGGCAAAAGACCTGTACTCCAAAAACTACAAGAGACTCTGATGAAAGAAATCAAAGATGACAGAAACAGATGGAAAGGTATAAACCACATTCCTGGATTGGAAGAATCAATACCATCAAAATGACTATACTACCCAAGGCAAACTACAGGTTCAATGCAATCCCTACCAAATTACCAATGGCAATTTTCACATGTTTAGGACAAAAAAAATCTTAAAATTTGTATGGAAATACAAAGACCCCAAACAGCCAAAGCAATCTTGAGAAGAAAAACAAAACGGAGCTAGAGGAATCAGGTTCCCTTACTTCAGACTCTTCTACAAAGCTACAGTAATCAAAACAGTATGGTATTGGTGCAAAAACAGAAATATAGATCAATGGAACAGGATAGGAATCCCAGAGATAAACCCATGCACCCATGGTCAATTAATCTACAACAAAGGAGGCAAGAATATAGAATGGAGGAAAGATAGTCTCTCTAATAAGTGGTGCTGGGAAAACTGGACAGCTACATGTAAAAGAATGAAATTAGAACATTCTCTAACACCATACACAAAAATAAACTCAAAATGGATTAAAGACCTAAATGTAAGACTGGATACAATAAAATTCTTAGAGGAAAACATAGAACACTCTTTGACATAAATTGCAGCAATATCTTTTGGGATCCACCTCCTAGAGTAATGAAAATAAAAACAAAAATTAACAAATAGGACCTAAGTAAGCTTAAAAGCTTTTGCACAGCAAAGGAAACCATAGATAAAATGAAAAGACAACCCACAAAATGGGATAAAATATTTGCAAATGAAGCAACTGACAAGGCAGTAATCTTGAAAATATACAAACAGCTCATGCAGCTCAATAGGAAAAAAACAAACAACCCTATCAAAAAATGGGCAGAAGATCTAAATAAACATTTCTCCAAAAAAGACATACAGATGGCCAGCAGGCACATGAAAAGATGCTCAACGTCACTAATTATTAGAGAATTGCAAATCAAAACTATAATGAGTTATCACCTCACACCATTCAGAATGTCCATCATCAAAAAGTCTACAAACAGGGGCTTCCCTGGTGGTGCAGTGGTTGAGAGTCCGCCTGCTGGTGCAGGGGACACAGGTTTATGCCCCGGTCCGGGAAGATCCCACATGCCATGGAGCGGCTAGGCCCATGAGCCATGGCCGCTGAGCTTGCGCGCCCGGAGCCTGTGCTCCGCAACGGGAGAGGCCACAACAGTGAGAGGCCCGCGTACCACACACACACAAAAAAAATTCTACAAACAATAAATGCTGGAGAGGGTGTAGAGAAAAGGGAACCCTCATACACTGTTGGTGGGAATATAAATCGGTACAACCACTATGGAGAACAGTATGGAGGTTCCTTAGAATCAAAAATAGGACTACCATATGATCCAGCAATTCCACTTTTGGGCATATATCCGGCAAAACCATAATTTGAAAAGATACATGCACCCTATTTGTTCACTGCAGCACTATTTACAATAGCCAAGACAGGGAAGCAACCGAAATGCCCATTGACAGAGGAATGGATAAAGCAGAAGTGGTACATATATACAATGGAATATTACTCAGCCATTCAAAAGAATGAAATAATGCCATTTGCAGCAACATAGGTGGACCTAGAGATTACCATATTAAGTAAAATAAGTCAGAGAAAGACAAACATCATATGATATCACTTATATATGGACTCCAAAAAAATGATACAAATGAACTTACTTACAAAACAGAAACAAACTCACAGACTTCAAAATGAAACTTATAGTTACCAAAGGGGAAGGGTGGGAAAGGGAGAGATAAATTAGGAGTTTGGTGTTAACATATACACACTACTATTTATAAAATAGATAACCAACAAGGACCTACTGTATAGCACAGGGAACTCTACTCAATATTCTGTAATGACCTATATGGGAAAAGAATCTGAAAAAGAATGGATGCATGTATATGTATAACTGAATCACTTTGCTATAAACCTGAAACTAACACAACATTGTAAATCAACTAAACTCCGATATAAAATAAATATTAAAGATAAACTGCAAAAAAATAAAGGATTGCTAATAAAGTGCAACATTACTTGGACTCATATCTTTATGGTTTGGGGACAATTTTGTTTGAAAACATATTTTAAAAGATCAGTGAATTAATGAGAGTGTACATGATAAATATTTTCATATAATCTTCAACATTTAGAGCTTAAATAAATCAAGTTCAAATCATCTTGAGCTCTTTATGTGCAAAAATTTAGTAGTGGGCATGGCTGGGAAATTTTGCCAGGAAATCAGAGGTTTGGCAGTAAGTTCTCCACACATGCAAGTGTTTTTTGCTTTTCAAATGTGAGTCATTTCATGTATAAAATCAGAAAAAGAGTATTTTCTGAAACCAAAAGCTCCATTTCTGCTACATACCTTGAAATGGAAATTTTTAGTGATAATGCACATATTTCCAGGCATGGCTACTGTTTGAGCAAACTGCTGAGGGATATGTGGAGAGCTGCCAGGCAGAATTAAGGATTGAGGCCCTTTGGATAGAGGTTACAGCATGTGCAAATGCAGTAGGTATTTATACTTACATTACAATCACACTATTACTCCTGGGGTACTTCTCTGGCCTATTCCCCGGTTATTAAAATTCTCCAATTAGAATTCACTCTTATAGGCTATGGTGTCAAAACAAGAGTAAATATAAGAGTAGTACCCACAGCTGCAGAAAATCATAATTCTAACTAGAGTAAAAACGTGTTTTCTTGAGGAAACACTTAGGTATGATTAGAAGGCATAAAGAAAAGGGCAATGTGCATAATTCAATATTCACCCTGCCATAGTCACTGTCTGATGGCAGTTGGCATTGGAAAAGGGTGACATTTCTCTTGTAGACAAGAGTGTTTTCCAGTAAGCAGTGGCCATCTAATTCTATGTTTCTAATGCATACCTCCTCAATCATAGGGACTGAGGGAAAAAAAGCTTGCATTATTAGGTAATTAGTGCTCACTGTTAAAAAAAAAAAGAAAAAGAAAGAAAGAAAAAACTGTGCCAAAATTTCAGTGACTCATGCAAAAGCCGATGATCCTGGATGAACATTTCTTTTGTACAGCTATCCCCCAGGCAGTGACTCAGGGATTCAGGCTCCTTCTATTTAGTGGTTTTGCCATCCCAGTTGGGCTCCTCAGAATACTATGAACCAGATAATGTACATTCAGCCAGTTTATGAAGTGAGAGGGGGTGTGTGTATGTGTGTTGGGGAGAGGGAGAGAGAGAAAGAAAGAGATCATGAAAGATCATATGCATTTTTTGCGGCACAGTCTGCAATTGACTTCTATCACTGTCCACATTCCATTGGCCAGACCTAGTCACATACCACTACCTACATTCAAGAGAGCTGGGAAACAGTCTTTTTGTATACACAGGAAGATGAGGAAATGGTGTAGAGACTGGATTCCCAGCACATCACAACAGGACATGGGTTACAAGAAATTTATTTATGTCCACTAGGGAAAGCACAAAGTATTCCTGATTAAAGAGGAAGATTCCAATATAACAACTGCATGCGTTGTTTTGTGGATTTAGGATTGAACTACTTTCACATAAAAAAAGAAAAAGCCGTCAATGAATTTGTCTGTCAGATACTTCAGCCCATGTGATGGTGCCATGGTCAGATGGACATGGACACTAGGTTGGGAGTTTAAATATTTAGCACTGTCTTGACTTTATCATTAACTAGTTATGTGACTTTTGGTATAGTCCATAGCTATTCCAGTCTATTCCATCTGTAACATGAAACTAATTCTAACTTTTATATTTCCCAATTTATACAAGATCCCTTTGACAGACCTAAAAGTAAAAGTAGCACAATGCACATAATATATAAACCTCACCTGCTAATTAAGAATAGCTCCTAGGCCTTCCGTATTTTTTTGTCAACTCTGATTTCTCTCTGGTTTCCCTCTTATTGTACAAGAGTAGCTGTTGAATAGAATATGATTGGCTGACAGAGAGGATTTATGATAACTTCCATCTGTTTTTTTTTTCTTTTGGTTACCCCAGGGTAGACAAATGAATACAGAAAAAAGATACATATCTCACAGGCCATGTCCCTTCAGAGATGCTGAATATAATAAATAAAAGAAGAGGCAGAAATAACTTCTGTTTAAACAATTCCTAGTTGAATTTTTAGTTCTTTCAACATACAAATAAACCTTTTAATATTGAAAAAAAGACAACTGGATCCAAAAGTATAATAAAAATGGACTCTTTAACCTCATTCCCCTCCTTCTTCCAGTCTATTTTTTCTACTTTTATGCAAATATCTTCATGAAGCAGGTAGCAGAGTTTCAAATCAGCTTATTCCAAAGACAAAATAGGCAAATAGTTACTAAATAAGAGAAATTAAGGTAGTGTCAGAATAGGGATTGTTGACAGAAGTCAAATTAATAATTGGCCTTTTGACATGCGGCCCTTATTTTTTCCAAATATTTCAAATGCATTTTTTGTTGTAAGTTTTTCGTTTGATTCTAAGACTGAAACAGAATAACTTTCTATAAGGTAAACACAATTTTTAAAACCACAGAGAGGTCAAGTCATTGAATAATATTGGTCTTCTCAGAACTATCAATGCAAGAGAAACACAGTGAACTTAATAAAATTGTCACTATTGCCATCAGTTCAATTAAGTTTGAAAATACAATTATTAAGCATCAATTACCAGTTAACAATTATACAAACATTATTACCTATCATTATTAAATCTACCAAGTATTCATACTTCACTGGTTTGAGTGGGTGGTATATTTATTTGAGGGTGAAGATAGAGCCTCTTAATACAACCTGGTAATTCAGTCTAATGCAATATTTATTTATTGAACACCTGCTGAATGTGTAACACTACACAGTGATGCTAGAGAAATATACAAGAAGTATACAAGAAATATACAAGAAGCAAAATCTTATCCCTATCTCTAAGTTAACATTATTAAGGAGATAAAACTTACCTTTAGAGAAGAATGTTTACATAAAAGTATAAAACAATAGGTAAATATCAATACATTCTTCCAAAAGCACTGGTAGATTATTTCAAAGGAGAGAGATCATTGCACCTTGAAGAGATGAAGAGTGTTGATAGACTGTTGGGATTTTTCTTGGGGACAACATCTTAAGTAGGGCAAGAATGGCATGAGAAATGGTATAGAATTTAAAATCTGTGAGGAAAAAATGAGCATGTTGACTAGAACCATGAATTCTTATACATTAGACCAATAGATAGAGTAAATGAGCTAGAATATAGTTTCTATGGTCTGAAACTGTGTCCACCCTGTCCCCTGCAAATTCGTATGTTGAAATCTTAATGCCTGATGTGATAGTATTAGTAGATTGGACTTTGGGGAGGTGTTTAAGTCATAAGGATTGAACCCTCATCAATGGGATTAGTGTCTTACTAAAGACGTTCCAAAGAGATCCCCATTCTCTTCCACTTAGTGAGGACATAGACAGAAGACACTTGCTGTGAACCAGGAAGAGGGCCCTCACCAGAGAATGAATGAGACCATACTATAAACTTCTTCTGGGACGTCCAGCCCCCAGAACTATGGGAAATAAATCTCCGTTGTTTATAAGCTATTCAGTCTGTGGTATTTTGTTATAGCAGCGCTGAATGCACTAAGACAACAGTCAACTTTGAAAGCCAGGCTGAGATTTGGGACTTAATTCTTCAGGAAATTTTAAGATTTTCGTACAAGAGAATTCCATCATGAAAGTGATATTTGGGAGAATTCCATCATGAAAGTGATATCTGGGACATCCATATAGCATCAAATCCTGCTCTTTGAACTACCGAAACAGGTTGAAACCCACTCCTTCCATTACTTTATTCTATTTTCCCCTTTATAATTATTGTATATTTTGACTGGAGTAGCCTAGGGGCCTAAGTAAGAGCATTAAGTGTGGTGGTTAAAAGACTGCCTCTTAGATCAAAATGATTGGGTTTTCATTCTTGCTCCTCTACTTATTAGCTGAGTGATTTTGGAAAAATTACTTATTCTCACTAGGCCTCACTTTCCTTGTTTGCATACTAGAGATGATAATAACAATACCTATCTCATAGGGTTGTTATGTAGATTGGAATTCAAACTATTCAGAAAATTTTTAGGGTTTTACGATACTTGGCATATAGTGAGTACTTCATAAAGGTTAGCTATTACCTTTATTATTGTAGTCCCTTTTGCCGAGAGTGCATGTGGCCAACAGTGTTTACAAAGTGGTTTGAGTCATGTGGTTAAAAATGCACCTTTTCAGATTAAAGTTAATGAATCGAGAAAAGAGACTTTTAAGTCTTACACCAAAGATGATGATATGCATTATAAATAAGTCAACTTGAAAATATACAGCAGATGTTTCACTAAACTTAGATAAACCCAGAGAACATAATCAATCCCCATTTTAACTCAGCTGGTTTTTGTATATTTGTGTATATTCAGTTCTATTCAATACGTTTTTTTTTAAGAATTTCTGCTGTGATCCAGCAGTATTTATGAAGCACTGAAATATTCAAAACAAATACAAAGTGCAAGCCCAAGTTCTCAAGGAGCTGCTTTCATTTTAAGCACATACAAATAATATTACAGGTCAAAATAAATTTTCTCCCATTAAAAACCCTATAAATCAAAGCTTAAAGAAACATATTGATTTACAATACATATGTTATTATTTTCCCCAAATCAGTGATATAAGAAGTATCAACTGGGCGGCTTCCCTGGTGGCACAGTGGTTAGGGGTCCGCCTGCCGTTGATCCTTAAAAAGAAATTATAGGGCTTCCCTGGTGGCGCAGTGGTTGAGAGTTCGCCTGCCGATGCAGGGGACGCGGGATTGTGCCCCGGTCTGGGAGGATCCCACGTGCCGCGGAGCGGCTGGGCCCATGAGCCATGGCCGCTGAGCCTGCGCGTCCGCATCCGGAGCCTGTGCTCCGCAGCGGGAGGGGCCGGAACGGTGAGAGGCCCACGTACAGCAAAAAAAAAAAAAAAAAAAGGATCAACTGGGTTTTTTCTTACAAATAAGAATATGTAAATTCAGCAAAATGATTCCATCATTTCCTTTGTTTAGAATCAAAGTCTAGGGATATTAAGGGCCTAAAAAGCTCCTAAAGTAAACTTATTACATTGATTTTGAGGAAAGTATTAAGGGAGATTTCCTCAATCCATAAGAAAATGATATTAGTACAACAAATTCTTGTTTAGTTTTTATGGGATATAATGATGCTTTTGTAGAAGTAAATAATGAGAACTCTAGAAAGAGTTGCTTTCCATAGTCACAGATGATGCTATAAATAAATAATGCTATAAATAATGAGAACTCTAGAAAAATTTGCTTTCCATAGCCACAGATGATGCTATAAATCCTACTATCTGCATCTGAAAAATATACGAATTCAATTGTTTTACTCTTATAAGGATGAGACAATAATCATGTGTATTTTTTCTTTCTGGGTCAAAGTGTTATACTTCAAGTATTAGTGAAATTAAAATTTACATCCACACAAACACTGAACACAGGCACATAATTACACACAAATCTTTGTGAGGTTATTTGATTTTTCTGAAGTTTGAATCCAATGACTTCTACTTCATTTACTACTATGTTCAGGTTATTCATTCTCTTTTTCATCAGCCTTATTTGTGATCTTTCAGTCTTCATGTTAAGAAAAAATAAAGGTCAATGTTTAAAGAAGTCTCTGAAAGTTCAGAGATACCAGTCTAGAATCCTGATTTATGTTAATACACATATATTAGGATTATTCCCTAACTTTAAATTTAGATTTGTCTTCTAAATAGCATTTTATTTTTTTAGATATAATGAATGCTCTTCTACCGTCTTGTTACATTAAACTATAAAGTTTTGTTGACTGGTTATTAAATACGTAAAAAATAGATATTATAATGTTTTAAGTAATTCATACTGTTGTACTCCGAGAGATTGTTAGATGTATTGATATTCACCACAAAATTCCTTTTCCATTGTCTCTCAAATATATTATGTGCTATTACAACCAAAGATACTAATTTCTCAAATGAACAACTGGTGCTATAGCGCTGTCAAATTACATCCATGTAAAGAAACTAGTCAAATTTTTTAAGAATATATATACTTTCTGACATAAAATGGGAAACATTTTGACAAATTACTAAATTTAGTGTGGTATAATAGAAGTAGACTGATTCATAATTCAGGTATATGAGTTCCAGGGTACTATTCCTGATAGAAAGTTGAGATGTGACTCTGAGTATGCCATTAAACCTATCCGTGTTTCAATTTTTTCATCTAAAGACTGGAGTATGTAATAATATCTTCCCAATTTTTCTCCCAGAATTTTTATGAGTTCAAATGAGGCAATTATTATGAAAACACTTTGGAACATATGAAGCAATATGTACATCCAAGATATACTTATCCAATTGGCCATTATAATGGATTAAATATACACCTTGGTCATTTCTGTTTTAACTGTTTAAGGGCAGAAATCATGTATTGTACATTCTTAATAATTCTCAACAACATCTATTTTAAGCACCATAACTGTTGCTTAAGAGATAGTTGGTGAAGATTCAGAAACTGGATTTAGCTGGGCATTGTTTCTTCATTTTTTTTTCAAAAACAAATTTGATATTGCTAGGAGAAATTGGAGTGAGAAAATAAAAGAATTCTATACATCAGAAGGTGCCTGAAGCAGAGGAAATATAGGAGAGATGGGAAGTGAATACTAGGTTAAAAAAGATGCCCCCTGGACTCTTTGCAATTTATAAAATATTTTTTTCCCCAGATATACACTTCCTCAGATATACTCACCATCTCACTAAAAGCACCATCCCTAGGAAATTACTGTACAAAGCATCTTGAAATGACAGCTAGTACTACATACCTACATTTAGTGATAAGAGAAACAACTGTTAGGTTAAATGAAGACAATGAGGATATGTAACCATTTAACTTGGAAGCTGTCAGTTCATTTCAGTTCAGCTCCCTTCAGCAACATGCATAAATCACTTACTTTGTGGCACACACTGAGCTAGCTATTGAGAAACCAAACATGACTAAAAATGGCCCCTACCCCTCAGCAACTTGGGAGAAGTGATGAATTTACACCTCGGGTGTGTATATATTTCA
This sequence comes from Lipotes vexillifer, assembly GCF_000442215.2. Lineage (NCBI taxonomy): Eukaryota > Metazoa > Chordata > Mammalia > Artiodactyla > Lipotidae > Lipotes > Lipotes vexillifer. The sequence goes on along the minus strand of NW_006788566.1, from coordinate 812,446 downwards.
AGAAGTCATGATACCAATAAGAATCAAAAGGGTTAATAACCACATTAAAGACCAAAGTCAGGGAGCACAATAAAACAGAAAATTTTATACATATTTGTCATATTTACTATTAAATAATTATCCTATGAGAACTTAATATCAATAATGAGAAAAGGAAATGTCTGTACATCTTACATATAATGCTTTATAGATGACTAAATATGATGAGAGAGAATGAGTAAGCCTGGGGAGAAATTCTCCATAGAGGTCTCATCACCAGGTCTTAGAGAAACAAAATGATTAGGACAGACAAAACAACAAAATCAGTTCATCTATTACACTTATTAAACCGTGGCCAGGGTGACAGTACAGAAGAGTTAATCTCAATATTGCTAACCTTAAGTATTATTAAAATTAAAGACTCTGGAAAGTTTCATGAACATAAAAGTTTTATAGAAGGAATTGTAAATTGTAAGAAAGTGGGCATAAAGCACATATCCATAGGGAAAGCCAAATGAAATATGAAAGAGAATAACATAATAATAGGCCAGATGTAAAGAGATGATGCAGAGAACTAAGCCTTCTGTCTGCCAAACTTTATTTAAAGAATCATCTGCTGAAATGTCCCCATAGCCTCTGCTCTGTGAGTATCCTGTGAAAGCTTTGATCGGCTTCACTGAGAAAATCCAATTCCTTAGATAATTCTGCAAGTTAATTATGTTGCCTGTCCAAGCACCTAGACCAAAATGGCACACCACAGCATGGACTGTGCACCTGTTAATCTCTTGGTGAGGAAAAACTGTTTCCCTTGGCATGGGATTGGAGCAAGCAACAGTGACAACTTATATTTTATCAGAGGCAAGATGTAGGAGAGGATGAAATGATTCAGGGTTTCCAGCATGCTTAATTCTGTTTCAGCTAACTAGAGGGATCTGATTTGGGGAACACACATTGTAAGGGATTTGTGTGAATATGGGCGTACATGTGTGCATATGTATGTGTGCGTGTGCGTGTGTGTGTGTGTGTGTGAAAAATTGTGAAAAATGAATGAGATCAGGTATATATGGGATTGTTAAAAATAAATGATATCAGGTATAGATGCATCTGGCACAGGTCCTTGAATATGGCCAACACCTGAAGCAATTATGCATTAGCAACAACACATAAACTAACAGAAAATATTAGAGAAAGACTTGCCCCATTAAAAAAAAAATTAGATAAGTAAAGCTTGCCATTTTCTGGACCAAAACTTGATTCAATATTATTCATATTGAGAAAGATATTTCTAAAATATTTACTGAACACCTACTACATCGAGTCATTGCTCTGGGCGCTGTAAATATGGTGGAGAACAGGAATAAGTGATATCCTTACATTTGCAAAACGTATGTTCTAGTAAATAGATGACTGGGAGGGAGTAGACTATAGGTAATAAATAAGTAAACAAATATACAAGAAAATATAGTATGTGACAAGTGTTATGGAGAAATCCAAACAGTGTAATATAAGATAGTAACTAAATAGCAGAGATGGGAAATTTATCTTAGAATGAATGCTCAAAGAAGGTCATTCAGAAGAGGTGATAACTGAATGAGATCTAAACAATGGAAAGGAGCAATCTAGGAGAAAGCATGAGCTGGAGAGACCAGATCACGTAGGGCCTTTCGGGTTGGGTTAAGCGATAAAAATTGTCAACTCATCTTTGACAAAGGTGCAAAGAAACTACAATGGAGCAAAGATAGTCTTTTCAACAAATGGTGATGAAACAACTGGATGTCTATATGCAAAAAATGAATCTAGACAAAGACCTTACACCTTTCACACAAATTAACTCAAAGTGGATCACAGACATAAATGTAAAACACAAAACTATAAAACTCCTAGAAGATAACATAGGAGAAAACCTAGATGACCTTGGGTTTGTTGATGACATTGTAGGTACAACACGAAAGGCACTCTCCATGAAAGAAATAACTGATAAGCTGGACTTCATTAAAATTTAAAACTTCTGCTCTGCAAATGACAATGTCAAGAAAATAAGACAAGCCACAGACTGGCAACAAATACAGCTTAACCTTGAACAGTGCAGGTTTGAAATGCATGGGCCCACATATAGGCAGATATTTTGTGACAGTAAATACACAGTACTGCAGGACTTACAACTGGTTGAATCAACTCTAAATTATATGTGGATTTTCAATGGCATGGAGGTTTGCTGCCCCTAACCTCTGTGTTGTTCAAGGGTCAACGGTATTTGCAAAAGACACATATGATAAAGGACTATTAGCCAAAATATTTTTTAAAAAGCTCCTTAAAACTCAATAATAAAAAAAAACAAACAACCCAATTTAAAAATGGGCCAAAGACCTTAACAGATACCTCATCAAAGACAGTATACGGATGGCAAATAAGCATATGAAAAGATGCTCCACAGTATATGCCTTCAAGAAAATTAAAATTAAAACAACAGTGCAATACCATTACATACCTATTAGAATGGCCAAAATCTGAAACACTGACAACATCAAATGTTGAGGAGGATGTGGAGCAACAAAAACTCTCAGTCATTGCTGGTGGGAATGCAAAATGATACAGCTACTTTGGAAGACAGGTTGGTCGTTTCTTACATATAATGCTTTATAGATGACTAAATATGATGTCTCATTATTGATATTAAGTTCCCATAGGATAATTATTTAATAGTAAATATGACAAATATGTATAAAATTTTCTGTTTTACTGTGCTCCCTGACTTTGTCTTTAATGTGGTTATTAACCCTTTTGATTCTTATTGGTATCATGATTTCTTGAAATATATACACACCCGAGGTGTAAATTCATCACTTCTCCCAAGTTGCTGAGGGGTAGGGGCCATTTTTAGTCATGTTTGGTTTCTCAATAGCTAGCTCCGTGTGTGCCACAAAGTAAGTGATTTATGCACGTTGCTGAAGGGAGCTGAGCTGAAATGAACTGACAGCTTCCAAGTTAAATGGTTACATATCCTCATTGTCTTCATTTAACCTAACAGTTGTTTCTCTTATCACTAAATGTAGGTATGTAGTGTAATCATACACTTACCATACAGTCCAGCAATCACGCTCCTTGGTATTTACTCAAAGGGGTTGCAAACTTAGGTCCACACAACAACTTGCACATGGATGTTTACAGCAGCTTTATTCATAATTGTCAAAACTTGGAAGCCACCAAGATATTCTTCAGTATGGTGAATGGATAAACAAACTTTGACACATCCAAACAATGAAATATTACCCAGTGCCTAAAAGAAATGAGCTATCAAGCCATGAAAAGACATGAAGGAAACGTAAATGTATATCGTTAGCTGAAAGAAGCTAATTTGAAAAATCTACATAATGTGTGATTCCAACTATATGACGTTTTGGAAAAGCCAAAACTAGGGTGACAGTAAAAAGTTCAGTGAATGCCAAGGGTTGAGGGTGAGGGGAAGAACAAATAGGTAACACACAGGTGATTTTTAGGGCAGTGAAAATACTCTGTATGATACCATAATTATGGACACATGTCATTACACATTTGTCCAATCCCTTAGAAAGTACAACACCAAGAGTGAACTGTAATGCAAACTATGAACTTTTGGTGATGAGGATGTTGTCAGCGTAAGTTTATCATCAATTCTAACAAATGCAGCATTCTGGTGAGTGATGTTGATAACGGGGCAGGCTGTGTATGTATGGAAGCCAGGGATATAAGAGAAATCTCTGTACTTTCTCCTAAATTTTGCTGTATATCTAAAACTGCTCTAAAAAGTAAAGTCTTGATAACAATAAAAAAACCCAAAGTCTTGTGTTTTATGAAAGGTCACTGTGATTTCTGTGTAGAGAATAGATTGAAGTAGAGCAATGGTGAAAACAGGGATGCCACTTGGGAGGCTGCTGTAGCAATTTACATCAAAGGAGAAAGAGAATGATGCCTTGGGCTTAGGAGTTACTGGTGAATTTGGAGAAAGACCAAATGGATTTGGATATATTTTAGACATTGAACAGATAAAACTTGGCAATGGTAAATATGTTTGGGGAGGGGTGTGAGGTGAGATGAGGAATACGTAAAATCTTAATCCCTCAAGAAACATTAATTCCCTACTGCCCTTCCCTTTGAATACTAAACACTCAATATAGGACAGGAATGTAACAACTGTTCAATGAACAAGGAATGCATGCATTAATGTATCTTATATATTTTAATTTTCAAACCATTTTCTTTTCCTTTCTCTTTTTTTTTTTTTGGCTATTTTAATAAGTTGTGTGAGAATTCAGCTTTACTATACCTGGTTTTAAGTGATGACAATTAGCAATACTTGAGGAACCACTGGATACTGCATTCAAGGTTTTATTAGGGTCACCCTCTATGTTTTATGTGGTTCATGTTTTGACAACATTTAGTGAACTGAGAATTAAAATTTAGACTGAGATTCAGTTTTACTGGACAAAGAACTGTCATCAAAAAATTGCATCATTTTAAGAACATTCCTTAACTTTGTTACTCACTTTACTCATCTAAATAAAGGGAATAAATAATAATTCTATATCTGATAGGTTTTCTCTGTGAAAGTAACCAATGAAAATGATCATTGCATGCAGTATGCAATATTATAAATGCTTATGAAATAACTCAAAATAGCTAAAATCACTCTGCAAATGTACATGAATAACAAGAAATAACCCCTTTTATTCTTTTTTTTCTGTAAATGGACTGATTTTGAGCAGTTCAGCCATTGCTTTTCTCTTTGAACATTTCTCTTCACATCTCTATTCTTATAATGCTAACTTTTCTACTTTGTGAGTGAAGAATTTCTATGTGTGTCATAGGTTGGGAGTAGTTTTTCCTTGTCTGATGTTCTAATGGCTCAGTTCTGATGAAAGCTTCTTGAGGCACTCTGTGTTCACTTTAGTACCGTCAAGGATTCTTTCTCTCTAGTGCCCTTTCTTGTGATGCATGACAAGAAGAACATCCTTTTAACCAGTGTGACAATTAATAAAATAATAAAAGTAACAACTATCTCTATTATAATTTTTTCTTTCACTAGCAATTACTATTCACTGAGTAATCGTAGTGTTCTCAGCACCATACACACAGTAATTAAATTAGATCTCAATAAGGACCTGTAAAATCAGCACCAAAAAAGGCAATTATTTATTTTTACAGCTAAGGAAACCAAGGCTCAGTGAGATTGTGTAACTCAGCTATGAAGTAAAAGTGCCAAGATTCAAACACAGGTCTGTCTGATAATGAAGTCTTTCCAATCATCTCAGGGTATTTCAATATATAAGCTATTACTCTGAACATTAATCTGTAAATCATGAAAATAAAACAGGTTTCATTTATGAATGATCATTTAAGAACACATGGAGTGCATTCAGAAAAGCTAAAAATTACATACTCATATTTACTTGCAGCCTCTGTGCTAGAAGTTCTCAAAGTGTGATCCCATAAAACACTGGTATCCTGAAAATACTACCAGTGTGTTCCATTGCTAATCACATAACAGCGATGCCTTCCTAATCCACAGAAAAATCAGGTTAATTAATAGAATTTCTTTCATTTGAACATTTATCTCATATATTTTTCTTGAACTTTCAGCACTCGCAATACTACTAGATGATCAACTTATTTTGGTCTTTCTATATCTACTTCTACCCTTCTACATTTTCCACTCTTCAGAGTAATATTTTAAAGAAAAACAGATTTGATTACATTACTCTATTGCTGAAAGTGCAGCAGTAATTTACCATTGTTCTTGGGATAAGATCATAAACCCTAACCTATTCCTCTCTCTCCAAACTTAATTTTGCATTCCTCTTCTCCTTGCTCTATTCTCCAGCTTCACTGGCCTGCTCAGTTTTTGAAATCTGTCATGCTTCTCATAGCCTAAGGCCTTCATACACACTGTTTTCTCTTCCTGAAATGTCTCATTCCTTATTTACTTAATACCTATCTATTCTTAAGGTTTCAATTATAACATTCCTTCCCTCCTGCTTAAATGCTTCTATAGGTTTTCTTAATTTATATCATTTATTTATAATACATGATTTTAGTTTAACAATTTATAATTATCTTTTCATCTGTCTTCCATGTTATACTATAATCTCCATGAGAGCAAGGAGCACTCATTCATGCTTATCATTCATGTTTACCTTTTTATCCCCAGTGCCTATCACATGCCTGGTACATAGTAGGTATTCAGTAAATATTTATTGAGTAAATAAATGAGATACAGAAAATAACAATGAAAAGATCAGCTCTATCTAATCTACACTCTTCAACAGGCCCTTTTTAGTGTTTGTATATTTCAGGTAAAAGAACACCCTTTATCTGAAAGCAGCAAACAGAAATAGCAAATTAATGCCATGATCATCAATGTATTTTGTGCAAAAAGTTCTACTTGATTAACGTAAATCGTCCCCATGGATAATGAAAATGTATTTAGAAATCCTTAATTATAAAAGTACTTTTCATTGTATTTTTTTAATAGGGTCCTAGACTCAGCAGAAATGCTTCAAGGTATCAAAAATTAATGAATAGAGCATTACTCAAATCAACAGAAGCTGGCCAAATTGCAAGATTACACCACAAAGGGAATTTTGTAACTAATATTTGTTATGTGCTTATTATGTATTTGGTCCTTTTCTGGGTACGATAAACTAATCTTCACAATGATAACAATTATTATCCACTTGTTTAGATGAGGGATCTGAAGCTCTGATATGTTAACTAATTAGCATAAGCTCAAGAGATTCAAAATTGGTTCAAATTCCAAAGCCTGTGCTCTTTTCAATATACCCTATTGCCTCTCTTGCCCTATGCATTTGTTCATTATTGTTTTCTACTATGGCCACTAGCTAATAATTGATAGAGCCATAGTGTTTGGATACAAATTATATTAATTAGAAAATAATGTTCTATCTCAAGACTCAGTTGGGATAATAGAAGAGATATCATGCTATTGTATGTAAAGACTTTATACCATAAAAATGCAAATGATACTAAAATGAATACATATGTTTAATGCAATTATAATTACAATCCCAGAGTTATAGTAAGTTTTCTTATTTTTAGAAACAAAAAGAATTTAAGGTTCATTTGGAAGAGTAAATGACAACAATAACCAAGAAAAATAAAAAGATTAGTGAGCAGTCACTTGCCTTACTAGATGAGAATATTCTATAAATCTATTTTAATCAAATAAATATGGTATTGATATAGGAATAGAGAAATGCATCAGTGGAAAAGAGCAAAGAATTCAGAAACAGATCCTAGGACATACAAGGATTTAATATAATATACAATAGTAGTTCAATTGAGTGGTGAAAGAATGGTTTATTTAATATGTGGCATAAGCACAACTGGCTAGTTATTTGTAAGAATATAAATTAAAACCCTATTCCCCAATACATCAAAACAAAAACAGGTATTAAAGTTAACGGGAAATAAATGAAAAAATTAAGATATGTATGAGGCTAAACATATAATCTAGGGACAGAGAAGTCCTTCACCAAGATAAGAAACCTAAAATCCGTAAAAGGAAAACAAAATAAGCATTTCAATTTATGAAAAATTAATAACTCTTCTAAGGCAAAAATGCATTAAACAAATGAATACATAAAAACTAAATTTGGAAATAAGAAAGTAGATGACAAGAAAAGGTGCAATATCTACACCAATGCTTCTCAAAATTTAAGGAGCATTACTTGGGGATCTTATTAAAATGCAGATTCTAATACAGTAGATTGGAGATCGGGCATTTCCAACCAACACATAGGTGATGCTAATACTGATGCTCTAAGGAATTTGTCAAGAGAAAATAAGTATCCCCATGGGAAAAAATGCACAAAGAGTATGAAAAGGCAATTTAGAAGAGAAAATTCAAATGACCAACACACTTGAGAAGATGCTAAAATCACTAATAGTGAAATACATACAACAGTGTAAGATGACCTTTCATGCATTATTTTTTATTTGCAAAAAAAAAAAAAAGAAAAGGAAAAAAAAGTCCTTTTATGATGGGAGGGATATGGAGGGAAAGATTGCTTTCATAAAATGCAGGCTTTGAATCTGAATTATCAGAACCCTTTGGAAAAGTTATTTAATAAAACTATTAAATTTTAAAATATACATATCTTTCAAGGTCACAGCCCCACTACTGAGAAGTTGTCCTATCATGATAAAAACACCAATATGAAAGAATATATGTACATATATGTTTGCTACAGTATTGTTTATAGAGATAAAGAATAAGAAGAAAAGGGAATGCTTATATTTATTTATGTTATTAGTTAAATAAATTATGAAGCAGTCATACTTATAATGTTATATAACAATTAAGATAATGAATTAGAGCTATACCATTTGAGATGGAACAATTTCCACAAGTTGTTATTGAACAGGAAAAGCAAGATGGAAATCTAACAAGAACAAAGCCATTGCACATATATGTACTCATTAAGATGTTGTCTTACTTTTGTGTTACATGTTAATACATATGTAGCCACTAAGATGTTAACTCAAGAGTTCATTTCCGGGCTTCCCTGGTGGCACAGTGGTTGAGAGTCCGCCTGCCAATGTGGGGGACACGGGTTTGTGCCCTGGTCCGGGAGGATCCCACATGCCACGGAGCGGCTGAGCCCGTGAGCCACGGCCGCTGAGCCTGCGCGTCCGGAGCCTGTGCTCCACAAC
>NW_006788566.1:780089-803748 GCF_000442215.2 Lipotes vexillifer | reverse complement strand
AAAAAAAAAAAAAAAAAAAAAAAAAAGTTCATTTCCACAAACGTGCAGTTTTTTAGTGATAGGTAAAGCAATCAGGGAACAAATACTACCCATCTGTTTCAGTGCTTGCAAATCATCTTTCTACAAACAGCCTAAAGTGATAGCTGTACCATGGTTGGAGTTTGGAGGTAAGCAGCCTGGGAGAGGCAAGTAAAATAGGAAAATGATTACACCCCCAAAACCTATCAGAGAACAGTGTAATGCCATTCATATAAAATTGCATAAATGAGTGTGTATATGCACATTAAAACATTAGAAAAAGTAACAGAACTGTACCTATTGACCTGTAGATATCAACAAGATATATTAAGTGAAATTAGAAAGCTGCTTTTGTATACACACACATATATATATATATATAGTTTTATGAACAAGGGCAAAAGAACTAGGCTGTTAATATCAGTTGTCAGTTGCCTCAGGCAGAAAGTCAGTGGGAAGATGGGATGGGGGATAATTTCTCAGTACAATAAAAATACAATATGCTACACTTTTATAAAATGGATTATGCTTTTATTTTAATGAGCAAGTTGGCTCTTTAAATACACTCTATACTAATTTTTGTAAGACAGATAATGATCCACTAATCTATTATCTTTTATGATTCTCACTATTCCTACATAGCTCTGTATCAAATGATAAGTTCCTGGAGAAAGGTGATATCCCTATAAAATCACCTAATTCTAATATCTTTTAAAAATCATTTTATTCATTCTGTAAATGGTATTTTACTTGCTGATTTTAATTTCTTAAATATAATCTTATAGAACTTATACAGAGTGTCTATTCCAGTGAGGATCAGGCAATTCCTCTTCCATGATAGAGGTGGCCCAATGTAATCAACCTGCCATCAGACATCTGTCTGATCACCCTGAAGGGTCCATATTGCAGACTCAGTGTTGGCCTCTACCGCTGGCAAATTGGGCACTCAGCAGTGGCTGTAGTCAGGTCGGTCGACCTTGGTGAGTTGAAGTACATGTTGTGAGCCCATGCTGACCTCCACCCCTGCCATTATGACCATTGTCATAGGCTCATTAGGTAATGACAAGGGAAGCTGAGGAAAGAGTCTGACTGCTATCCTTAGAATGTGTCATCCTACCCACTTGATTATTAAAATCCTCTTCTGCTGAAGTCACTCATTAGTAGCACTCACATGGAACACAAATATCTTCATGTTGTTATTATTGTTGTTTTGCACATTCACAGAAGTCTATCCACATATCACTACCCTACACCTCCTTGTTACCAATTTTCCAATCATGTTTCTTCAAGTCCCTAACCATCCAGGCAAACCATTGTCCATAGCTCATAAACTGGTATATACTCATGCTTCTGGCAATTTCTCCTTCCTTGAAAATTAAAATCAAGGTGCACATCTCAAAGTTCTGCCCACTGGGAGGATTTCCCTTCACCAATGTCCTTCAGGGATGTCTCAGAAAGGTGCTGTACTGCTGTATCTGTCTACTTTCAGATGGTGCCTTCATGTCATAAAAAAAACATCTGTAAATCAGGCCTGAGTTTTCTCTTATTCAGTCAACTAATTATAGGGAACTCTCCATGAGGACATAGGTACAGGCTGGGTGAAAGAAGGATAAATAGCAGGAGAAGGGGCCATATGCATTAGGGTCACTTTGTTATACAATTAATTGTGCCTTCACATCCTGTTCAATCCTGATCTTGTATATTTCACTTCCATTTGATGATGGAGTACTGCTAGCTTAGTGGCTCATACAACACCTAGTTCATGATGGGCAACTCAGATAGCATGATAACTTGGTGGCCCATGGCCAACCATTCAGTCTCTACAAAGACCCAGTAGCAAGCCAAAAGTTTTTTCTCAAAGAAAGGGTAGTTATCCACAGAAGATGACAGGACTTTGCTCCAAAATCCTAAGAATCTACTCAGTGATTCATTGACAATGGAGCATGTTCTGCCACTGACACTTCAAGCACCACTGGATCTTCTGGATCATACAGCCCAAGTGGCAGAGTAGTTTTCATGACAGCCTGGACCTGTTGGAAAGCCTGCTATTGTTCTTGGCCCCACTGAAAGCTATGAGATTTCATGGAACTTGATAAATGAGCCACCCCAATGAGGAATATGTTGCCTCAAATATCCAAAGAGACCCACTAGGAGTTATGCCTCTTTTTTAGTTGTAATATCTTGTGGAAGGGAAAGGAGATCAAGTCTCCATCATTTCTGTGATGACACTGAGCTGGAGAGCTGATACACTCCTGAAGCAGAACAATGGAAGTATATTACTGGCCTTGTCAGTTGAAAGCCAATTGCTTCTGGTGGCCTTTATTAACAGGTGTAGAAAAAAAAAGCATTTACCAGATCAATTCAGTAGCTACATATCAGGTGCCAAAGTATGTGTTAATTTGCTCAAACAATAATATCACATCTGGTACAGCAACTGCAATTGGTGTCACCACCTGAGTAAGCTTATGATAATCCACTGTCGTTTTCCAAGATCCACCCATTTTCTGCACAGGCCAAATAGGTGAGTTGAATGGGATGTGGTGAGAATCTCCATCCCGGCATCCTTCAAGTCTTTGGTAGTGGCAGAGATCTCTGCCATCCCTCCTGGAATGTGGTACTGCTTTTGTTTTCCATTTTCCTAGGTAGAGAAAGCTCTAGTGACTTCCATTTGGCCTCTCCTACCATAATAACCCTCACTCTACATGTCAGGAAACTAATAATGGATACTCTGCTAGTTGCTGAGTATTTTTATTCCTTTATGCATTCTAGAACTGGGGAACCAAACAATCAGTTTTGGGACCCACTGGGCCCAATGTGTGATGGACTTGAGTTGATGCTCCACTGAGTACCTGACCTGTATAAACTCTTAATTTGACTGGTGGACCATAAAGACATTTTGAGTCTCCTGGAATTAGTATCAGTTCAGAGCCAGTGTACATTAATCCCTTAAAAGTCAGATTATTTTCTTTTTCTCAGTGCACAGTCACCCTGGTAAATGGCTGTAAGTCCCTTTTGGGGAAAGCTGGGAGAAAAATTAAATATAACTTTTTTGCTAGTGTACTGGGGTCTTCTTTCAAGAGGACCCAGCATCCCCTTCATTCAAGGGGTTCTATGTATGTTCACTGGCTCAAGTCTCAGAATTGATTGAGGAACTATGAATCTCTGTTTTGACGATTCATGTTAGACTCCTATTCACTTGATGTATAATTTTTCTGCTTATATAGTTCAAGAAAGAACTTAGTAGACTGCCTATCTATTTCTCTTCTATAAACATCATGATCAACTAGCCAATACCATAGGTCAGACTATTCTATTACTGCTTTGACTCTACTATCAACTACAGTAACCATGCCAACTTTGCTTCTGACAATTATGTGATGCCACTTGGCCCCCTGCCACCCCAGAATCCAATTATCCCCATTGCATTGAAAGATCCCAGTTTAGTGGCAGATGTTTCCACTGTAATTTCTGGCCTACAGAGAAGAGCAACCACAGAGGTCTTCAATAATTCTGAGGTTCCCTCACAAATTTATTTTGCGCTTGTGGCAAAAGGTGTGTCTGCTGGACCCTCCTGGGGTGGGTAAGCAGATTTTACATAATAAATCCACGTTAACATTCCAATGTCGCTGAGCCTTTGGATACCTTCCTCTACAGTATATCAAGGAAGCTCTGACATTTCAATTTCATTTAGTGTAGGCACCTTTTGATGCATTTTGCAGCCATCCAACCAATAGAATTGTTAGTGACCTCTATCCCCTTGAGCTGCAACATTGAATATATCCTTCTTAGTGGGCCAATATTAAAAAACGCAGCCTGATCCAACTTTATGTTACACCACCATTATCCCAAATCCTTAATATCCATTCCCACACATGTTCTCCAGATTTCTGTCTGGATTAACTGGAAAAATAATGCCCTTCTTTTGGAGTAGAGTGTACCTCCGCATGGGTCACACCTCATACCTCACCCTTCAGGGTCTGCTGGGACTTGTGTCTAGTTATAGATCTAGAAGCAAAGAAGGGCATTTGGGATAGGTCCTGAAGAGAATCTTTAGTATCTTACAAGGTAACTACCTCAGGGGAGGCCATTACAAATTCCTTAGGCAAACCAGGCTTAAACTTCTCAGACAGGGGTAGAAGAACTGGCCAAGACAACTCATCAGAATTTGGAGGTTCAATATCCTCCTTTCATTGGAATCCGCCCATAGGCTCCTATGCCAATTTTCATGATTCCAATCATTCCAAATTAATGTCCCTACTTTAACAGAAGAGACCTTATACGTTTGGGATTACATATCATGCCATTCATTCACTAACAGGATGAGAGTCTGGATTTGGTTTTCAGCAGTCACAGACTTGCCACTATAGGAGATAAGTATTTATTTAAAGGAAGTCATAGAAAATTTCAGGTAATTTATGTACAACTTGAACTGAGAACAGAAGCCCAGAGCTCACCCTTTTTTCTCCCTCACTTCCTCCAATGCAGTCAGCAGCAACAAGCCAGTCTCATTATACTCTTTGGTCTGACAAAAATATTTTAAGGTATCAAATACATGGTCACCCAGAACTTTACTTTTTATAAGTATTTGATTAAGATTGGTGATATTTTGCACTATCAGTGTCCAATGTCCTCTTCACCAGTGAAAATAATCACTAGTGCCTTAAAATCTAATCAGATTAGAAAACCAGTACCAGAAACTCCATAACATACACACACGTACCTCTACATATAAATATATAGACAGAAAGAGACAGAAATAGAAAGAGATTTATCTTAAGAAATTATCTTATATGATTAAAGCATGTATAACTGATACCCACCTTAACTGTGAAAATAATCTCAAATAGACCTCTAGAATTCTTACCATATGGATCTATGTTGGTTTCCAGTGAGCTTCCTCTTACTAAAGGACAGATCCATTCCTCTCACACTTTATATCCCCTATAGTACCTAAAATAGTGTTGAGTATACAATAATTGAACAGAATTATTTATTAGCAGTATGGCTACAAGATATTTGATTTAAACAGGTCACAGGGACAGAACTGCTTCTCCTCAGCATCCCACACGCCATGTCTAATAATTTTACATACATTCTAGGAAATCCTCCCCTCAAAGTGGACCCTGGTGGGAGTTGATGGGGAAGAAGAAAGGAGAATTTCTAGGATGGCAGGAATCGTTCCATTTGGTCTTATTACAGATTCAATGTTTACAAGATGCTGAATAGTAAAAGCTGCCTGAACCAAATGAAACAGTTTTGTTCTTTTGGTGTGTGCTAAATCCCAAAACTCATCAGACCCAGCATCCCGCTTCTCCTCTGCCAAGGCAGAAGCCTCAACAATGAAGCTGAGAAAGCACCATGGAGTTTTCTGTCACAAAAGGCAATTTCTGGCTCTCACAGAGCAAATACTTTGCAGAGGTGCAGGTGTGTCTGCATTTCCCCCATGGGCTCAGCCCGTTATTTGCATTGTTACTTGAATCGCTATTTCTATCAGTCCTAATTGGCTAATCTGTGCTAGCAACTCAGTTCTCTAGAATAGGGCAACTCCACAAATTCAGAAGTTTCAATATTTATAGAATGTTAGATGTCACTCCGAATCACATTGTATTTAACATTGCTTGGGAGCTTGTTAACACTGCAAATGGATAGTATGACATCTTTGTGCTTCGTGGCTTCCCTGGAATATTATTAACTCTGTGTTGTAGATTATTGAGGCACATCTGGCATTTGAGTTTCTATCAGCATAATTGCAAACACATCATATTCTGAGATCTCAGCTTCAATACTGGCCTCCTTGGAGAACATTTGAAAATAACCCCTCTTCCTTGCAGTACAAAGCTCTCACTCAGCTGTCTAAGCTCACTTACCCCTCCAGAAAAGTTTGGAATGAAACCTAGAAATAAAAAGTTTCCAGAGGGCTTCAATAGCTCTATGGGTAATCACATTGGTTAGTTCAAGAATACTGAAATGCCTGGGGGGCTCTTATGGTCAATATTACATCCTGATGCCACTGTTAGTGGACAGTAGTCTCCATTAGTGCAATACTTGTTATTTATATACATCCACAAAGATACTTACTTCAAAATACTTAACAAATTTACACATTGCCCTATACATACTAATTATTTCCTCAAGGGCAGAGAAAATGTCACTACCAGATGTGTGTACTCAGTTATAGTCACTCAATCTTACAGAGATGTCTTAATGCTCTAAGTAGAGAAAAATAAATGAATTCAGTACTTAAGAATATTCTAAGTTGCATCACTACTGCTACTTTTGAAACACACTTTTACATCAAGGCCCTTAGCAATGCTAAGAAGAATAATGCTATGGAGTGACAAATCATAACTATTTTACCATGGTATCTAGCCATCCGGATAACAAATATAAATCAATATTGTACTTGTCATTGTGTTGCAAAAGGCACATGCATTTCGTACCTACAATTATAAGATGCCAGCTATTCCCCTTGTGCTCTTATTAGTTCTATGCTACATGACTAAATAATAATATACTTAGGGATTTGAAGGTAGTAAATATACACTTATTGTTGAAACTTGTATTAAAAAATAGGTTATTTTTTATAGACATAGCAGTCCACTAATTCTTACTGATAAATCAGGGTACATAGTTAACACTGTGGATTAAATATCTAGAATTAGGACAAATTATAAGCTGAAACATCTGGCGCTGAGGCTAAGGCTAATATTAGGACCTTTAGGACCTTTATTCCATGTTAGTCATTATTAGTAGGAAAATAGAGATTTCCAAGGCAATGAAAAGTTTTTGCAGTACTTACTGTATGCAGGGGATAGTAAAACATCAGGCCCTGTATAAATGGTTGGAGACATATACATATAGCTGATATAAGATACAGACTTAAGATATATATAATTGACTTGTATAACTCTAGTAAGTATAAATAAAGTTGTATAACTTTACATAAAATGAGCTACATATGTAAGAAGATAAGGTGTTTTAGAAACCAATAAAGGAAGGCAGTGCCTAGTGAAGAAGAGAGCACTAAACCAGGAGTCAAGAGTCCAGGATTCTGATCCCAGTTGTGTGAACAATAGGGGTCTCGGTTTCTTCTTATATAAATAATTATGACACTACCCTACATTACAAGGTGTTGAGATGATCAAGTGGGATAATGTACTTGAAAGTGTTTTGAGAAACATAAAGTGCTATATAAATACAAGTAATTATCACATGGAATACTCAGGAGAATTCAGATTGACTAGTGTCAAAATGTGACTAACTAAAATATTAATAAACTGAAAACCACTACAGTTGTAAATATGGAACTGTCAATAGAGAATTAAGTCTTCCAAATGAATTTAATGTCTACGTAGTGCTCACAGATTTCAGGTAGATAGATAGATCACCTAAATAGTCTTGAAGTGGAAAATAATAAATGCTATCTAAATTTTAAATGTCATATTGTATGATTTACAAGGTCTAGTTAGGCTTTACTTTCAATCAATTCAGTCAGTCTTCCTTATTGATCATTTGCTGGATTTGGGTGTGCATATTATAGTGACATAGAACAGCTTGATTTATTTTAAGTACATCTGTGATCTGTGACACATGATATAGTACAAAATGATATGTCTGTTAAAACCTGACAGCAGAACACAATGTAAGCAGTTCACATCCCCTAATCTGAAATCAATACAGTAGAGTTCTTTACAAAGCACCAATTTCTTATATAAGAAAATGAAGAAGCAAATACTGAGGTTTGAAACTTAAAAAAAAAAAAGAAAATGTAGAAGTAATGGTCACTTGCTAGTAATGATTCAAAAGTATTCTAGGCAGGCTTTATACAGTTTGTTAGTAATTTGAAAACTGATAAATATTGGTATAAATTTGACATAGCAGATACTGAAGACAATTAATGATCA
Source organism: Lipotes vexillifer (assembly GCF_000442215.2). NCBI lineage: Eukaryota > Metazoa > Chordata > Mammalia > Artiodactyla > Lipotidae > Lipotes > Lipotes vexillifer. The sequence goes on along the minus strand of NW_006788566.1, from coordinate 795,826 downwards.
CTTCTTATTTGCGTTATTAGATTAGAACTAATTATGTTCCTTTATTGGATCAGTTATTTACTTATATTTATTCCTGTTTTTAATCATAATGACAAATATACTTTTAATGGATTATACCTAATCTCCAAAATAACTAGCTTCATTTTGAAAGACATAAATGATGTGTACCAAGAAGTAATTCAGACCTGGAAATGTATATTCTATGTAAAGTTCATTTATATTTTATATGAACTAGAAAGACTGGATCTTCAGTATTTGGAAAAGGACGCCTTAGTCCCCAGAGGGTTTTTTTTAAAATGCTTGTTTGTGGTTTTACTTGGACTTTTATTTCCTCTTGGTGATAAGAACAAATTTCTGATTAATTTAAGGTGTTGACAGCTGAATCAGTGTCTCAATATTAAAATGGGTCAAAACAATTGTATTATTCACTGTAAAATAAATGACACAAACTACTGCTTGAAAAAAACTATAAGGGTTACAGTTTATACCAATTTTTGTGGTTTATATTTATTTTCTAAAGGAGGAAAACCATTTTAATTTTACTGGCAGTTTCTCATACTTGAAATAAAAATTGTCAATTTTTAATACCAACCATTGTTTTAAAAATTATTCTTCCCTTTCTGTTAATGTATGGGGCAGAGCCTACATTTGTAAGGCATCTCATGCCTTCAATAAATGAAAAGTATTAGCAGTGGTCAGGCACATGAAAATTCACAGACACCCTAAGATGCACAACTTAAAACAAAACACTGACATTTTTAATACACCCAACAACATGCTAATGTCCTTTTATTAGAGCAGGTGTATCAAAACAAAGTTGGAATGATGGTTGTGTAGGATCTTGCCTGACCTACTGCATATACATAAAATTTAGTGATTTTGACTGAGCTAAACCAAAAATAGTGAATAAAGTATTTCTGCATACTACTTAATATTTAAAAAATTTTTACAGCCATTTGATACATTATTCTTTTTTCCAGTTTTACTGAGAAATAATTGACATCACTGTATAAGTTTAATGTGTACAGCATGGTGGTTTGATTTATATATACTGTACTGTGAATGATTATCACAATACCCCTAGTAAACATTCTATGGTCAAGTTCTTACTGCCTTAAGTTTCAGAAATGAGTGGATAGGATTCTGATTTCAAGTCTTTTGGGTATATGCCCAGAAGTGAGATTGCTGGATTGCATGGTAATTCTATTTTTAAATTTTTGATGAAACTCCATACTGTTTTCCATAGTGGCTTCACCAATTTACATTCCCACCAACAGTGCACAAGGTTCCCCTTTCTTCACATTCTCGCCAACACTTGCTATCTTTTATTGTTTTGATAACAGCCATGCTAACAGGTGTGAAGTGATATCCTATTATAGTTTAAATTTGCATTTCCACTGTGATTAGTGATTGGAACTTCTTTTAATGCCATTTGTATGTCTTCTTTGGAAAAACGTCTATTCAGATCATTTGTCCCCGTTTTAAAATTTTTTTGTTCTTTATTTTTCTTATTGGGGTATAGTTGCTTTACAATGTTGTGTTAGTTTCTGCTGTACAGCAAAATGAATCAGCCACATGTATACATAAATTCCCATTTGTCTACTTTTTAATGAATGCTTTTTTGCTATTGAGTTGTCTGAGTTCCTTACATATTTTGGATATTAACCCATTATCAGATATATAGTATGCAAATATTTTCTTCCATTCTTTAGGTTGCCTTTTTGTTGGATTGTTTCTTTTACTGTATAGAAACTTTTTAGTTTGATGTAGGCCTTTTCCCTATGTTTTCTTATAGGAGTTTTACAGGATCAGGTCTAATAGGTCTTTAATCCATTTCAGTTTAATTTTTGTGAGTGGTGTAAGATAGGGATCTAATTTTATTCATTTGCATGTGGCTATCCAGTTTTCACAATATAATTTATTAAAGATAATCCTTTCTCCCATGAGTATTCTTGGCTCACCTGTCAATTAGTTGACAGTATATGCTTGGGTTTATTTCTGCACTCTTGATTCTGTTCCATTGCTCTATGTGTTTGTTTTTATGCCAGTGACATATTGTTTTCATTATAATAGCTTTGTAATGTAGTTTGAAATCAGGGAATGTGATGCTTCCACCTTTGTTCTTCTTTCTCAGAATTGCTTTGGCCATTCATGATCTTTTGTGATTACACATGGATTTTAGGATTATTTTCCCATTTCTGTGGAAAATGACATTGGAATCATGATAGGGATTGCATTGAATCTATAGGTGGCTTTGGGTAGTATTAACATTTAAAAAATACTAATTCTTCCCAACCATGAACATGAGGTCTTTCAATTTATTTGTGTCTTCTTCATTTTATTTAATCAATGTCTCATAGTTCTCAGTGTATGGATCTTTCAACTCCTTGGTTAAATTTGTTTCTAAGATTTTTATTGATCTTGATGCTAAGTGGGATTGTGTTCTTTAGTTTTCAGATAGTTCAATGTTAATGTGTAGAAATGCAACTGATTTGTATGTTGATTTTGTATCTTGCAACTTTACAGAATTCATTTATTAGTTCTGACAGCTTTTTGGCAGAGTCTTTAGGATTTTCTATATATAAGATCATGTCATCTGCAAACAAAGACACTTTTACTTCTTACTTTCCTATGTAGATGCCTTTATTTCTTTTTCTTGCCTAATTGCTCTGGTTAGGACCTCCAGTACTATGTTGAATAGGAATAGTGAGAGAGGGCACCCTATCCTTGTTCCCAATCTTAAAGGAAAACCTTTAATCTTTCATTAATGAGTATGATGTTAGCTTTGGACGTGTCATACATGGCCTATTGTGTAGGGGTGTAGTCCTTCTATACCCAATTTGTTGAGCATATTTTATCCAGAAAGGATACTTTATTTTGTCAAATGCTTTGCCTGCATCTATTGTGATGACCATAGGATTGGTAGTCTTCATTTTCCTAATGTATCACATTTATTGATTAGTGTGTTTAACCATCCTTGCCTTTCAGGGATAAATCCAAATTGATCATGCTGTATGATCCTTTTAATGTGCTATTGAATTTGGTGTGCTACTGTTTTGCTAAGAATTTCTGAATCCATATTCATCAGAGATATTGGCTTGTAGTTGTTTTTTTGTTTTGTTTTGTTTTGTAGTGTCTTTATCTGGCTTTGGTATCAGGGTAATACTGGCCTCATAAAATGAGTTTGGGAGTGTTCTCTTCTCTTCAACTTTTTAAAGAAAAGTTTGAGAAGGACTGATGTTAATTCTTATTTAAATCTTGGGTGGAATTCACCTGTGAAGCCATTTGGTCCTGTGGTTTTCTCTGTTGGGAAGTTTTTGATTATTGATTCAATCCCCTAACTCATTATTGGTCAGTTCAGATTTTCTATTTCTTTATGATTAAATCTTGGTAGGTTAGAGGATTCTAGGAATTTGTCCATTTCTTGTAGGTTTCCAATTTGTTAGCAGATAATTGATCTTAGTAGTCTCTTATGAGCCTCTGTATTTCTGAGGTATCAGTTAATAATGTCTCCAATTTAATTTATATTTTTACTAGTTTGAGTCCTCTTTTTTGTGTCTATTAACTTTTTCTCAATTTATTTTTTAAAAAAAACTCGGTTTCATTGATGTGTTTTATTATTTTTCTGGTCTCTATTTCATTTATTACTGCTCTTATCTTTGTTATTTCCTTCCTTCTGGTAACTTGGGCTTTGTGTGTTCTTTGTCTAGTGCTTTGAGGTATAAAATTATATTTTATTTGAAATCGTTTTTTTAATTTTATGTATGAATTTATCACTATAATCTTCCCTCTTAGGACAGCTTTTGTTGCATCGCATGCATTTTGGTATGTTGTATTTCTGTTTTCATTTGTTTTAAGATTTTAAAAAATTCCCCTTTGATTTCTCCTTTGACCCATTGGTTGTTCAGTAGTGTGTTATTTAATTTCCACATATGTATGAATTGTCTCGTTTTGCTCCTGTTATTGATATCTAGTTTCACACCATTGTGGTCAGAAAAAATACTCTGTATTATTTAAATCTTCTTAAATTTGCTATGAGCTGTTTTGTGGCCTAACATAGGTTCTATACTGAAGAATGTTCTGTGTGCCCTTGAAAATGTATATTCTGCTGCTGTTGGATAGAATGTTCTGATAATGTCCAGTTGGTCTAAAATATAGTTCAAGTCTGCTGTTTCTTTATTGGTTTTCTGTCTGCATGATCTATCCATTGTTCAAAGTTGGGTATTGAAGTGCACTACTACTATTGTATTGTTGTCTATTTCTCATTTCAGATCTGTAAGTATCTGTGTAACATATCTTGGTACTCTGATGTTGGGTGCGTATATATTTACAATTGTATTCTTTTGATAAATTGACCCCTTTGTCAATATACTATGACCTTTCTTTCCTCTTGTTACAGCTTTTGACTTAAAGTCTATTTTGCCAAATATAAGTATAGCAATCCTTGCTCTCTTTTGTTTCCATTTGTGTGGAATATTTCCTTCCATCCCTTCACTTTGATCATATGAGTGTTCTTAAAGCTAAAGTGAGTCTCTTGTAAATAGCGTATAGTTGGGTCTTATTTATTTTTATCCATTCAGCAACTCTATGTCTTTTGATTAGATAGTTAAACCATTTACAGGTTAAGTAATTACTGATAAGTAAGGACTTACTGATGCCATCTTATTGTTTTCAGGCTGTTTTGTAGGTCTTTTGTTTCTTCCTTGTTGCCTTGCTGTCTTCTTTGGTGAACTAATGATTTCCACAGTGGTATGCTTTGATTTCCTTCTCTTTATCTTTTGTGTACCTACTGTAGGCTTTTGCTTTGTGATTACCATGATGCCTACATAATATATCTTATAGTTATAACAGTCTACTTTAAGCTGATAACAGCTTAACTTCAGTTGCATACAAATACTCTACACTTTTACTTCTCCTTCCACATTTTGATTTTGATATCCTAATTCATACTTTTTATATAGTGTACCCATTAACAAAATAATTTAGTTATACTATTTTAATACTTTTGTCCTTTAGCCTTTATACTGCAGGTAAGTGATCATCACACCACCATATTACAATAATGGTGTATTCTGAATTTGACTCTATACTTACCTTTACCAGCATGTGTTATATTTTCATATGTTTCCATGTTACCAAAGAGTGTCCTTTCATTTTAGCTTCAAGAACATCTTTCAGTATTTTTTGTAAGGTGGGTCTAGTGGTGATGAACTCCCTTATCTTTTATTTGCCTGGGAAAGTCTATATTTCTCCTTTATTTACAAAGGAAAATTTTTTCCATATAAAATACTTTTGGTTGGTAGCTTTTTTTTCTTTCAGCACTTTGAGTATATCATCCTACTCTCTTCTGGCCTACAAAATTTCTGCTGAGAAATCCACTGACAGTCTTTTGGGGGATTCCTTTGTAGGTGAGGATTTTTTTTTCTCTTGCTGCTTTTAAAAGTCTCATTCTCTCATTGATTTTAGACAGTTTTATTATAATGTGACTTGGAGAAGAACTTCTTGAGTTGAAACTTTTTGTGGACCTATGGACTTCATGAACTTGGATGTCCAAATATCTCCCCAGATTTGGGAAGTTCTCCGCTGTTATTTCTTTAAGTAAGCTTTCTGGCTCTTTCTTCCTCTCTTTTCCTTCTGAGACTCCAATAATGTGTAAATTGTTTTTTTAATGATATCCCAATAATTTATGTAGGCTGTCTTCACTCTTTTCCATTCTTTTTTATTTTTGCCCCTCTAACTGGGTAATTTCAAATGACCTGTCTTTGATTTCACTTACTCTTTCTTCTGCTTGGTCACAATTGTTGTTGAAGCACTCTACTGAATTCTTCAGTGCAGTCAAGGTATTCTTAAGCTCTAGAATTTGTTTACCTTTTTAATGGTTTCTATATCTTTGTTGAATTTCTCATTTTGTTCATGCATTGTTTTATCTAGTTGTCTGCCTGTATTTTCTTGTAGGTCACTGAATTTCTTTAAGAGGATTATTCTGAATTCTTTGTCAATTCATAAATCTCCATTTCTTTAGGGTCCATCATTCAAGCTTTACTGTTTCCTTTGGTGGTATCATGTTTACCTGATTCTTCATGTGACTTGTATACTTGCACTGGTATCTGAAACTCTGAAGAATCAGTCTCCAAATCTAGGCTTTCTCAAATGGGTCAGTATATGACTTGCTTCCCTACCCAGGTGGGCCATAAGATGTGCTCTGCAGCTGCACCACACCTCTGGGCTTCATGGCTTGGTGGTGGTGGAGTCTATGCTCAGCAGTTGGCTGGGGCCAGTGACTTGCTTCCCTGTCCAGGAAGAGTTTTAGAATGGGCTACAAGGCTGAGATGGTTCCCCAGCTAGGGACCCAAACTGGGCAGAACTGCTGAATGAGATCCCTAGCTAGATGGGACCATCAGCCCAGTTCTGTAGATGAGCAGAACTGCTAGTTGAGATCTCCATGTGGGTGCTGTCACCAGCAGGAACTCTCTCTGCCATAATCCATTCTCATCACTGTGAGTCCCACTGCCCTTCTCCATCTCTAGGTGATTCCCCCAGTGATCTTTATGAGGCAACACCTAAGTGGGTATCTCCAGAAGCATTCCAGAACTTTGAGGAAGCTGTATGTCCACCTTAGACTCTCCTTTTCCCACTGGAGAAACTATAGGCCCAATGCAGACCCCTCAGTTCAGCATTGCACTGGTCTGGGGGAGAGATGATATGGTCAAAGTGAAACCATTCCTCTTACCCTTCTAATGTGGTTTTTCTCAGTGTTTGTGGTCCAGGGTGGTGTTTCAGCCTCACTCCTATATTCTGGGATCTTCTAAAAGATGTTCTGTCTATGAATAGCTGCTAGTTACTATTTCTGTGAGGAAGAGTAAAGTTGGGAATCACCTATTTTGCCATTTGCTGGTGTCCTTCTCCCCAGAAAGTTCAAACCCTTTAACATGGCACAAAGTCATCATTAATACACGGGTTCTCAAATATGAGCTTGAGTCAGGATGACATGGTGGGATTTTTAAAACACAAGTTGCTAGGCCCCACCACCAGAAGATGTCACTTAGGTGACATCTCCTGTGATCCTGTAGTGAGAGAGGGAGCCTGAGGTGGGTCTCAATAATGTTTATGTCTAACAAATTTCCAGGTGATGCTACTGCTGCTGGTCTGGAAACCACACTTTGAGATCCACTTCTCTAAGTCTGTCAGAAATTCCTTGCCTAGCAGAGCCATGTTTGTTATTCTGGTTTCAAATCCACTTTACTAGTTGTTAATCTCTCACTGAATTCTCACACTCAGTCATTAATGATTCCTCTAATTTAATCTTTCCCCAGTTCTTCCTAAGTAAAAGCACAGATTTGCGCTTGTTACAGTACAAATTACCAAGTCCCTCCCTCTGATTCAGTAAATCTAGTGAAGTGCCCAGGAATTCGTATTTTTAAGAAGGGCTTTAAGTGTTTCTTTTCCTCAGACAAGTTTTAAAAACACTAAGGAACTTTTAGCTTAGTTTAAGAGTAAAGTAATTCCCCTATTTTTAGCGATGAATATTTAACCTGTGATGAAAACAGTTTTATGGTTTCTTCCTCTTCCTCTATAGGAGGGATCCTTAACCTCTTGTCATGCCATTCATTTCTTTGGCAGCTTGGTGAAGCCAGTAGATCCCTTCACAGAATTTTTTTTTTTTTTTTTTTTTACAAGCAGGAGAAGAGGCTGGTACAAGTCCAAAGTAACAGTATTACTGATTTCCCCCAATTATATTCCCTGCTAATCTTTTTTTTTAATAAACTTTCAAATTTAGTACTATTTTTGATTTACAAAATTACTGGGAAAATAGTACAGAGTTCCTATTTACCTCATATCCAGTTTCACCTATTATTAACATCTTACATTAGTATGGTACCTTTGTCACATTAATGAGCCAATACTCATGCATTAGTATTATTCAGATTTCCTCAGGGTTTTCCTAATATCCTTTTTCTGTTCTGGGATCCCATCCAGGACACCACATTACATTTAGTAGTCATGTGTCCTTAGGCTCCTTTTGGCTGTGACAGTTTTTTTGCGGTACGCGGGCCTCTCACTGTTGTGGCCTCTCCCGTTGCGGAGCACAGGCTCCGGACGCGCAGGCTCAACGGCCATGGCTCACGGGCCCAGCCGCTCCGCAGCATGTGGGATCTTCCCGGACCGGAGCACGAACCCGTGTCCCCGGCATCGGCAGGTGGACTCTCAACCACTGCGCCACCAGGGAAGCCCCAGAATAATATTTTTAAATGAATAAAATAAAATACAAAGAAAACCAACTATATTAAAATGTAGTTATGAAAATATTTTAAAACAAATATGTTTTATGACAATATATTCACTTTATTATTAAGGCATTAAATAAAATACCTACTAGTGAGTCCAATAACTACCACAACTTCAAAGTAATGATGAACATAATGATTTTACTGATGCAGACAAAAACTGCAATGTTATATAGCATTTTTGATTTATATTGGTGACAAAGTTGAGGTTCTGGTAATACCACTTTGGATTGTTGCCAGCATTCATAACTTGAGGAAATGCTATCAATAAATTTCAATGAGAGGTTAGTGAAAATAAAATATAATTTTTCTAATCCAAGTTCAAGGACTCCTTGACCCCAACTTTAAGAAATTTTGCTGAAGAGTTTCTTCCTGAAACCTTTCAAATATATCATCACAGAGAGGTAGGGCTAGATGAAGTTGATGGGATTTAGTGGAGAGATTGGGTAGGTTAATACATATTCATTTACAGAGGGTTGTGTGGGACTGCATCCAACATTGTTTCAAATGACTGATAATTTTCCTGTTTGTGGTGTTCTCACTGGGTGTTTCTGGGGCCCAGCCAGCTAGTGAAGGAAGAGTCTTAATTGGTATCAGGAACTACTAGTGCCACTGTTTTCTTTTATCAGTTGGCTCTGCCTGAATTTCTGTTTAGAGCTTTTGCAGACTTATCCATGCATTTCATCTTCTTTATCTGGGCCTATCTGTTTCATAACCTGAACTGCAAAGTTGCTTATGTGATAAAGTAGCTTAGATTGGGGGCTGTCCTCTCAGCTTATATTCTTCTATGTCTTTGAGGGCAAATAAGTCCTAGCTGGATTGTTAGTTTTTGAAATACACAGGCAGGTATCACTAAACACAACTCAGGTGATCTTCTGGCCCATTCCTAGTCTGCAGAAAGAAAATTTAAAGGGTAGTTGAGATGAACCTAGAATTTTCTCTCTTTCTCTTTCTTCATCCATGGAGCAATACATTTAATTTTAGTCAGAAATAAAATATAGGAAACATCAAATGAAGGAAATAACCTGACGTTTCCTACATTTTAATCATTTTTTAAAGTACAGTGATCCTTGGGTATCCATGGGGGATTGGTTCCAGGATCCACTGCAGATAAAATCCACGGATACTCAAGTTTCACAGTTGACCCTCCATATCCACAGTTTCCACATCCACAAATATGGAGGGCGTACTGCATGTATAAAAGTAAGGAGAGAATCATAATCATGAGCAACTGCCCCTGCTGCTCTCCTTCTTATTCATAACACTACTCCTACACAAGGTACTTGTTTGAATGAGAAAAATGTTCAAAAGACACTCTCTTGAGGTTCTTCACCATAAATAATGCTTTGCATGTTATACTGTATCAGTTAGGCAGACAAATCACCTTTTGCAGAGATAAGCAAATTTATTTTTTAAATGCCCCCCCACACAATATAAATAGATTGCTATGTCAAGGACATCTTGGGTAGGGATATGTTTAACTTAGATCAAGGAGTGCATTTTTTTAACTATCAAAATAGAATATGCACTCTTTTCTCCTAAGAGCCTGGCTGGGCAGTAATCTGACTGGAAACTGTCAACAAATTTTGCTCTGTAACATTCTACATAACTCAGTTGCCATGGCAACCAGATCCCTATTGACAAGAAAGAAAGAGAAACATATGGTTGGGTAACAGTCTTACTTCAAGAAGCCTAAAATCTATTTACAGGGTCATCATTCTTTCTGAGAGAAGTAATGTACTTAAAACCGAAGGTAGCTTTAATCAAATATTCCAATGGACTGTTGAAAATGTTACTTTTTACATATATGAAAAAATAATAGCAACAAAAATGTTGAACTCTAAAATTTTCAAGATGTTTTAGTTTCAGAAATCAACATAAATCAAGAAAAAGTCCATTTACCATCAAAGCTGCATTGAACTTTATTATTACTCTATATTTAACAGTATTCAGATAATATTTTTATTATGAAGTACCTGCTATGTGCATTACAAGATACTAGGTTTGTTGGTCCAAAACAATGTCCTTGTTATTCAATTCCTTATGAGTTATTAGAGGAGATAACTATGTAAACAAATAACCACTGGAAAGTGAAGAATATAAAAATATAATTGACATGATAAAGTCACAAATAGCATTACAGGAGCACAGAAAAGTATTTATTTAGGTGATCTTTTCTCTACATTTCCACTGAAACTTGTCAGTTCCTCCAGTAGCACAGTTATCACATTATATTACAGTGCCTTACACATAGTATTTGGCTAACAAATATACGTTGCTTGCTAACCATTTCACTGATCTTTCTATATATCTGTTTGCCCATTAGACTACAATCCAATTATACTCTAGGTAAGGGTAGCTAGAGCCTAGCATTGTGCCTAATACATCACAGACCTCCAATAACAAATAAAGGTATAATAATTTTGAAGATTGGATTTTTATCTTAATCTTGAAGAATCAATACTTATCTACTTGTATAAATAGGATATAGATAGATTTCTCAAGTTTTTCTATCTCAATCACTCTGAATTTTCCAATAAAGATGAAATGGGTAAATTTGTAAATTGCTATTCAATTTCACTACCTCCTGTCAAAATTTTCAGCCTATTTGAATAACCAGAGAGTAGTAAAAATGATCCCTTTAATAAAATGTCTAGAGGCTGTATCATCCACAAACAATATACAATATACTTATGGTGTAGCAAATAATAAAATGTTTGATTTCTATGGGGAGAATCATAAGAATAGAGAGGATTTTACTAATTAATGTCAAAATCAGGAATGAAACTCAAGTATTTCCATTTCCACTCTTATTAATAATATCAAACAATGCTTGTCATTTAAAATCCAAAATTTGTTGGCAAAACCTTTTTCATTTTTGAGTCTTAGCTTCCTCTTATGCAAAATGGGGCTTTTGAACTAGTGGTCGCTAATGTTCTATACAACTCTGACGAGCTGTGATTTATTTTCAGTTTAAACTTACAAATTTTGCAGGAGTAAAAAATGTAAAATTTACCATCTGTGTCATCATTAAATCTTAGTACTGATATTTAGTACACCATTCTCTTTAAAGCATGATAACTGGACTAGAGCTGGGTTAGATTTGAACATTGTGGTATCCATAAATAAAGGTTTTGCTAAATAAAAGTATAAACAAGGTTTTGGGGGTACTAAGACTATTTAGACTAGCACTATCCAGTAGAATCCCCTTCTCTAAACATATACACACACACACGTTACACTCACACATGTATATGTGTTTCTTTGACCAGTAAACTCTTATCCATTTTTCAAGTTCCAACCCAAATGTTAACCTTCTCTGTGTATGGTAACCCTGTCCAGTAGAATTTTCTGTGACAAAGGAAATGTTCTATGTTTGTACTGTAAAATATAGTAGACACTAGCAACATGTGGCTATTGAGCACTAGAGAGGCATTTAGTGCAAATGAGGAACTGAATTTTAAGTTTTATTAATTTTAATATAAATAACCACATGTAGCAAATGCTGGATAGCTCAATTTTAGACTATTCAAAAGAAGTGTTTCAGTGATCTTAAATATTTCCCTTTAAAAGGAAATGTTAATTATAAATCATTCTTAACTATTCATCACATCAGTCAGTAAGGTGCAAACCATGTATGAATTACTTCCTACACTTGAAAGTAATCAAATTGCATTACTTTAAAATTATTTAGAATGTATAACTTTCACTATTTAATAATTGTTTTCCTCTATTTCAATGAAATGATAATTCCTTATCCTGGTATTTTACTTGACAGCTTTAAATACATTATTACATCCTGAATTTCATATGATATTCATAAAACTCGAGGAATATAGGCAAGTAAAACATTTTCTTGATTCTACAGATGAGGAAATTGAGAATCAGGAAGAGTGGTACAGAACAATAGGTCTTCAATCTGCAGAGCCAGAATCACAATCTAGGGCCTCATATTTCTAAAACAGCTTTTTTTCTGTTACAATCTGAGTGTAAAATAGTGAGTGTGCTGGTAAAACTCCACTTAAAATTCATGAGGACTTTTTTTGTCACTAAATTCCCAACAAAGATAATTGACTTGTGACACTAATCAATAATTACAAAATTGAGCTCCTCAAAAACAGGAAAGAGAATGGGAGCAAGAGGGAGAGAGAGATTTTAAACCATTCTAGCAGATTCTTTTTCTTGAGTTATGAATGAGATTGTTTAGACAGAGCAGAACAGTACACTAACATCTCTGTGTTATTTGATTTAGGTGATACTGTATTTTTCAAGTATTATTTTCAGATTGGCAGTAAGAATACTACAGGAAGTACTTATATTTTGCAGTTGAGATTTTACAAGCTTTTAGACAGGGTTTAATACCAGGTAGTGTTGCCTGCTGTGTTCGTTTTCTTGGGGGGTGTGGAGGGTAGAAAAATAACACAGTATTGAGTGGGTGAGAAGTATGTGTTTGATCATTTTGAATTCCACGTGGGTGACACACTACAGAAATCAAATTTTCTTTTATTCATACAAATGCTACTTTCACTGACAGTTACAAAGCTCTGCATTATTATTCACCTGTGTAGTGTTCCCCAAGGAAGCCGCTTCCCCAAGATGTGGTGCCATGGCCTCCTTTGATAGACCAAAGAGACAGATGTGTCTTTGTACCCACCTTCTGCTCCTAGAAGACTTTTTAAGGTCATGTTAATCCCTCACTTTTAATACAGGAATAGCATATGAAAGTAATGGACATTTTAGAAAAGTACAGTTTTCTACAATTACTGATAGAAAATTCTGGAAAGATGAGTGGCTAAATTTCTCCTAAACTGTGGAGATGCAATTTCCAAAGTAGTTTAATTGATTAGAACCCCAAACTCCATTTTTAGAATTACACTGATTATAGAAATATTTGCTAAAATGATCAGATAAGACATGATTACAAACAAGGTGTAAAAAATAAACCTAGCCTAAGTCTCTGGCGTTAATTTTATAACCATTCTTTCCCCACTTTTCTCTGAAATTCTTGGAAACTGCCACAAATGTACAGTCTGCATGTTTAATGTCTTTTTGGACTGATAAGAGTTTTATGACTCTTATTGTTCTGTAAAATGGAGGTTCTAATACATTCTCCCATGCTTTCTATGAGGACAAAATGCTAAACACATTGTAGGTTCTTATAGTGGTCATTAATAAGAGTAGCTCTACGGAAGTACATCTCATGAAGAGAAATTCAGTAGTAAAACTATACTGCTATATAGCACAGCATATAAACCAAGACACTGACTTAGTACAGTCTTTGGAGGCATGCTTTGCTTTGTTCAGATACTTTCTGTCATATGTTTCATTGAAATCATTCCCCAGGATTTTGTTTACTGCCATTAGTGTGCCAACAGATTTATTCTGTTCATTTTTATAATTGCTGGTGGAATCATTGTTTGTGTTAGACTTCTATGCTTCCTTTTATCTTCAGCCCAAATAATTATGCTCATTTCTAAAATCCAGAAGCATTGAAAAATGTTGGAAAACAAGTCCCATTATATATAGAAAATCCCATTCTCCTTGTGTCCCATGTAGATTTGGTATAAGACAAAATACTTTTCAATCTTGTGTTTTCTGTTCAGTGTGACTCTCATTACTATTTTTATTTTTACTTTTCTTTTTTTTGATTATGAGGCAGTACAGTGTAGAATCAGTCAAGTCCAGGTTCCAGTCCCTGCTCCTTGAACCTTGCTAGCTATATGACCTTGGCAAATTGCATAATCCTACTTGGACTTCAGTTTCCTTATCTATAAAATGAGGAGAATAATAATACCTATCTCATGGGTTGTTGTAAAGATAAATTGAAATATGCATGTGAATCTTTTAGCACAGAACCTGGCAATGGATAAATGGTAGCAGTTTTTACTTAATGGAAAGCAAACCATAAGACTCATATGTTGTGATTCACTTTTGTATAATGTTTCAAGAAGTGATCCCTTTCACTCAGTCAACTTTCAGTGGTTACTCACAATATATGAAAAATGTTAAGTGTCACAGAAGTATAGAAAGATGAGTAAGACATGGTTTCTTTCCTCCAAGTGTATACTAATGTTTACTCTGGTGAAGTTAAATAAAAATTCTAGGCATGTTGCATGATTCTTTGTCTAAAATACACACTTGAATATTCTACAACATAAAAGCATGTTATGAGTTTAAGGGTGAAGGAGAAAATGTCTTACAGGCTTATTTGATGTGTATTTGCTTATATCTAATTTTCCACATACAGAAGTCTGGATACCCAAGTTAAGCTGCCACATCTGTCACTCATTTGATGTAGTGACCTTATACAGGTTATTGCTCCTCTTTAGACCTCAGTTTCCTCATCTGTAAAACAGTGGTTTTGGAATAGATAGACTTTAAGACTCTCTCTTCAAGAAGAATTTCAAGCAAATTCCACCCCAAAAGACATAATGGTCTTGGACCGTAAAATAAGATGTCCTTCAAAGACAAAGAACATTTCTATTGAAAGCATTGATTTATAGCCAACCAACAGAAAGAAGAACACATACGTGTGTGTGTGTGTGTGTATGTGCCCGTGCACATGTGCACATGCCCTGCATTCTGCATTGCTGGAAATGGAAGCACTAACTCAATTAGCCAAAGCCTTTTCAGCACAGTCCTTATGGAGAAATGCCCAAGAATATTATATTAACGACCACTCTTTTATTCTCTTCATATCTCCTGAAGTCATGAAATGTCTCTGGTTATAGTTGTTTCATGGTTGCTACACTTCAGATCATTTTAGTTAGTCTTCCTAAGTTTCAGTAGCTTGTGATGCATTCTGTAATGTCAAAGGGCTTCCCAAATCTTTACATTCTTTCTTATTTTTACCCATTTTCCTCCACCATTTGTTTGAAGGTATCTTTAGCCATCATAAAAATTGGATGTTAACAACCAGCTTAGTAATTTCTCCCTTGGGCCATTCCTGATACTATTACTTTAAACCTTCTTTATCAGAACTCTTGTCAAGAACCCCAAACAAAGGGGACAAAGGCTGCAGTAAACAATGCACACAGCATAGCACACAACTTAGGTTAGTGAGATAGAGCTGTACTTAAAATATGCTGTGTTTAACCCTTAAAGACCAGGAGAATGGAGGCAATATATTTGGGTACACTAGCCCTCATTCTTGAATGTGTATGAGAGTACTCAGAGAGAAGGAGAGAGACAGAGAATGTGTCTAATAGATCTAGGATTTTAAAATTTGGTGTGACCTGAGCCTCAGTCCTGGGGCCTCTTTTTTCCACTCAATCCCTAGGTCATCACATAAACTTTGCATGGTTTTAAAATACTATTTCATCTCCTCTCATTGCCAATAACTTTCTGCTTCCTCAGACTGTAATGTTCTTCCTCCAGATAGTTGCTTATCTAGCTCTCAAATTTCAAATATTTTCTTAACATTCACCTTATTGAGGCTTTTTTTTTTTTTTT
>NW_006788566.1:751285-779959 GCF_000442215.2 Lipotes vexillifer | reverse complement strand
CCCGGACCGGGGCACGAACCCGTGTCCCCTGCATCGGCAGGCGGACTCTCAACCACTGCGCCACCAGGGAAGCCCGAGGCTTATTTTGATTACTGCATTTAAAATATCAATGCTCTCAAGAGACCATCAAGATGGCAGAAGAGTAAGACGTGGAGATCACCTTTCTCCCCACAAATACATCAGAAATACATCTACATGTGGAACAACTCCTACAGAACACCTACTGAACGCTGGCAGAAGAACTCAGACTTCCCAAAAGGCAAGAAACTCCCCACGTACATGGGTAGGGCAAAAGAAAAAACAGACAAAAGAATAGGGACAGGACGTGCACCAGTGGGAGGGAGCTGTGAAGGAGGAAAAGTTTCCACACACTAGGAAGGCCCTTCACCGGAGGAGACAGGGGGTGGTGGGCCGAAGCTTCGGAGCCACGGAGGAGAGCCCAGCAACAGGGGCGCGGAGGGCAAAGCGGAGAGATTTCCCCACAGAGGATCAGTGCCGACCAGCACTCACCAGCCTGAGAGGCTTGTCTGATCACCCACCGGGGTGGGTGGGGGCTGGGAGCTGAGGCTCAGGCTTCGGAGGTCAGATCGCAGGGAGAGGACTGGGGTTGGTGGCATGAACACAGCCTGAAGGGGCTAGTGCGCCACAGCTAGCCGGGAGGGAGTCCGGAAAAAACTCTGGACCTGCCTAAGAGGCAAGAGACCATTGTTTCAGGGTGCGTGACGAAAGGGGATTCAGAGCACCACCTAAACGAGATCCAGAGATGGGTGCGAGCCGCGGCTATCAGCGCGGACCCCAGAGACGGGCATGACACGCTAAGGCTGCTGCTGCAGCCATCAAGAAGCCTGTGTGCAAGCACAGGTCACTCTCCACACCTCCCCTCCTAGGAGCCTGTGTAGCCCGCCACTGCCAGGGTGCCGTGATCCAGGGACAACTTCCCCAGGAGAACACACAGCACCTCAGGCTGTTGCAATGCCACGGCAGCCTCTTCCGCCACAGGCTCACCCCGCATTCTGTATCCCTCCCTTCTCCCGGCTTGAGTGACCCAGAGCCCCCTAATCAGCTGCTACTTTAACCCCGTCCTGTCTGAACGAAGAACAGATGCCCTCAGGTGACCTACACGCAGAGGGTGGTGGCCAAATCCAAAGACGAACCCCAGGAACTGTGTGAACAAAGAAGAGAAAGGGAAATCTCTCCCAGCAGCCTCAAGAGAAGCAGCTTAAATCTCCACAATCAACTTGATGTATCCTGCATCTCTGGAATACCTGAATAGACAACAAATCATACAAAAATTGAGGTGGTGGACTTTGGTAGCAAAGATATATATATTTTTTTCCTTTTTCTCTTTTTGTGAGTGCGTATGCATACGCTTCTTTGTGTGATTTTGTCTGTATAGCTTTTGCTTTTACCATTTGTCCTAGGAGTCTGTCTGTTTTTTTTTCCTTTTTTTTTTCTTTTTTTTTTAATACAGTTTTTAGCCCTTGTTATAATTGGGGGATTTGTTTTTTGGTTTGGCTTTTCTCTTTTTTAAAATTACTTTTGAATTTCTTTTATTTTTAATAATTATTTTTTATTTTTATATTAATAAATTTATTTTCTTTCTTTTTCTTTCTTTCTTTCTTTCTTTCTTTCTTTCTTTCTTTCTTTCTTTCTTTCTTTCTTTCTTTCTTTCTTTCTTTCTTTCTTTCTTTCTTTCTTTCTTTCTTTCTTTCTTTCTTTCTTTCTTTGCTTTTTTCTCCCTTTTCTTCTGAGCAGTGTGGCTGACAGGGTCTTGCTGCTTGGGCCCAGTGTCAGGCCTGAGCCTCTGAGGTGGGAGAGCCAAGTTCAGGACACTGGTCCACCAGAGACCTCGTGGCTCCACATAATACCAAATGGTGAAAGCTCTCCCAGCAATCTCCATCTCAACCCTAAGACCCAGCTATACTCAATGAACAGCAAGCTACAGTGCTGGACACCCTATGCCAAACAACTAGCAAGACAGGAACACAACCCCACCCATTAGCAGAGACGCTGTCTAAAATCACAATAATGTCAAAGAAACACCAAAACAGGTTGGGTGGGGCACCAAAGGACACAGTCCTGCCCAGCAGAAGCACAAGATCCAGCCTCATCCACCAGAACACAGGGACTAGTGCCCTCTACCAGGAAGCCTACACAACCCACTGAACCAATGTTAGCCACTGGAGGCAGACACAAAAGAAAACGGGAACTACGAACCTGCAGCTTGTGAAAAGGAGACCCCAAACACAGTAAGTGAAGCAAAACGGAGAACAGAGAAACACACAGCAGATGAAGGAGCAAAGTAAAAACCCACCAGACCAAAGAAATGAAGAGGAAATACACAGTCTACCTGAAAAAGAATTCACAGTAATGATAGTAAATATGATCCAAAATCTTGGAAATAGAATGGAGAAAATACAAGAAATTGTCAGCAAGGACCTAGGAGAACGAAAGAGCAAACAAACAATGATGAAATAAATGAAATTAAAAATTCTCTAGAAAGAATCAAAAGCAGAATAACTGAGGCAGAAGAACGGATAAGTGACCTGGAAGATAAAATAGTGGAAATAACTACCTCAGAGCAGAATAAAGAAAAAGGACGAAAAGAATTGAGAACAGACTCAGAGACTTCTGGGACAACATTAAATGTACCAACCTTCGAACTGTAGGGGGCCCAGAAGAAGAAGAGAAAAAGAAAGGGACTGAGAAAGTATTTGAAGTGATTACAGTTGAAAATTTCCCTAATATGGGAAAGGAAATACTCAATCAAGGCCAGGAAGCACAGAGAGCCTCATACAGGACAAATCCAAGGAGAAACACGACAAGACACATATTAATCAAACTATCAAAAATTAAATACAAAGAAAAAAATCTTAAAAGCAGCAAGGTAAAACCAACAAATAACATACAAGGGAATCCCCATAAGGTTAACAGCTAATCTTTTAGCAGAAACTCGGCAAGCCAGAAGGGAGTGGTAGGACATATTTAAAGAGATGAAAGAGAAACACCTACAACCAAGATTACTCTACCTAGCAAGGATCTCATTCAGATTTGATGGAGAAATTAAAACATTTACAGAAAAGCAAAAGCTAAGAGAATTCAGCACCCCCAAACCAGCTTTACAACAAATGCTAAAGGAACTTCTCTAGGCAAGAAACACAAGACAAAAAAAGACCTACAATAACAAACCCAAAACAATTAAGAAAATGGTAATAGGAATGTACATACTGATAATTACCTTAAATGTAAATGGATTAAATGCTCCAACCAAAAGACACAGACTGGCTGAATGGATACAAAAGCAAGACCCATATATATGCTGTCTACAAGAGACCCACTACAGACATAGGGACACATACAGACTGAAAGTGAGGGGATGGAAAAAGATATCCCATGCAAATGGAAATCAAAAGAAAGCTGGAGTAACAATTCTCATATCAGACAAAACAGACTTTAAAATAAAGATTATTACGAGTGACAAAGAAGGACACTACATAATGATCAAGGGATCAATCCAAGAAGAAGATATAAAAATTGCAAATATTTATGCACCCAACATAGGAGCACCTGAATACATAAGGCAAATGTTAACAGCCATAAAAGGGGAAATCGACAGTAACAGAATCATAGTAGGGGACTTTAATACCCCACTTAGACCAATGGACAGACCATCCAAAATGAAAACAAATAAGGAAAAACAAGCTTTAAATGATACATTAAACAAGATGGACTTAATTGATATTTGTACGATATTCCAACTAAAGACAACAGAATACACTTTCTTCTCAAGTGCTCATGGAACATTCTCCAGGATAGATCATATCTTGGGTCACAAATCAAGCCTTGGTAAATTCAAGAAAATTGAAGTCGTATCAGGTTTCCTTTCTGACCACAATGCTATGAGACTAGATATCAATAATAGGAAAAAATCTGTAAAAAATACAAACACATGGAGGTTAATCAATAAACTACATAATCAAGAGATCACTGAAGAAATCAAAGAGGAAATCAGAAGCTACCTAGAAACAAATGACAATGAAACACGACAACCCAAAACCTATGGAATACAGCAAAAGCAGTTCTAAGAGAGAAGTTTATAACAATACAATCCTACCTCAAGAAACAAGAAAAATCTCAAATAAATAACCTAACCTTACACTTAAGCAATTAGAGAAAGAAAAACAAAAACAAAAACAAAAGCTAGCAGAAGGAAAGAAATCATAAAGATCAGATCAGAAATAAATGAAAAGAAATGAAGGAAACAATAGCAAAGAATGTTAAACTAAAAGCTGGTTCTTTGAGAAGATAAACAAAATTGATAAACCATTAGCTAGACTCATCAAGAAAAAAAGGGAGAAGACTCAAATCAATAGAATTAGAAATGAAAAAGGAGAAGTAACAACTGACACTGCAAAAATACAAAGGATCGTGAGAGATTACTACAAGCAACTCTATGCCAATAAAATGGACAACCTGGAAGAAATGGACAAATTCTTAGAAAAGCACAACCTTCTGAGACTGAACCTGGAAGAAATAGAAAATATAAACAGACTAATCACAAGCGCTGAAATTGAGACTGTGATATAAAATTCTTCCAACAAACAAAAACCATGGACCAGGCGGCTTCACAGGCCAATTCTATCAAACATTTAGAGAAGACCTAACACCTATTCTCAAACTCTTCCAAAACAGAGCAGAGGGAGGAACACTCTCAAACTCATTCTACAAGGCCACCATAACCCTAACACCAAAACCAGAAAAAGATGTCCAAAGAAAGAAAACTACAGGCCAATATCACTGATGAACACAGATGCAAAAATCCACAACAAAATACTACCAAACAGAATCCAACAGCACATTAAAAGGATCCTACACCATGATCAAGTGGGATTTATCCCAGGAATGCAAGGCTTCTTCAATATACACAAATCAATCAATGTAATAAACTATATTAAAAAATTGAAGGATAAAAAGCATATGACCATCTCAATAGATGCAGATAAAACTTTCAACAAAATTCAACACACATTTATGATAAAATCTCTGCAGAAAGTAGGCACAGAGGGAATTTACCTCAACATAAAAAAGGCCATATATAACAAACCCAGAGCGAACATCGTTCTCAATGGTGAAAAACTGAAACCATTTCCACTATGGTCAGGAACAAGACAAGGCTGCCCACTCTCACCACTATTATTCAACATATTTTTGGAAGTTTAGCCACAGCAATCAGAGAAGAAAAAGAAATAAAAGGAATCCAAATTGGAAAAGAAGAAGTAAAACTGTCACTGTTTGCAGATGACATGATACCTTATATAGAGAATGCTAAAGACTCTATCAAAAAACTACTACAGCTAATCAATGGATTTAGTAAAGTATCAGGATACAAAATTAATGCACAGAAGTCTCCTGCATTCCTATACACTACTGATGAAAAATATGAAAGAGAAAATAAGGAAACACTCCCATTTACCATTGCAACAAAAAGAATAAAATATCTAGGAATAAACCTACCTAAGGAGACAAAAGACCTGTATGCAGAAAATTATAAGACACTGTTGAAAGAAATTAAAGATGATACAAACAGATGGAGAGATATACCATGTTGTTGGACTGGAAGAATCAACATTATGAAAATGACTATATTACCCAAAGCAATCTACAGATTCAATGCAATCCCTATGAAACTACCAATGGCATTTTCCACAGAACTAGAACAAAAAGTTTCACAATTTGTATGGAAAAAGAAAAGACCCCAAATAGCCAAAGCAATCCTGAGAAAGAAAAACGGAACTGGAGGAATCAGGCTCCCTGACTTCAGACTATACTACAAAGCTACAGTGATCAAGACAGTATGGCACAGGCACAAAAACAGAAATATAGATCCATGGAACAGGATAGAAAGCCCAGAGATAAACCCAAGCACATATGGTCACTTTATTTTTGATAAAGGAGGCAAAAATATACAATGGAGAAAAGACAGCCTCTTCAATAAGTGGTGCTGGGAAAGTGCACAGCTACATGTAAAAGTATGAAATTAGAACACTCCCTAACATCATACACAAAAATAAACTCAAAATGGATTAAAGACCTAAATGTAAGGCCAGACACTATAAAACTCTTAGAGGAAAACATAAGCAGAAAACTCTATGACATAAATCACAGCAAGATCCTTTTTGACCCACCTCCTAGAGAAATGGGAAAAAAACCAAAAATAAACAAATGAGACCTAATGAAACTTAAAAGCTTTTGCACAGCAAAGGAAAACATAAACAAAATAAAAAGACAACCCTCAGAATGGGAGGAAACATTTGCAAATGAAGCAACTGACAAAGTACTAATCTCTGAAATTTACAAGCAGCTCAGGCAGCTCAATATTAAAAAAACAAACAACCCAACCCAAAAATGGGCAGAAGATCTAAATAGACATTTCTCTAAATAAGACAAACAGACTGCCAACATACTCATTTAAGAATGTTCAACATCACTAATCATTAGAGAAATGCAAATCAAAACTACAGTGAAGTATCTCCTCACACCAGTCAGAATGTCCATCATCCAAAAATCTACAAACAATAAATGCTGGAGTGGGTGTGGAGAAAAGGGAACCCTTTTGCACTGTTGGTAGGATTGTAAATTGATACAGCCACTATGGAGAACAGTACAGAGGTTCCTTAAAAAACTAAAAATACAACTACCATACGACCCAGCAATCCCACTACTGGGCATATACCCTGAGAAAACCATAATTCAAAAAGAGACATGTACCACAATGTTCATTGCAGCTCTATTTACAATAGCCAGGACATGGAAGCAACCTAAGTGTCCATCGACAGATGAATGAATAAAGAAGATGTGGCAAATATATACAATGGAACGTTACTCAGTCATAAATATTAACAAAATTGAGTTATTTGTAGTGAGGTGCATGGACCTAGAGTCTGTTATACAGAGTGAAGTAAGTTAGAAAGAGTAAAGCAAATACCGTATGCTAACACATATATATGGAATCAAAAAAAAAAAAAAAGAATGGTTCTGAAGAACCTATGGGCAGGACAGGAATAAACATACAAACGTGGAGAATGGACCTGAGGACATAGGGAGGGGGAAGGGTAAGCTGGGACGAAGTAAGAGAGTGGCATGGATTTATATATACTACCAAATGTAAAATAGATAGCTAGTGGGAAACAGCCATATAGCACAGGGAGATCAGCTCAGTGCTTTGTGACCACATAGAGGGGTGGGATATGGAGGGTGGGAGGGAGATGCAAGAGGGAGGATATATGGGGATATATGTATATGTATAGCTGATTCACTTTGTTATAAAGCAGAAGCTAACACACCATTGTAAAGCAATTATACTCCAATAAAGGTGTTAAAAAAATAAAAATTAAAATGTAAAAATTTAAAAAAAGAATGTGGGACTTCCCTGGTGGTGCAGTGGTTGGGAGTCTGCCTGCCACTGAGGGGGGCACAGGTTCGGTCCCTTGTCCAGGAGGATCCCACATGCTGCAGAACGGCTGGGTCAGTGCACTGAGGCTGCCAGGCCTGCACTCTGGAGTGCATGAGCCACAGATACTGAGCCCCGCACCACAGCTACTGAGGCCCGTGTGCAGCGACCAAAACCCAACACAGCCAAAAAACAAAAAGAAAGAAATTGTTTAAAAAAAATAAAAAGAATGTATATAGTTGTAAAAAAAAAATCTACAAAGAGAGGTGGGTGCACTGTTCCTGAAAACAATGTTGTGATGCACATTGGTGAAAAAAGAACCAAAGCTGTAGCTGTCCTTGTAGTCAGTTTTCTGTGCCTATCTGATATAACTCTCTTTCACTTTACCGTTCAGTTTGAAAGATCCTTTTTCTAAAACTTTGTATTTATTTATTTATTTTTGGCTGCATGGGGTCTTCGTTGCTGTGTACTGGCTTTCTCTGGTTGTGGCGAGTGGGGGTTACTCTTCATTGTAGTGCACTGGCTTCTCATTGTGGTGGCTTCTCTTGTTGCAGAGCATGGGCTCTAGGGCATGCAGGCTTCAGCAGTTGTGGCACACGGGCTCGGTGGTTGTGGCCTGTGGGCTCTGGAGTGCAGGCTCGGTAGTTGTGGAGCATGGGCTTGGTTGCTCTGCAGCGTGTGGAGTCTTTCCAGACCGGGGATCAGGTCTGTGTCCCCTGCACTGGCAGGCAGATTCTTGACGGTTGCACTGCCAGGGAAGCCCCAATAGATCCTTACTGCTGTTGACTGTGGAGGAAAGCACCAGGAGTATTCTCTTTATAGGGAAAGTTGTGGACCCAAAGGAACTGTATTTGGGAAAGAGGTTGTTGACTAATTGCATGTGCTTATTGCAATGGGAAATAAATAGTATAGCCTGATGCAATCAGTGTGAGCTTGGATGTGGCTTCCATTGTGCTGGGGTGGAGACTGGATCCTAGCCAACTTCCCTGGGTGTGGTAGAGGCCATACCTGTGACCAAATATTCAGGTAGTCAACAAGTGTGTTATTACCCAAATCATTGGAAGGCCCCATGTTATTTCTCTTTGTCTGAAAATCCTCCAGTTAGTCAGCTCCAAGGAGATTGGGCTGCCAAATGTCCTTTCTCTGCCCTCTGGGGAATAGTCAAAATGCAGATCATGTCCTCATATCCCAGTATTTCATTAACAAGATCAATGAACATAAAACAATAAAAATGCAGTGGCTTATACATGAACCTCTCAATCTCCTTCTGACAATCCCATCAGAATGCTTCTTTGTGTTCTTGCCAGAATTGTCATTGGTGGGATGTAAATAGTTGTTTCCACTACAGGACTGAGTCAAAGACAGAGAGCAACTAAGAATGTGGTTTTTGTGACCCAAAAAGCGTGGGGCAAAAGAACAAGAGAGACATGATGAATGCCACTGTACAAGCCCCCCTCCCACCTCCCAAAGTTCCCTTATTGCTAATTTATAAGCTGGGAATGGAGAAAGAAATTTATTTATTGACATAATTATTTCATATCTTCCTTCTGCATCCCAATCAGACTCTCTTACAAATGCTGCACCCCTGTCCCGTTTCCTCAAGTATGAATGTCCTGGTTAATCTGTCTTTTGTCTCTACTATCACTGAAGTCTGATACCACTGCATTGAGAGATCCTTCAACAACTCTGCCTTGCCTGTGCATGCCATCTTACCCCTACCCACCAAACTAGACTTCATCTCAGAAAATGCATATTCAAATGCCCAGTATTAGAATTCAGTACACACAAACAGAACAGTGACTGTAAATGATGTACTGTCTGATATTCTAGCCCTAAGGTGAAACCCTTTAGTGAAAGGGAAATTATAACAAATGCATAAGTGCTGTTTATGCTTTCCATTTGAAATAAATAAATACATACTGCTTATAAAAATAAAAAATAAAATATCAGCACTCTCTACTCCTTTCCTGCTTTATGTTTCTTTAAAGTATTTATTGCCATTTAACATGCCACATGTTTTAATTATTTATTTATTGTATGATTCTCCCACAAAAAGCAAGGTTTTTTATTAGGTTGTGCATAGCTGTATCTCCAAGACCTAGATCAGTGCCCATATGAGTGGATTCATATGTAATACACACACAAACACACACACATATTGAGGAAAACTGTTGCAGAAAAAAAAGGCATTATGACATTCACAGTAAGATAGACAAAATGAAAAAGGCAGAGGACTATGTACCAGATGAAGGAACTAGATAAAACCCCAGAAAAACAACTAAATGAAGTGGAGATAGGCAACCTTCCAGAAAAAGAATTCAGAATAACGACAGTGAAGGTGATCCAGGACCTCAGAAAAAGAATGGAGGCAAAGATTGAGAAGATGCAAGAAATGTTTAACAAAGACCTAGAAGAATTAAAAAAGAAACACCTAGAAGAATTAAAGAACAAACAAATAGAAATGAACAATACAATAACTGAAATGAAAAATACACTAGAAGGAATCAATAGCAGAATAACTGAGGCAGAAGAATGGATAAGTGACCTGGAAGACAGAATGGTGGAATTCAATGCCGCAGAGCACAGTAAAGAAAAAAGAAGAAAAGAAATTAAGACAGCCTAAGAGACCTCTGAGACAACATTAAATGCAACAATATTCACATTACAGGGGTCCCAGGACGAGAAGAAAGAAAGGACCCAAGAAAATATTCAAAGAGATTATAGTCGAAAACTTCCCTAACATGGGAAAGGAAATAGCCACCCAAACCCAGGAAGTGAGGAGAGTCCTAGACAGGATAATCCTAAGGAGAAACATGCCAAAACACATAGTAATCAAACTGACAAAAATTAAAGACAAAGAAAAACTACTGAAAGCAACAAGGGAAAAACGACAAATAACATACAAGGGAATTCCCATAAGGTTAACAGCTGATTTATCAGCAGAAACTCTACAAGCTAGAAGGGAGTGGCATGATATATTTAAAGTGATGAAAGGGAAGAACCTAAAACCAAGATTACTCTACCCGGCAAGGATCTCATTCAGATTCGACAGAGAAATCAAAAGATTTACAGACAAGGAAAAGCTAAGAAAAATTCAGCACCACCAAAATAGGTCTACAACAAATGCTAAAGGAACTTCTCTAAGTGGGAAACACAAGAGAAGAAAAGGACCTACAAAAACAAATCCATAACAATTAAGAAAATGGTAATAGGAACATACATATCGATAATTACCTTAAACGTGAATGGAGTAAATGCTCCAACCAAAAGACACAGCCTTGCTGAATGGATACAAAAACAAGACCTGTATATATGCTGTCTACAAGAGACCCACTTCAGACTTAGGGACACCTACAGACTTAAAGTGAAGGGATGGAAAAAGATATTCCATGCAAATGGAAATCAAAAGAAAGCTGGAGTAGCAATACTCATATCAGATAAAATAGACTTTAAAATAAAGAATGTTACAAGAGACAAGGAAGGACACGATATATTGATCCAGGGATAAATCCAAGAAGAAGATATAACCATTATAAATATATATGCACCCCGCACAGGAGCACCTCAATACATAAGGCAAATGCTAGCAGCTATAAAAGAGGAAATTGACAGCAACACAATAATAGTGAGGGACTTTAACACCTCACTTACACCAATGGACAGATCATCAAAACAGAAAATTAATAAGGAAACACAAGCTTTAAATGATAAAATAGACCAGATAGATGCAATTGATATTTAGAGGACACTCCATCCAAAAACAGCAGATTACACTTTCTTCTGAAGTGCACACAGAACATTCTCCAGGATAGATCACATCTTGGGTCACAAATCAAGCCTCAGTAAATTTAAGAAAACTGAAATCATATCAAGCATCTTTTCCAACCACAATGCTATGAGATTAGAAATCAATTACAGGGGGAAAAAAACGCAAAAAACACAAACACATGGAGGCTAAACAATACACTACTAAATAACAAAGAGATCACTGAAGAAATCAAAGAGGAAATCAAAAAATACCTAGAGACAAATGACAATGAAAACACGATGATCCAAAGCCTATGGAATGTAGCAAAAGCAGTTCTAAGAGGGAAGTTTATAACTATACAAGCCTACCACAAGAAACAAGAAGAATCTCAAAAAAAAAAAATCTAACTTTACACCTAAAGGAACTAGAGAAAGAAGAACAAAAAAAACCAAAGTCAGTAGAAGGAAAGAAATCATAAAGATCAGATCAGAAATAAATGAAAAAGAAATGAAGGAAACAATAGCAAAGATCAATAAAACTAAAAGGTGGTTCTTTGAGAAGATAAACAGTACTGATAAACCTTTAGCCAGACTCATCAAGGAAAGGAGGGAGAGGACTCAAATCAATAAAATTAGAAATGAAAAAGGAGAAATTACAATGGACACTGCAGAAACACAAAACATCATAAGAGACTACTACAATAAATTCTATGCCAATAAAATGGACAACCTGGAAGAAATGGACAAATTCTTAAAAAAGGTATAACCTTCCAAGATTGAACCAGGAAGAAACAGAAAATATGAACAGACCAATCACAAGTAATTACATTGAAACTGTGATTAAAAATCTTCCAGCAAACATAAGTCCAGGAAAAGATGGCTTCACAGGTGAATTGTATCAAACTTTTAGAGAAGAGCTAACACCCATCCTTCTCAAACTCTTCCAAAAAAGTGCAGAAGAAGGAACACTCCCAAACTCATCCTATGAGGCCACTATCACCCTGATACCAAAACCAGCCAAATATACTACAAAAAAAAAAAATTACAGATCAATATCACTGATGAATATAGATGCAAAAATCCTCAACAAAGTACTAGCAAACAGAATCCAACAACATATTAAAAGGATCATACACCATGATCAAGTGGGGTTTATCCCAGGAATGCAAGGATTCTTCAATATACACAAATTAATCAGTGTGATACACCATGTTAACAAATTGAAGAATAAAAACCATATGATCATCTCAGTAGATGCAGAAAAAGCTTTTGACAAAATCCAACACCCATTTATGATAAAAACTCTCCAGAAAGTGGGCATAGAGGGAATCTACCTCAACATAATAAAGGTCATATATGACAAACCCACAGCAAACATCATTCTCAATGGTGAAAAACTGACAGCATTTCCTCTAAGACATGAAAAAGACAAGGATGTCCACTCTTGCCACTATTATTCCACATAGTTTTGGAAGTTTTAACCACAGCAATCAGAGAAGAAAAAGAAATTAAAGGAATACAAATTGGAAAAGTAGAAGTAAAACTGTCACTGTTTGCAGATGACATGATACTATACACAGAGAATCCTAAAGATGCCACCAGAAAACTACTTGAGCTAATCAATGAATGTGGTAAAGTTGCAGGATACAAAATTAATGCACATAAATCTCTTGCATTCCTACACACTAATGATGAAAAATCTGAAAGAGAAATTAAGGAAACAGTCCCATTTACCATTGCAACAAAAAGAATAAAATACCTAGGAATAAACATACCTAATGAGAAATAAGATCTGTATGCAGAAAATTATAAGACACTGATAAAAGAAATCAAAGATGATACAAACAGATGGAGAGATATACCATGTTCTTGGATAGGAAGAAGCAATATTGTGAAAATGACTCTACTACCCAAAGCAATACATAGATTCAAAGCAATCCCTATCAAATTACCAATGGGATTTTTTACAGAACTAGAACAAAAAATCTTAAAATTTGTATAGAGACACAAAAGACCCTGAATAGCCAAAGCAGTTGTGAGGGAAAAATATGGATCTGGAGGAATCAGATGCCCTGATTTCAGACTATACTACAAAGCTCCAGTAATCAAGACAATATGGTACTGGCACAAAAACAGAAATATAGATCAATGGAACAGGATAAAAAGCCCAGAGATAAACCCACACAAATATGGTCACCTTATCTTTGTTAAAGGAGGCAAGAATATACAATGGAGAAAAGACTGTCTCTTCAATAAGTGGTGCTAGGAAAACTGGACAGCTACATGTAAAAGAATGAAATTAGAGCACTCCGTAACACCATACACAAAAATAAATTCAAAATAGATTAGAGACCTAAATGTAAGACCAGACACTATAAAAGTCTTAGAGGAAAACATAGGCAGAACACTCTATGACATAAATCAAAGCAAGATATTTTTGTATCCACCTCCTAGAGTAATGGAAATAAAAACAAAAATAAACAAATGGGACCTAATGAAACTTAAAAGCTTTTGCACAGCAAAAGAAATTACAAACAAGACAAAAAGACAACCCTCAGAATGGGAGAAAATATTTGCAAATGAATCAACGGACAAAGGATTAATCTCCAAAATATATAAACAGCTCATGCAGCTCAATATCAAAAAAACAAACAACCCAATCCAAAAATGGGCAGAAGACCTAAATAGACATTTTTCCAAAGAAGACATACTGATGGCCAAGAAGCACATGGAAAGCTGCTCAACATCACTAATTATTAGAGAAATGCCAATCAAAACTACCATGAGGTATCATCTCACACCAGGTAGAATGGGCATCACCAGAAAATCTACAAACAACAAATGCTGGAAAGGGTGTAGAGAAAAGGGAACCCTCTTGCACTATTGGTGGGAATGTAAATTGATACAGCCACTATGGAGAACAGTATGGAGGTTCCTTAAAAACTAAAAATAGAATTACCATATGTCCCAGCAATCCTGCTACTGGGCATATACCCAGAGAAAACCATAATTCATAAAACACACGCACCACAATGTTCACTGCGGCACTATTTACAATAGCCAGGTCATTGAAGCAACCTAAATGCCCATTGACAGACGAATGGATAAAGAAGATGTGGTATATATATACCATGGAATATTACTCGGCTATAAAATGGAACAAAATTGGGTCATTTGTAGAGACGTGGATGGATCTAGAGACTGTCATACAGAGTGAAGTAAGTCATAAAGAGAAAAACAAATATTGTATATTAACACATATATGTGGAACCTAGAAAAATGGTACAGATGAACTGGTGTGCAAGACAGAAATAGAGACACAGAGGTACAGAACAAACGTATGGACACCAAGGCGGGAGAGTGGCGGGGGGTAGTGGTGGTGGAGTGATGAACTGGGAGATTGGGATTGACATGTATACAGTGATATGTATAAAATCGATGACTAATAAGAACCTGCTGAATAAAAAAATAAATTAAATAAAGAATAATTAAAAAAGGCACTATAAAGGACTAGCACTACATAGTGTTGTACTCAACAGAAGTCTGTATGTTAAAGTGAAGAGTTATGGTTGATTGAATCAGTGGGCAAATCAAGAACTATCTGAGCTCCTACTACATGTAATGTATTGTTCTAAGCACTGAACTTCATGAGATACTCAAGTTGGATGTTAAAAGACAAAAGAAACTATTTCCCTGAATTTATCCCTTTTATTAATTGATTTAGAGAAAGCAGTGCACACAGGTTACTACATAGGTAAGCTCTTCTGGTATAGTTTTCGATTCAAATATAGTTCTCATATATAATACAGCCAGTGACTATCTGATTCTCTGATATCTCTGTCTTTCTCCATGATATATCCTTTCCCTTCCTTCTCTGTATGAGCTTTTCTCTTAGTATGGTCCACTGACTTTCTTAATCCTCAGTGTTTTGGCTTATAAGATTAGGCCTGGCTTAAGACATGGAAGCAACCTAAGTGTCCATCAACAGATGAATAGATAAATAAGATGTGGCACATATATACAATGGAATATTACTCAGCCATAAAAAGAAATGAAATTGAGTTATTTGTAGTGAGGTGGATGGATCTAGAGTCTGTCATACAGAGTGAAGTAAGTCAGAAAGAGAAAAATAAATACCGTATGCTAACACATATATATGGAATCTAGAAAAAGAAAAAAAATGGTCATGAAGAACCTAGGGGCAGGGCAGGAATAAAGATGCAGACCTACTAGAGTAACCATACCTATCATATGGGGTTATTTTGAAGATTAAATATAGTAACAAAAGTAATGCACTTAGCATAGTTCCTGTAATATAATAAAGGAAAAACATAGCATTACTGGGCTTCAGCAAGGCCAAAGAGTAAATTGTCTATATAATCTCACTGCTCAAAATTGTGTTTTAGTTAAGTCTTAGAATCCTAGAATTTTGGTTCCCAGCCAAGTGAAATGCAATGGTGTAGGCCTGTAAGATCACCAAAGTCCAAGGCATACTTGGAAATTTATCCCAGGCACAAAACTTTTCTTTCTGTTTTTTCCTTTTGTAATCAAACATCACCAATGGCATATGGAAGAATATTATTTAATTAATCCACTCAGAAAGGTTGAAAGCAAGAAGTGAATGACAGAGGCCATGGTAAAGAGTGGTGGATTTACCTTTGGATCATAGGATCAGAAGGAGAGAGAAAGAAGAGATTCAGCCAATAAGATCTTAGTATAATTTTACAGAAGTTAAGTTTATATATTTGGCAAGTAAGTTTGGTGTTCTGGTATGCTTCTTTCCAGATTCTATTTCTTCTTCTAGGAATACTAATAATCATCTCTAAGCATCTGAGCCTCAATGACTTGTTTTATTGTCTTTGAATCACCAATACCTAATACAGTGCTCATACAGAGTAGGGACTTGAATTTGGAATGAATAAATGAATAATACTAATACCACTATTACTAATAAAATATAATACTGGCTATGCCAAATCACATCATATTCATAAACCAACCACCACCACCTAACAGGCTGGAATAACAGGACACATTTTATATCAGTAGGCCATATCCAACAAGTTAGTCTATTATCATTATTTAATGAGCTCTTAGTGCATGCTAGATACCACGCTACATACTTTACATATATTCTCCCTAATCATCATAAAGTTCTTATATGATCTTGCACATGAGAAAACAATATTCTGATTAGCTAAGGCCACTGAGCCAGCAAGTGACCACCACATATGATTCAGTTCTGTCTTATATCAATGCCCAAGTTGCTTAATATTTGCCTCTTTCCACTCTTTCTCCTTCATGCCCTTTCTTCCTTCCTTCCAACACATATTAAGCACCTAATATGTGCCATACATTGTGTTAAGCACAGTCTCTATTTTCTGCATTGCCCATTTCCTTTATAGTTGTACAATACTTTAGAGTTCTGTGCTTTACACACATGATCTCATTTGATTCAATATTCTACTCTATTTTAAAAAAGAAAACAACTGACACTCAAAGAAGTTAACAAACACAAGATTATACAAGACTTATGTGAGGTGCTAGGACATAAAACATGAAATTGGGCTTTTTTCCCCAGTGTATTACATGATTATAAAATAGTGGGAAAAGCCAAGGCTTTGAGTTCAGACAAACCTGGGCTTTAACCTTGACTCCTCTACTTAATAGCTGTGTGACACTGAACAAGTTACTTAACCTCTCTGAGACTCAGTTCCCTCATAATAGTAGTTACAGTGGGCATTACAGCAATGGTCACTTCAGAGTACTGATAAAAGATTCACATAAAGTACTTATAGGTATTGAATAAATCCCTCCTTGTTATTGCCATCATCACTGTGGGGATTGAATAGAGTAAATATAAAGTGTCAAATGCAGTGCTTGGAAACTAAGTGGGTGGCAAAGAAGTAGGCACTGCACTGGCTATTACTATATTAGGATAAGGATTTTCATACTTAAAAAAATATAAAATTGGAGCAAATCAAATAGAATACTTCTTTCTTACACATACTAGAAAATGTACAGATCTTTCTCATTTTATGATGGGGTTACATCTTGAAAAATTCATTGAAAGTTAAAAATACTGTAAGTCTCCCAGGGACTTCCCTGCTGGCCCAGTGGTTAGGACTCCGTGCTTCCACTGCAGGGGGCATAGGTTCGATCCCTGGTCAAAGAACTAAGATCCCGCATGCCTCATGGCACAGCCAAAAAAAAAAATTTGTAAGTCCAAAACACATCTAATACACCTAACCTACCCAAACACCATAGCTTAGCCTAGCCTACCTTAAACGTGCTCAGAACACTTACGTTAGCCTACAGTTGAGCAAAGTCATCTATCACAAAACACAAAGCCTATTTTATAATAAGGTGTTGAATATCTCATGTAATTCATGGAATACTGAACTGAAAGTGAAAAACAGAATGGTTGTATGAGTACAGAAGAGTTTTAAGTGTATTGGTTATTTACCCTCGTGATCGTGTGGCTGACAGAGCTGTGGCGTGCTGCTCTGCCCAGCACCACGAGAGAGTATCACTAGCCTGGGAAAAAAGCAAAAGTCATAATTTGAATTATGCTTTCAGCTGAATGTGTATCACTTTTGCACCATCCTAAAGTCAAAAACATCATAAGTTGAGCCAGAGTAAAGTGGGAACTGTCTATACAGTGCTCATTACCCTTAGCGGCAGGAATATAAAGATCAGGTTCAGACAAATTCTTCAATAGCAGTTATTCAGGAAAACTAGGAATTATTGTGAGGAGTTTTCTAGCTCTTGATATCATAAAAGATAATTGTCACTTTCTTCAATATATATTTGTGCCCTGAAAAAAAGATAAAATCTTGGACCAGGCAGTCTAACATTTTAGTAAGGAAGAAGAGAGGGGCAGTTTTGAGATTATATAACTGAATCCTTAATGAGTTTCCTGGATCACTGTTTAGAGGTGCCTAAACCAAATTCCAAATAAATCTGTGATCCTTTGGGATACACACAGACTATGCTTTGATTTCAAAATCTGCTTGGTAATTTTCCTTCTTCAATTTATGATGGGGTTACATCTCAAAAAATTCCTTGAAAGTTAAAAATATCATAAATTAGAAGTCATGAGTTTTCAAGATGGCTCAAAAAATCCCAGGGATATATATAGATGTGTGGTTCTTATCCTTTTTTTTTCCCCCTCTGTCTGAATTAAAAAAGGCAATGTTTATGCTTAAAGATAGATTTCTTAAGCACATGGAAATCACTGGAAGAACTCGGTTAATTGAAACTCTTCATTCAGCATGGAATTTAAAATTCAGTATGGAATCATTAGATTTGTTGCTACTTAAGGAACAATCCTGTGCATTTCATAAACTGGCTACTCATACTGTATAGGTAACAAATTTTTGTGTTCATATGAACTTACGGAGGTTTACTTTCAGCTGAGTGCTTAACTTTTCCAGGCCTTTACTGTCGGTTTGGGCAAATTTGGGGATAGATAGTTAATGAAGGTAGTTGTCATGTTCCTAAAAAGGAGCAATGAGGATAAAAGAAATATTGACCTCAATACATTTTATAACAAGCAGATCCTTTGTGGATCAGCTATATCACCTCTCTTTGTCAGTACCCTCATTGAGATTTCATCATTTGCTTTCAGCCTTTGCACTTTCTAAAAATTTTTCAGATGCAGCAATGTATGTGAGAAGGATTAAGTTAAAACCTACATATATGATTAGTTAACCAATGTAGGCCTTAATTTCTTCAGACTATGTTAGAAACCAGGAAACACTCATAAACCATAAAGTCTACTGCATGAAAATAAAGAAGTTTTCACTGACTGGAAGTGAAATCAGAAGAGCAAGGATAATGTAATATATTTTACATAAAATTAAAATTATTCAATTTAATGTATTGTTTTGTTTTGTTTCTGACGTTGTGTCTTTCCTGTTCTTTGGATGTTATAATAGTATTTCTTTTGTGAAATGATGGTGATACTCAATATGCTTCTTTCATGTTATTACCTCGTCAAAAAAAATTGACAACCTAATGTAGGTCTTATTTTTTCCTTAAAAAATAAATTCAGAATAGAGAGTCTAGAAACAGACCCCAATAAATATAGTCAACTGATCTTTGACAAATGAGTAAAGACAACACAATGGAGCAAAGATAGTCTTTTCAATGAATGTTGCTGGTACAATGGAATACTCACATGTAAAAAAATGAATCTAGAAACAGATCTTAGACATTTCACAAAAAATAATTCAAAATGGATCACAGGCTTAAATATGAAATGGGAAACTATAAAACTTCTAAAAGATAACATAGGAGAAAATTTAGATGACCTTGGGTGTGGTGATGCCTTTTTAGATAAAATACCAAAGGCACAATCCATGAAAGAAATAATGGATAAGGTGAACTTCACTAAAATTAAAAACTTCTGCTCTGCAAAGGATAACTCCAAGAGAACGAGAAGACAAGCCACAGACTGGGAGTAAATATTTATAAAAGACACATCTGATAAATGACTATTATCCAAAATGTACAAAACCCCTTAAAACTCAACAATAAGAAAACAAACAACCCAATTTAAAAAATGGGCCAAAGACCTTAACAGACACCTCACCAAAGAAGATATACAGATGGCAATACACATATGAAAAGATGCTCCACATCATATGTCATCAGTTCAATGCAAATTAAACAACAGTGAGATACCACTACGCACCTATTAGAATGGCCAAAATCCAGAAAACTGACAGCACTAAACGCTGGTGAAGATGTGGAGCAACACAAACTCTCATTCTTCCTGGTGAAAATGAAAAAACAGTATAGCCATGTTGGAAGACAATTTGTTGATTTCTAACAAAACTAAACATACTCTTACTATACAATCGAGCAATTGTACTCCTTGGTATTTACCCAAAGGAGCTGAAAACTTATGTAAAAAAATAAAGCTGCTGATAGCAGCTTTATTCATAATTGCCAAAACATGGAAGCAACCAAGATGTGTTTCAGAAGGTGAATGGATAAACTGTGGTACATCCAAACAACGTAATATTATTCAGTGCAAAAAAGAAATGAGCTGTCAAGCCATAAAAAGACACGGAGGAAATCTAAATGCATATTACTAAGTGAAAAAAGCCAATCTGATAAGGGTACATACTGCATAATTGCAACTATACCACATTTTGGAAAAGGCAAAACTATGGAGACAATAAAAATATCAGTGGTTACCAGGAGTGTATGTGAGGGCTGGTGAAGATGAATAAGCAGAGCACAGAGCATTTTTAGGGCAGTGAAAATACTCTGTACAATTTTTTTTTTTTTTTTTTTTTTTGCTGTATGTGGGCCTCTCACTGTTGTGGCCTCTCCCATTGCAGAGCACAGGCTCCAGATGCACAGGCTCAGCGGCCATGGCTCACAGGCCCAGCCGCTCCACGGCATGTGGGATCTTCCCAGACCAGGGCACGAACCCGTGTCCCCTGCATCAGCAGACGGACTCTCAATCACTGCGCCACCAGGGAAGCCCTCTGTACAATATTTTAATAATGGATTTATGTCATTATACATTTATCCAAACAGTAGAATGTACAACCACAAGGGCAAACTAAAATAAACTATGGTCTTTGAGTCTGTGGATTGTGGATCGTGGATTACGATGTATCAATGTAGGTTCATCCTTGATAAAAATGTATCATGCTAGTGAGTGATGCT
Source organism: Lipotes vexillifer (assembly GCF_000442215.2). Taxonomy (NCBI): domain Eukaryota; kingdom Metazoa; phylum Chordata; class Mammalia; order Artiodactyla; family Lipotidae; genus Lipotes; species Lipotes vexillifer. The sequence goes on along the minus strand of NW_006788566.1, from coordinate 759,075 downwards.
GATAATGGAGAAGCTATGCATGTGTGGGGACAGGGAGTATATGGGAAATCTCTGTACTGGCCTCTTCATTTTGTTATAAACCTAGATGTGGTCTAAAAATTAAAGTCTTAAAAATATTCAATATTTCTGTAGATTACAATTTACCTAAAAAGAAAAACAAACTTACTTCTCTGTGAAATATAAAAGCCTAGCAACCAGTGGTGTACAGAATCAAAAATGCTAACGAAATATCATTGAAATCACTGATATATTATTGAAATATCATTGAAATTATTGAAATATTATTGAAATCATTTCAGTACTATATAATCTAGATATCACCAGAACCTCAGTAATATAGAATAGGGTCTATATCAATACCTGCATCTGAATAGAGGGGAACATGAATACAAATAAAGTGAGTTAAAAGAACAGCTAGATTTGTACAAATTCTGAATTAAATACAATTCTTAATGAAATAGTTTTATTCTTTCCAGTACATTAAAAAACTTTAAACTCATGACTAGCAAATTGTTACCAAGTAGAGGAACTGTGGATCTGACTTCTATGAATAAATGACGCATTTATAATTAGCATATTAATTATTCATATGGAAATGAATGCCCCTGGAATGCTTGCACCAGCTTAAACATACACCCCCTGCAGATTTATTTCCAACTATTAAATCCACATTCAAGATAATAATACTTAGGGTATGGGGCATTCTGGTTAATTGAGATTTCTAATGAACTAGGAAAAATACTAAACTCCTTTTTTTTTTTTTTTTTTTTTTTTTTTTTGCGGTACGCGGGCCTCTCACTGTTGTGGCCTCTCCCGTTGCGAGCACAGGCTCCGGACGCGCAGGCGCAGCGGCCATGGCTCACGGCCCCAGCCGCTCCGCGGCACATGGGATCCTCCCAGACCGGGGCACAAACCCGTGTCCCCTGCATCGGCAGGCGGACTCTCAACCACTGCGCCACCAGGGAAGCCCCTAAACTCCTTTTTTTGATTTGTCCTGATGTTGGAATGTTTCAATTGAGTTCATTTTCTTTATTAAATGGGCAATGTTTTGTTAGATTACTTGAAACTATAAGTCTGTGGGTCATTATTATAGAATTCATTGAGATCCAAAAATGGAGATATGATGTAGGATGAATGTTGACTGAATTTAAAACACATTCTTTTGGAAGGCTTTCAGTTCCATTTTAAGTAATTTCCTGATATCAGCTTGGTTTGATCTGATATGCCCAATGTACTAGTGAAGATGTTAATTGAGGTTGTGGGGTTCAACTTGGCGGCTTTATATATTCTGAAGTTGGGAAAAGAATGTCTGAATTCCTAGTTAATTTTAATTTAATTTAATTGCTAGTTAATTTTTGCAAGGTTTAAAAATTAGAAAAGTACACAGAAATAAATAGAAAAATCCAATTTACCTGCCCAAATTAATGAATGATAATATTTGTCATTTTGATTCAGATACTTTCTGTTATAAAGGCAGTAGAATATTTCAGATCAAGTTGAGGTACCTCACAGTTGCGTTTATACCACCTCCCCATGGCAACCAATATCATGTGCAAATATACTAGATATATAGATATACTAGATATATATCATTCTAGAATATACACATACACACATATATATGCATATATACACACACACAAATAGTATATACACTATCATATCCCTCTTTGGGTCACTTGTTGAAGTTAACTTAAATTATACCTATTGCAGTATACTCTATTTTTTCACTCAATATTTTTTTCAAGATTTATCAATATCAATCTGGAAAAATCTAGTTTATTCAATATTGCAATTAAATTTTACCTGAAATATACATAGAAAAATATGCAGAAACTGTAAGTATGCATATTAACTTCTTAATGAATATCACTGTCTGAATATAATACAATTTATTTATTCTCCCAATGATAAACATTTACTTGTTTCCATATTTTTGCCTTTATAATATATATATATATATAAATATATATATATATATATATTTTTGCGGTATGTGGGCCTCTCACTGTTGTGGCCTCTCCCGTTGTGGAGCACATGCTCCGGACACGCAGGGCTCACAGGCCCAGCCATGTGGGATCCTCCCGGACCGGGACACGAACCTGTGTCCCCCGCATTGGCAGGCGGACTCCCAACCACTGCGCCACCAGGGAAGCCCCCTTTATAATATTTTAATAAACTTCCTTATGTGTCTCCTGGTAAGCCTGGTTTTCCAAGAGAAGTGGAACTGCTGAGTTATAAAATATACTCATAGTTAAGATGTTTTGGTGAACATTTCATGTACTCTGGCCCTGTTTACATGTTCCCACAAAACAGATACATGTTTACCTGTTCTGTCTACCTGGAGATTTTTCTGGTTATAAAGCCATTAAAAAAAAGTTTTGGTTTCAGAGCTCCACACTTTATGGGTAGTGTGCTGTCAGACACCACAACCAAGCATGGCAAATGCAGGGATCCAATATCTGGAGGGAAGGTAATAATTTTGCCCCCTGAAGCCTAGCTCCAGTTGTGTATATGCATGGGACCCACAGTTTGAATATCCTTTCATGGAAGTGTGACAGATCCTCAGATCCACAAGCACTGCTGTGTATATCTGATTCTGATCCAAATTTTAGTTTTATTTTGTTTCCTCTTCTAGCTTGATTTCTTTCTTCATTTCTGGCTCCCTGAGATTTCCCTCTCTTGATGTTGAACTCAGTTACATATCTCAAAATTATTGAGATTCGAGTGGGAGGTGAGGTGGAATGGGGTTAGAGTGTGTCCTGCTGTGTCAGCTCATTCTGTCCTATTGACTGGAAATGAATCAATGAGTTTTTACAAATTAAATTCTCCTTTCTAATGCAGTGGCACAGGTGGCACTTGGCTTTATCGACAGTCTGCTAAAGAGGACACAACTTCGTGAAGAGAAAGAGAGGCCAAAGAGGGCAATTTTGTGAGTTGAATAAATCACGATGACTTTCTATACCAACTGGAGTTGGTGAGCAGGAGAGTAGTCAAATAGCTATGTATACTATTGGGTTGGCCAAAAAGTTCGTTCGGTTTCCGAATGAACTTTTTGGCCAACCCAACACATATGACAGTTTTAGGGAATTAGATGGTTTCCATAAATGAATTTTACCCAAAACTTTGATGTACTTATTTAAATACTTTTAAATATTTCTTTATGGAGATGTAGTTGTATGATTTTTTTTTCTACCTTTAAAACACCATTTCTTGGGCATGATTTAACCTTAATGGTAAACAATCAAGACTGTGCTTACAGTATAAATCATGACCTCAGATTTTTACTATACTGGGTATGACCATTTGCCCCTAAACTAAATAGCTTTTGATGTCTGGGATTCTTAAGTTAGTATAGACAACTCTAATAATTCTGCTGCATATTAGTTTGCTGTCAGATAACTCTTTGTATTTTTTCCAATGTGCCTGCTTCTAGGTTCAGCACATCCCTTTCTAAACATGGTGGGCTGAGAAAAGAAAGATGAGTGTTTAGATGTGAGTATAGACCAAGATGGTCCATTTGGTTGTAAGATATTTTCCAGTGAATATGTTACCTGAATTTCATTATATAAACTTCGGCTCACTTATTTATTCATTCATTCATTCATTCATTCACTTTTGCTACTTAGAGATGAGATTTGCCTTTTTTTCTGAAATCCTGTCTTTTTTCTAGTTAGACGAATTTGTAAAATAAAATCTAAACACTCTGCACATATATATATGTATGTACATATGAACCAGCTACTGAGTCCTGAAGTCCAAATGATGTTATAAGTCTAGAAAACATACACTATGTTTCGTATAAAGTACAGGGGTTTTTTGATCAAACTAAAGAGCTTCTGCATGAAAAAAGAAAACAATAAATTGAAAAGTAACCTGCAGAATTAAAGAAAATATATGCAAATTATATAACTGATAAGGAGTTAATATCCAAAATATTTTAAAAACACAACTTATACAACTCAGTAACAAAAATGCAAATAACTCAATTAAAAAATGGGTGAAGGACCAAAATAGACATTTTTCCAAAAGACGCACAAATGCCCAATAGGTACATGAAAAGGCACTCAGCATCACACATCATCAGGGAATTGCAAATCAAAACCAAAATGAAATATCACTTCACATCTGTCAGAATGGCTATCATGAAAAAGACTACAAATAACAAATGTTGGCGAGGATGTGGAGAAAAGGTAACCCCTGTATGCTCTTTGGGGGAATGTAAATTGGTTCAGCCACTATGGGAAACAGTATGAAGTTCCTCAAAAAATTAAAAACAGAACTACCATATGATTCAGCAATCCCAATTCTGGGCACATACCTGAAAGAAATGAAATCAGGATCTCATGGAGACATCTGCATTCCTAAGTTCACTGCAGCATTATTCACAATAGCTAGGACATAAAAACAACCTAAATGTCCTTTGATGGATTAATGGATAAATAAAATATTACATATATATATACATATATATATATAAAGGAATATTATTCAGCTATAAAAAGGAAGGAATCTTGCCATTTGTGACAACAGAGATGAAACTGAAAGGCGTTATACCAAGTGAAATAAGCCAGATGGAGAAGGGCAAATATTGGATGGATATATTATACATGGAATATATCCACGTATATTATAAGTGGAATCTGAAAATAAATAAGTAAATTAAAGTAATTTTATGGAAACAATACAATCGTGGTTGCCAGGGGCTGGGGGATGAGGGAACTGGGGAGACATAGGTCAAAGGGTACAAACTTTCAGTTATAAAATGAATAAGTACTGAAGACCTAATGTACAGCATGGTAACTGTAGTTAATAAACATGGTGTTGTACTATAGATTTGAAAGTTGCTGAGAGTAGATCTTAAGCATTCTTACCACAAAAATGTTAACTACCTTAACTATGTATGGCGACGGATGTATTATCTTTTTTTTTTTTTTTTTGGCGGTACGCGGGCCTCTCACTGTTGTGGCCTCTCCCGTTGTGGAGCACAGGCTCTGGACGCGCAGGCTCAGCAGCCATGGCTCACGGTCCCAGCCGCTCCGCGGCATATGGGATCTTCCCAGACCGGGGCATGAACCTGTGTCCGCTGCATCGGCAGGCTGACTCTCAACCACTGTGCCACCAGGGAACCCCTGGATGTATTATCTTGATCTTTGTAATCATTCCACAACACATGTGTACATCAATTCATCATGTTGTATACTTTAAATATATACAATTTTATGTCAATTATTCCTCAAAAATTTGGGAAAATAATTAATATACAATTTAATTTGGATATTTACAATTCTTTAGTGAAATAAGCATTTAAAAGTGTATCTGTTGAATTAGGTTGTCTCATTATTATTATAATGCATAATTATATTTTTTGAATATCAGTCATTTATCAGATATATGTTTGCAAATGCTTTCTCTTCTTAATGAGGTCATAAAGGCTACCCAAAATGTTCACTTGCCTAAAATGTTTTTAGTTCCCATCTTCTCTCCCGCCCTGTTATGCTAGGCTATGACTTCATCATTCTACTGTTTAACTTATGCTTAATTTTAAACCTTGCAAAAATTAATGACCTAAGGGCACACTGAAGTAGAACAAAATACACTTACCTATGCATAGTGAAATCTCTGACAGAGTGCAAAGATTTCTGTTGGGACTCTTATAGGCTTCAAAGATTTATAGTGCAAAATCCCACTTTAAAACTAATTTTCCGGGAAATGGCAACTTGCGCGGTGGAGGTGTTCGGAGTCCCGGAGGATGAGGAAACTTCCAGAATTGTGAGGGTAAAAGTTATAGCTGGAATAGGCCTTGCCAACAAGGATATCTTGGGAGCTAGTGATCCTTATGTGAGAGTGACGTTGTATGACCCAGTGAATGGAGTTTTTACAAGTGTGCAAAAGAAAACCATTAAAAAGACTTTGAATCCAAAATGGAATGAAGAAATATTATTCAGACCGAGTGGATAAAAGGCTCTTGCTGCTCCAGCCAGGAGTCAGGACTCTGCCTCTGAGGTGGGAGAGCCAACTTCAGAACACTCGTCAAGAAGAGACCTCCCAGCCCCACATAATATCAAACGGCAAAAATCTCCCAGAGATCTCCATCTCAACACCAGCACCCAGCTTCACTCAATGACCAGCAAGCTACAGTGCTGGACAACCTATGCCAACCATATAGCAAAACAGGAACACAACCCCACCCACTAGCAGAGAGGCTGCCTAAAATCATAATAAGTCCACAGACACCCCAAAACACACCACCAGACGTGGACCTGCCCACTAGAGAGACAAGATCTAGCCTCATACACCACAACACAGCCACTAGTCCCCTCCACCAGGAAGCCTACACAACCCACTGAACCAACCTTAGCCACTGGAGACAGACATCAAAAACAACGGGAGCTACGAACTTGCAGCCTGCAAAAAGGTGAACCCAATCACAGTAAGATAAGCAAAATGAGAAGACAGAAAAACACACAGCAGATGAAGGAGCAAGATAAAAACCCACCAGACCTAACAAATGAAGAGGAAATAGGCAGTCTACCTGAAAAAGAGTTCAGAATAATGATAGTAAAGATGATCCAAAATCTTGGAAATAGAATGGACAAAATGCAAGAAGCAGTTAACAAGGACCTAGAAGAAATAAAGATGAAACAGACAATGATGAACAACACAATAAATGAAATGAAAAATACTCTAGATGGGATCAATAGCAGAATAAATGAGGCAGAAGAACGGATAAGTGACCTGGAAGATAAAATAGTGGAAATAACTACTGCAGAGCAGAATAAAGAAAAAAGAATGAAAAGAACTGAGGACAGTCTCAGAGACCTCTGGGACAACATTAAACGCACCAACATTCGAATTATAGGGGTTCCAGAAGAAGAAGAGAAAAAGAAAGGGACTGAGAAAATATTTGAAGAGATTATAGTTGAAAACTTCCCTAATATGGGAAAGGAAATCGTTAATCAAGTCCAGGAAGCACAGAGAGTCCCATACAGGATAAATTCAAGGAGAAATACGCCAAGACACATATTAATCAAACTGTCAAAAACTAAATACAAAGAAAGCATATTAAAAGCAGCAAGGGAAAAACAACAAATAACACACAAGGGAATCCCCATAAGGTTAACAGCTGATCTCTCAGCAGAAACTCTACAAGCCAGAAGGGAGTGGCAGGACATACTGAAAGTGATGAAGGAGAAAAACCTGCAACCAAGATTACTCTACCCAGCAAGGATCTCATTCAGATTTGATGGAGAAATTAAAACCTTTACAGACAAGCAAAAGCTGAGAGAGTTCAGCACCACCAAACCAGCTTTACAACAAATGCTAAAGGAACTGCTCTAGACAAAAACACAAGAGAAGGAAAAGTCCTATAATAACGAACCCAAAACAATTTAGAAAATGGGAATAGGAACATACATATCGATAATTACCTTAAATGTAAATGGACTAAATGCTCCCACCAAAAGACACAGATTGGCTGAATGGATACAAAAACAAGACCCATATATATGCTGTCTACAAGAGACCCACTTCAGACCTAGAGACACATACAGACTGAAAGTAAGGGGATGGAAAAAGATATTCCATGCAAATGGAAACCAAAAGAAAGCTGGAGTAGCAATTCTCATATCAGACAAAATAGACTTTAAAATAAGGACTATCAGAAGAGACAAAGAAGGACACTACATAATGATTAAGGGATCGATCCAAGAAGAAGATATAACAATTGTAAATACTTATGCCCCCAACATAGGAGCACCTCAATACATAAGGCAAATACTAACAACCAT
>NW_006788566.1:724247-748287 GCF_000442215.2 Lipotes vexillifer | reverse complement strand
CACTCCCTAACACCCATATACAAAAGTAAACTCAAATGGATTAAAGACCTAAATGCAATGCCAGACAGGATAAAACTCTTAGAGGAAAACATAGGCAGAACACTCTGTGTGTTGGAAATAAATACAAAAATAAACAAATGGGACCTAATGAAACGTAAAAGCTTTTGCACAGCAAAGGAAAACATAAATAAGACAAAAAGACAACCCTCAGAATGGGAGAAAATATTTGCAAATGAAGCAACTGACAAAGGATTAATCTCCAAAATTTACAAGAAGCTCATGCAGCTCAATATCAAAAAAACAACCAAACCAATCCAAAAATGGGCAGAAGACCTAAATAGACATTTCTCCAAAGAAGATATACAGATTGCCAACACACACATGAAAGAATGCTCAACATCATTAATCATTAGAGAAATGCAAATCAAAACTACAATGAGATATTATCTCACACCAGTCAGAATGGCCATCAACAAAAAATCTACAAACAATAGATGCTGGAGAGAGGGTGTTGAGAAAAGGGAACCTTCTTGCACTGTTGGTGGGAATGTAAATTGATACAGCCACTATGGAGAACAGTATGGAGGTTCCTTAAAAGACTAAAAATAGAACTATCATACGACCCAGCAATCCCACTACTGGGCATATACCCAGAGAAAACCATAATTCAAAAAGGGTCAGGTACCACAATGTTCACTGCAGCACTATTTACAACAGCCAGGACATGGAAGCAACCTAAGTGTCCATTGACAGATGAATGGATAAAGAAGATGTGGCACATATATACAATGGAATATTACTCAGCCATAAATAGGAACGAAATTGGGTCATTTGTACAGACGTGGCGGGATCTAGAGACTGTCATACAGAGTGAAGTAAGTCAGAAAGAGAAAAACAAATACCGTATGCTAACACATATATGTGGAATCTTAAAAAAAAAAAAGTGGTCATGAAGAACCTAGGGGCAGGATGGGAATAAAGACACAGATCTACTAGAGAATGGACTTGAGGACATGGGGAGGGGGAAGGGTAAGCTGGGAGTAAGTGAGAGAGTGGCATGGACATGTATACACTACCAAATGTTAAATAGATAGCTAGTGGGAAGCAGCCACATAGGACAGGGAGATCAGCCCTGTGCTTTGTGACCACCTAGAGGGGTGGGATAAGGAGGGTGGGAGGGAAACGCAGAGGGAGGGGATATGGGGATACATGTGTACATATAGCTGACTCACTTTGTTATAAAGCAGAAACTAACACATCATTGTAAAGCAATTATACTCCAATAAAGATGTTAAAAAAAACAAACAAACAAACAAAAAAAACTAATTTTCCTCCAAGCTCAAGGAGTGTGTTCTAAGAAGGTTTCAGTATGAAAGCAAGAATAAATAAATCCAATGCATATAAAATTTAAGTAAAATCCAAGGTTTTTTTGCCTTTAGAATTTGGAGAGAAATATTGCTTCTCAAACTGAATGAAATTTCATCAAGACATGAAACACATATAGCTAAAGGAAGTCAAGGTGTAAAATCTGGTTTGAGGATTTATGGTGAATATTGGTACTCAACACGATTAGTGTACAACAGGAATAACAAGAGAAAAAGATATTGTTTCAATAAATTCAGACTATATTTCTCTGACAATTATTATTAAATGGAATTTATAAAAATTAGGAATTTGGGGGAATGTTTGCTTAGTTTACCTTCCACTATTTTAAAGAGTCTATTACCAAGAAGTAGTAAAGAAAACCTGTCCAAGATTCTGTGTTACAAAATGTAACTTACAGTCACTTAGTTCAGAGTTACTTACCTGATGCCAAAACAGCTAATTAATTCAAGGGGTTGTTTCTGGCTTTATTTTTGCTCCTTTCATTTAATGTCACGTCTGAGGGAAATATCATCCATGCTGTTATTTGGTTGGTTTTGAGTCTGGCATTGCATTATGGAGGTGTGACCTGGGGAGAAGACCAATTGATTGTTTTCTTTCTCTTCTGTTCTCAATTCTCATTTCAGTGACAAAGCATGTGGAGAACTATCAGCTGTTGTGAAGTGATAGGAACATAGATGTGGCAATTTATTGAAGGAACTGGTGATCTTTGAACTTTGGAGGAAAAAAATGACTTCTTTTTGGTGGATTGTTTTGGGTTTGGATTTGGGGTTAGATTGATTTAGAAGAGAGGAAAGTGGCCATCATAGAATTGAGAGAAGGTCATCAAAATTTCCTGAGAAGTTTAGCCAACAGATCTATGCAGTTCTCCTTTGAAAAAGACAAAGAAGAAAACAAGAAAGGCAAAATAGGAAAGATAAATACTAATAATTATGGCAACTATTATTTACTGAGGACTTGATCTGTTCTCAAAGCTTCACATTCATTATTTTTACATTAACTTGACTTTAAAAGTGAGATAAATGTGACACAGAACAATAAGGTAACCTGCGCAAGGTCACACAGCTTTTAAAAAGCAGAGAAACCTGAATTCAAACTAAGTAGCCATGACTCCAAAGATCTTGCTCTCAAATTCTATGCTATACTACCTTGCAGTGAATAACCACTGATTGAAATGTGTATTTATGACACATGCTTTGAAACACATGTCAGAATACCATTATTTAAAAAGGAAGAAAAATTGGTTTCTTTCTATATTACAAGTTGATCTTTGGGTTACAATGTATGCAGTAGCACTTACTGAACTCCTGATACATATAATATTAAATGTGGGGCAGCAATCTAGCCAGAAATTGTGAAATTAATGACTTTTTGCATTATCACTAGTTATAGCATAATCATGTAGTAGTTTTGCTAAAAATATTCTCTGTTAAACCTTTACTAGTTTCAATCCATAAAAGAGAAAACTGATAAATTTCACTTAATCAAAACTCAAACCTTTGGGCTTCCCTGGTGGCACAGTGGTTAAGAATCTGCCTGCCAATGCAGGGGACATGGGTTCAAGCCCTGGTCTGGGAAGATCCCACATGCCACAGAGCAACTAAGCCTGTGCAACACAACTACCGAGCCTGCACTCTAGAGCCCATGAGCCACAACTACTGAGCCCACGTGCCACAACTCCTGAAGCCCGGGTACCTAGAGCCCGTGCTCTGCAACAAGAGAAGCCACCAAAATGAGAAGCCCGCACACCATAACTAGGAGTAGCTCCTGCTCGCCACAACTAGAGCAAAGACCGCATGCAGCAACAAAGACCAAATGCAGCCAAAAAAAAAAAACAAAAACTCAAACCATTAAAAACTCCGATCACACCATTAAGAAAACAAAAATACCTCAAGTATCTATCCACAGACTGGGAGAAAATATTTGTATCAATATATCATATATGTGAGGGAGGAGCTTCAAGATGGTGGAAAAGTAAGACACAGAGATCACCTTCCTCCCCACAGATACATCAGAAATACATCTACATGTGGAACAACTCCTACAGAACACCTACTGAATGCTGGCAGAAGACCTCAGACCTCCCAAAAGGCAAGAAACTCCCCACGTACCTGGGTAGGGCAAAAGAAAAAAGAATAAACAGACAAAAGAATATGGACGGGACCTGCACCAGTGGGAGGGAGCTGTGAAGGAGGATAGGTTTCCACACACTAGGAAGCCCCTTCGCGGGCGGAGACTGCGGGTGGCGGAGGGGGGAGCTTTGGAGCCACGAAGGAGAGCACAGCAACGGGGTGCGGAGGGCAAAGCGGGGAGGTTCCCGCACAGAGGATCAGGGCCGACTGGCACTCACCAGCGCGAGAGGCTTGTGTGCTCGCCCGCCGGGGCGGGCGGGGCTGGGAGCTAAGGCTCCGGCTTCGGAGGTCGGATCGCAGGGAGAGGACTGGGGTTGGTGGCATGAACACAGCCTGACGGGGTTAGTGCGCCACAGCTAGCTGGGAGGGAGTCCAGGAAAATGTCTGGAGCTGCCAAAGAGGAAAGAGACTTTTTCCTGCTTCTTTGTTTCCTGGTGCGCGAGGAGAGGGGATTAAGAGCGCTGCTTAAAGGAGCTCCAGAGACGGGCGCGAACCATGGCTATCAACGCGGACCACAGAGACGGGTACGAGACGCTACGGCTGCTGCTGTAGCCACCAAGAAGCCTGCGTGCGAGCACAGGTCACTCTACACACCTCCCCTTCCGGGAGCCTGTGCAGCCCACCACTGCCAGGGTCCCGTGATCCAGGGACAACTTCCCTGGAGAATGCACGGCGCGCCTCAGGCTGGTGCAATGTCATGCCAGCCTCTGCCGCCGCAGGCTCGCACCACACTCTGTACCCCTCCCTCCCACCAGCCTGAGTGAGCCAGAGCCCCTGAATCAGCTGCTCCTTTAACCCCGTCCTGTCTGAGCGAAGAACAGACGCCCTCAGGTGACCTACACACAGAGGTGGGTCCACATCCAAAGCTGAACCCCGGGAGCTGTGTGAACAGAGAAGAGAAAGGGAAATTTCTCCCAGCAGCCTCAGGAGCAGCGGATTTAAGTCTCCACAATCAACTTGATGTACCCTGCATCTGTGGAATACACGAATAGACAACGAATCATCCAAAATTGAGGAGGTGGACTTTGGGAGCAACGATATATATATTTTTTCCCTTTTTCTCTTTTTGTGTGTATGTGTATGCTTCTGTGTGTGATTTTGTCTGTATAGCTTTGCTTTTCACCATTTGTCCTAAGATTCAGTCTGTCTTTTTTTTCCTTTATTATTAAAAATTTTTTTCTTAATATTTTTTATTTTAATAACTTTATTTTATTTTATTTTACATTATTTTATCTTCTTTTTTTTCTTTTTTCCTCCCTTTTATTCTGAGTTGTGTGGAGGACAGGTTCTTAGTGCTCCAGCCAGGCATCAGGGCTGTGCCACTGAGATGGGAGAGCCAAGTTCAGGACACTGGACCACAAGAGACCTCCCAACTCCACAGAATATCAAACGGTGAAAATCACCCAGAGATCTCCATCTCAAGGCCAAGACCAACCTCCACTCAATGACCAGCAAGCTACAGTGCAGGACACCCTATGCCAAAAAAACTAGCAAGACAGGAACACAACCCCATCCATTAGCACAGAGGATGTCCAAAATCATAATAAGGCAACAGATACCCCAAAACACACCACCAGACACCCCAAAACACACCACCAGAAAGACAAGATCCAGCCTCATCCAACAAAACACAGGCACAAATCCCCTCCACCAAGAAGCCTACACACCCCACTGAACCAAACTTAGCCACTGGGGACAGACACCAAAAACAACAGAAACTATGAACCTGCAGCCTGCACAAAGGAGATCCCACACACAATAAGCTAAGCAAAATGATAAGACAGAGAAACACACAGCAGATGAAGGAGCAAGGCAAAAACCCACCAGACCAAACAAATGAAGAGGAAATAGGCAGTCTACCTGAAAAAGAAAGCAAATAATGATAGTAAAGATGATCCAAAATCTTGAAAATGGAATGGAGAAAATACAAAGAACCTTTTAATAAGGATGTAGAAGAAGTAAAGAGCAAACAAATAGATATGAACAATGCAATAAATGAAATTAAAAATTCTCTAGAAGGGATCAATAGCAGAATAACTGAGGCAGAAGAACGGATAAGTGACCTGGAAGATAAAATAGTGGAAGCAACTACTGCAGAGCAGAATAAAGAAAAAAGAATGAAAAGAATTGAGGACAGTCTCAGAGACCTCTGGGACAACATTAAATGCACCAACATTCGAATTATAGGGGTCCCAGAAGAATAAGAGAAAAAAAAAGGGACTGAGAAAATATTTGAAGAGATTGTTGTTGAAAACTTCCCTAATATGGGAAAGGAAACAGTTAGTCAAGTCCAGGAAGTACAGAGAGCCCCATACAGGATAAAACCAAGGAGAAGCATGCCAAGACACTTATTAATCAAACTATCAAAAATTAAATATAAAGAAGAAATATTAAAAGCAGCAAGGGAAAAACAACAGGTAACACATAAGGGAATCCCCATAAGGTTAACAGATGATCTTTCAGCAGAAACTCTGCAAGCCAGAAGGGAGTGGCAGGACACATTTAAAGTGATGAAAGTGAAAAACTTACAACCAGGATTACTCTACCCAGCAAGGATCTCATTCAGATTCGATGGAGAAATTAAAAACTTTACAGACAAGCAAAAGCTAGGAGAACTCAGCACCACCAAACCAACTTGACAACAAATGCTAAAGGAACTTCTCTAGATAGGGAACACAAGAAAAGGAAAAGACCTACAATAACAAACCCAAAACAATTAAGAAAATGGTAATAGGAACATACATATTGATAACTACCTTAAATGTACATGGATTAAATGCTCCAACCAAAAAAAATTGCTGAATAGATACAAAAACAAGACCCATACATATGCTGTCTACAAGAGACCCACTTTAGACCTAGGGACACATAGAGACTGAAAGTGAGGGGGTGGAAAAAGATATCCCATGCAAATGGAAATCAAAAGAAAGCTGGAGTAGCAATTCTCGTATCAGACAAAATAGACTTTAAAACAAAGACTGTTACAAGAGATAAAGAAGTACACTACATAATGAACAAGGGATGAATCCAAGAATAAGATATAACAGTTGTAAATATTTATGCACACAACATAGGAGCACCTCAATACATAAGGCAAATTCTAACAGCCATAAAAGGGGAAATCAACAGGAACACAATCATACTAGGGGACGTTAACACCCCACTTTCACCAATGGACAGATCATCCAAAATGAAAATAAATAAGGACACACAAGCTTTAAATGATACAATAAACAAGATGGATTAACTGATATTTATAGGACATTCCATCCCAAAACAACAGAATACCCTTTCTTCGCAAGTGCTCAGTATAGATCATATCTTGGGTCACAAATTAAGCCTTGGTAAATTTAAGAAAACTGAAATCGTATCAGGTATCTTTTCTACCACAATGCTATGAGACTAGATGTCAATTACAGGAAAAAATCTGTAAAAACTACAAACACATAGTGGCTAAACAACACACTACTTAATACCGAAGAGGGCACTGAAGAATTCAAAGAGGAAATCAAAAAATACCTAGAAACAAATGACAATGAAAACACAATGACCCAAAACTTATGGGATGCAGCAAAAGCAGTTCTAAGAGGGAGGTTTATAGCGATACAAGCCTACCTTAAGAAACAAGAAACATCTCAAATAAACAACCTAACCTTACACCTAAAGCAGTTAGAGAAAGAACAAAAAAATCCGAAAGTTAGAAGAAGGAAAGAAATCATAAAGATCAGATCAGAAATAAATTTAAAAGAAATGAAGGAAAAGATAGCAAAGAACAATAAAACTAAAAGCTGACTCTTTGAGAAGATAAAATTGATAAACCATTAGGCAAACTTATCCAGAAAAAAACGGAGAAGACTCAAATCAATAGAATTAGAAATGAAAAAGGACAAGTAATGACTGAGACTGAAGAAATACAAAGGATCGTGAGAGATTACTACAGGCAACTATGTGCCAATAAAATGGACAACCTGGAAGAAATGGACAAATTCTTAGAAATGCACAACCGTCTGAAACTGAGCCAGGAAGAAATAGAAAATATGAACAGTCCAATCACAAGCACTGAATTTGAAACTGTGATTAAAAATCTTCCAAAAAACAAAAGCCCAGGACCAGATGGCTTCACAGGCGAATTCTATCAACCATTTAGAGAAGAGCTAACACCTATCCTTCTCAAACTCTTCCAAAATATAGCAGAGGGAGGAACACTCCCAAACTCATTCTACAAGGCCACCATCACTCTGATACCAAAACAAGACAAAGATATCACAAAGACAGAAAACTACAGGCCAATATCACTGATAAATATAGATGCAAATAACCTCAACAAAATACTAGCAAACAGAATCCAACAGCACATTAAAAGGATCATACACTATGATCAAAGAATGCACGGCTTCTTCAGTATACGCAAATCAATCAATGTAATACACCATATTAACAAACTGAAGGAGAAAAACCAGATGATCATCTCAATAGATGCAGAGAAAGCTTTTGACAAAATTCAACACGTATTTATGATAAAAACCCTGCAGAAAGGAGGCATAGAGGGACCTTTCCTCAACATAATAAAGGCCATACATGACAAACCCACAGCCAACATCGTCCTCAATGGTGAAAAACTGAAACCATTTCCACTTAGATCAGGAACAAGACAAGGTTGCCCACTCACAACACTATTAGTCAACATAGTTTTGGAAGTTTTAGCCACAGCAATCAGAGAGGAAAAAGAAATAAAGGGAACCCAAAGTGGGAATGAAGAAGTAGCACTGTCACTGTTTGCAGATGACATGATACTATACACAGAGAATCCTAAAGATGCTACCGGAAAACTACTAGAGATAAACAATGAATTTGGGAAAGTAGCAGGATACAAAATTAATGCATAGAATCTCTTGCATTCCTATACACTAATGATGAAAAATCTGAAAGTGAAATGAAGAAAACACTCCCATTTACGATTGCAACCAAAAGAATAAATTATCTAGGAATAAACCAACCTAAGGAGACAAATGCATAAAATTATAAGACACTGATGAAAGAAATAAGAGAAGACACAAATAGATGGAGAGATATACCATTTTCTTGGATTGGAAGAATCAACATTGTGAAAATGACTGTACTGCCGAAAGCAATCTACAAATTCAATGCAATCCCTATCAAACTACCACTGGCATTTTTCACAGAACTAGAACAAAAGATTTCACAATTTGTATGGAAACACAAAAGACCCCAAATAGCCAAAGCAATCTTGAGAAAAAAAACGGAGCTGGAGGAATCAGGCTCCCTGACTTCAGACTATACTCCACAGCTACAGTAATCAAGACAGTATGGTACTGGCACAACAACACAAATATACATCAATGGAACAGGATAGAAAGCCCAGAGATAAACCCATGCACATATGGTCACCTTATCTTTGATAAAGGAGGCAAGAATATACCGTGGAGAAAAGACAGCCTCTTCAATAAGTGGTGCTGGGAACACTGGACAGCTACATGTAGAAGTATGAAATTAGAACACTCCCTAACATCATACACAAAAATAAACTCAAAATGGATTAAAGACCTAAATGTAAGGCCAGACACCATCAAACTCTTAGAGGAAAACATAGGCAGAGCATTCTATGTCATAAATCACAGCAAGATCCTTTTTGACCCACCTCCTAGAGAAATGGAAATAAAAATAAACAAATGGGACCTAATGAAACTTCAAAGCTTTTGCACAGCAAAGGAAACCATAAACAAGACCAAAAGACAAGCCTCAGAATGGGAGAAAATATTTGCAAATGAAGCAACTGACAAAGGATTAATCCCTGAAACATACAAGCAACTCATGCAGCTCAATATCAAAAAAACAAACAACCCAATCCAAAAATTGGCAGAAGACCTAAACAGACGTTTCTGCAAAGAAGCTATACAGATTTCCAACAAACACATGAAAGAATGCTCAACACCACTAGTCATTAGAGAAACGCAAATCAAAACTACAATGAGATATCATCTCCCAGTGGTCAGAATGGCCATCATCAAAAAATCTACAAACAGTAAATGCTGGACAGGGTGTGGAGAAAAGGGAACCCTCTTGCACTGTTGGTAGGAATATAAATTGATACAGCCACTGTGGAGAACAGAATGGAGGTTCCCTAAAAAACTAAAAATAGAATTACCATATGACCCAGCAATCCCGGCACTGGGCATATACCCTGAGAAAACCATAATTCAAAAAGAGACATGTACCATAATGTTCATTGTAGCTCTGTTTACAATAGCCAGGACATGGAAGCAACCTAAGTGTCCATCAACAGATGAATGGATAAAGAAGATGTGGCACATATATACAATGGAATATTACTCAGCCATAACAAGGAACAAAACTAAGTTGTTTGTAGTGAGGTGGATCGACCTAGAGACTGTCATACAGAGTGAAGTGAGTCAGAGAGAGAAAAACAAATACTGTATGTAACACATATATATGGAATCTAAAAACAGAAAAAAGAAAGAAAAAAAATGATCAGAAGAATCTAGGGGCAATACGGGAATAAAGATGCATACCTACTAGAGAATGGACTTGAGGACATGGGGAGGGGTAAGGGTAAACTTGGACGAAGTGAGAGAGTGGTGTGGACATATATACACTACCAAATGTAAAATAGATAGCTAGTGGGAAGCAGCCGCATAGCAGAGGGAGATCAGCTTGGTGCTTTATGACCACCTAGAGGGGTGGGATAGGGAGGGTGGGAGGGAGGGAGATGCAAGAGATATGGGGACATATGTATATGTATAACTGATTCACTTTGTTATAAAGCAGAAACTAACACAGCATTGTAAAGCAATTATACTCTGATAAAAATGTTTTAAAAATATATATATATATCATATATGTGAAAAATGATATATCCAGCATATATAAAGAACACTTTCAACTCAGTGATAAGAAGTCAAATAATTGAATTAGCACATGGGCAAAGATCTGAATAAACATTTTTCCCAAATTGATACACAAATGGCCAATAAGCACAGGTAAAGGTGCCCATCAGCATTAGTTACGAGTGAAATGCTGCAAAACAACACCACTTTGAGATATCACTACATACTGCCTAGGATGGCTATATTCAAAATGATGGATAATAACAAGTGTTGGTGAGGAGGTGAAGATGCAGATAAAATGACACATTCATACATTGCTGGTTGGAATGTAAAATGGTACAACCACCTTTAAGAAACAATTTGGCAGTTCCTCAAAGGTTAAACACAAAATTATCATGTAGCCGAGCAATTCCACTCTAGGTATCTACCCAAGAAAAATGAAAACGTACCCACATATACACATGCACATGAATGTTCATAGCAGCACTATTCACAATAACCCCAAAATAGAAAGAAGCCAAATGTTTGTCACCTAGTAAATGGATAAATAAAATGTAATATATCCATACAATGGAATATTATTCACCCATAAGAAGAAATGAAGCACTGATATGTACTACAACACTGATAGACTTCACAAATACGCTAAGAAACCAGAAACAAGCATCCACACATTATATGATTCTATTTGTTTTAAATGTCCAGAAAACTCAAATCTAAAGAGACAAAGTATAGTAGTGTTACCTGGGGCTGGGAGCAGAAGCAGGGATTAATTGTACCTGGACATTATGAATTATACTGGGGCAATGGAAATGTTCTAAAATTGGACTGCAGTGATGGATGTACAACTCTATAAATTTAGCAAAACATATTGAATTGTACTCTATTGAAGCACAGTTGATTTACAATGTGTTAGTTTTAGGTGTACAGCAAATTGATTTAGTTATACATATTTTTTCAGATAATTTTCCATTATAGGTTATTACATGACGTTGAATATAGTTCCCTGTGTTATACAGTAAATCCTTGTTGCTTATCTATTTTATGTATAGTAGTTTGTACATGTTAATCCCATACTCCTAATTTATCCCTCCTCCCTTCCTTTCCCCTTTGGTAACCATAGTTTGTTTTCTATGTCTGTGAGAATGTTTCTGTACCGTATATAGATTCATTTGGTTGCTTTTTCAAAGATTCCATATACAAGTGATATCATGTAATATTTGTCTTTCTCTGTCTGACTTACTTCACTTAGTATGATAATCTCTAGATCCATCCATGTTGCTGCAAATGGCATTATTTCCTTTTTTATGCCTGAGTAATATTCCATTGTGTGTGTGTGTGTGTGTGTGTGTGTGTGTGTGTGTGTGTGTGTGTCTTTTTAAACCAATCATCTGTTGATGAGCACTTGCATAGGTTCCATTTCTTGGCTATTGTAAATAGGGCTGTTATGAACATTGGGGTGCATGTACATTTTTGAATTAGAGTTTTCATCTTTTCTGGATATGTGCCCAGGAGTGGGATTGCTGGATCATATGGTAGCTCTATCTTTAGTTTTCTAAGGAAATTCTGTACTGTTTTCCACTGTAGTTGCACCAATTTACATTCCCACCAACAGTGTAGGAGGGTTTCCTTTTCTACACACCCTCTCCAACATTTATTATTTGTAGACATTTTGATGATAGCTACCCTGACTGGTGTGAGGTGATCTCTCACTGTGGTTTTGATTTGCATTTCTGTAATAATTAATGATGGTGAACATTTTTCATGTGCCTGTTGCCCATCTGTATGTCTTCTTTGGAGAAATGTCTATTTAGGCCTTCTGCCCATTTTATGATTGGTTTGTTTTTTGTTGTTTTTTTTGTTTTTGATATTGAGTTGTATGTGCTGTTTGGATATTTTGGATATTAACCACTTGTCAGTCACATCATTTGAAAATATTTTGTCCTGTTCCATAGGTTGCCTTTTCTTTTTGTTGATGGTTTCCTTTGCTATGAAAGAGCTTTTAAGATGGATTACATCCTATTTGTTTATTTTTGCTTTTATTTCTTTTGCTTTGGGAGACTGATCTAAGAAAATATTGCTACCATTTATGTCAGAGAATTTTGTGCCTATGTTCTCTTCTAGGAGTTTTATGGTGTCATGTCTTATATTTAGGTATTTAAATTATTTTGAGTTTATTTTTGTATATGATGTAATGGAGTGTTCTAATTTCATTTATTTACATGTAGCTGTCCAGCTTGGCCAACACCATGTGCTAAAGAGATTGTCATTTCTCCATTCTTGTCTCCTTTGCCATAGATTAATTGACCGTCAGTGTGTGGGTTTATTTCTGGTTTCTCTATTCTGTTCCATTGATCTATATGTCTGTTTTTGTACAATACAGCACTGTTTTGATTACTGTAGCTTTGTAATATTGTCTGAAGTCTGGAATGGTTATGCCTCCAGCTTCATTCTTTTTCCTCAAGAATTCTTTGGCAATTCTGGGGTTTCTGTGTTTTCATATAAATTTTAGTATTATTTGTTCTACTTTTGTGAAAAATTTCATGGGTATTTTGATAGGGTTCATATTAAATATATAGCTTGTTTTGGGTAGTATGGCCATTTTAACAATATTAATATTTCAAATCCAAGAGCATGGGATATCTTTCCATTTCCTTGAATCATCTTCAATTTCCTTTATCAGTGTTTTATAGTTTTCAGCATACAGGTCTTTCACCGCTTTGGTTAAGTTTATTCCAAGGTATTTTATTCTTTTTGATACAATTTTAAGTGGGACTGTTCTTTTTTTACTTCCTCTTTCTTATGTTTCACTGTTAGTGTAAAGAAATGCACAGATTTCTGTATATTAACCTTGTATCCTGCTACCTTACTGAATTCACTTATTAGTACTAATAGTTTTTATGTGGAGTCTTTTGGGTGCTCTCTATAGAGTATCATGTCATCTGCAAATAGTGACAGTTTTACATCTTTCCTTCCAATTTGGATACTTTTATTTATTTTTCTAGTCTGACTGCTGTTGCTAGGACTTCCAAACTATGTTGAATAGAAGTGGTGAGAGTGGGCATCCTTGTCTTTTTCCTGAATTTAGTGCGAAAGCTTTCAGCTTTTCATCATTGAGTATTATGTTGGTGGTGGGTTTGCCATAAATGGCTTTTATTATGTTGAGATATGCTCCTTCTATTCCCACTTTGGTGAGAGTTTTTATCATGAATGGATGCTGAAATTTCTCAAATGCTTTTTCTGCATCTGTTGGATGATCATGTGTTTTTTGTCTTTTGTTAATATGGTGTAGCACATTGATCGATTTACATATGTTGAACCATCCTTGCAACCCTGGAATTAATCCAAGTTGATCATGGTATATGATCCTTTTTATGTATTGTTGGATTTGGTTTGCTAATATTTTGTTGAGGATTTTTGCATCTATACTCATCAAAGATATTGGCCTGTACTTTCAATTTTTGTAGTGTCTTTGTTTGGTTTTGGTATCAGGATGTTGGTGGCTTCAAGAATGAATGTGGTAGTATTCCCTCCTCTTCAATCTTTTGGAAGAGTTTGAGAAGGATCAGTATAATTCTTCGTATGTTTGGTACAATTCCCCAGTGAAGCCATCTGGTCCTGAACTTTTGCTTGCAGAGAGACTTTTAATTACAGATTCTATTTTACTTCTAGTAATTGGCCTGTTCAAATTATCTATTTCTTCTTGATTCAGTTTTGGCAGGCTGTATGTTTGTAGAACATAGGTTGTTCAATTTGTTGGCATATAACTGTTCATGGTGTTCTCTTTTGTTTTTTGTTTTTTGTTGTATTTCTGCAGTATCAGTTGTTATTTCTCCTCTTTAATTTATTTTGTTTATTTGGGTCCTCCCTCCTTTCTTCTTGGTGAGCCAGGCTAGAGGTCTGTCCATTTTGTTTATCTTTTTAAAGAACCAACTCTTGGTTTTATTGATCTTTTCTATTGTTTTTTAAATCTCTATATTATTTATTTCCTCTCATATTTATTATTTCCTTCCTTCTGTGGACTTTGGGTTTTGTTTGTTCTTCATTTTCTAATTATTTTAGGGGGTAGGTTAGGTGGTTTATTTGAGAATTTTCTTGTTTCTTGAGGTAGGGCTGTATTGCTATGAACCTCCCTCTTAGAACTGCTTTTGCTGCATCCCATAGCTTTTGTAAGGTTGTGTTTTCATTGCCATTTCCCTAGCGGTATTGTTCTAATTTTTTCTTTTTTTTTTTTTGCGGTATATGGGCCTCTCACTGTTGTGGCCTCTCCCGTTGCAGAGCACAGGCTCTGGATGTGCAGGCTCAGCGGCCATGGCTCACGGGCCTAGCCGCTCTGCGGCATGTGGGATCCTCCCAGACCAGGGCATGAACCCGTGTCCCCTGCATCGGCAGGCAGACTCTCAACCACTGCGCCACCAGGGAAGCCCCTCTTCTTTGATTTCATTGTTGACCAATTGGTTTTTTAGTAGCATGTTGTTTAGTCTCCATGTAATCAGTTTTTTCTTGTTTGTCTTTCTGTGGTTGATTTCTAGTTTCAACTGTTGTGGTCAGAAAAGATGCTTGAAATTATTTCTATCTTCTTAAATTTGTTGAGGTTTGTTTTGTGTCCTAGTATGTGCTTTATCCTAGAGAATGTTCCATGTGCACTTGAAAAGAATGTGTAATCCAGTTTTTTGGGATGCAGCATCCTATAGATACCAATTAAGTCCAACTAGTCTATTATGTCATTTAGGGTCTCTGTTACCTTATTGATTTTCTGTCTGGAAGATCTGTCCATTGATGACAGTGGGGTGTTAACTTCTTCTACTATTATTGTATCCCTTTCAATTTCTGCCTTTATGTCTGTTTATTTTTTTAATATATTTAGGTGCTCCTGTATTGGGTGCATATATGTTAACAAGTATAATATTCCCTTTTTGTATTGATCCCTTTATCATTATATAATGTCCTTCTTTGCCCTTCTTTATGGACTTTGTTTTAAAGTCTATTTTGTCTGATATGAGTATTGCTACTTCCATTTTCTTGTCATTTCCATTTGCATGAAATATCTTTTCCATCCCCTCACTTATCAATCTATAATTTCCTTTTGCCTTAAAGTGAGTCTCTATTAGGCAGCATATTGTAGGTTCTTGTTTTTTTCATCCAGTGTGCCACTCTATGTCTTTTGAATGGAGCATTTATTTAGTCCATTGACATTTGAAGTAATTATTGATAGGCATGTACTTATTGCCATCTGAGAAATTCTTTATTTCTCCTTTTATTCTAAATGATAAGTTTGCTGGGTAGAGTATCCTAGGGTGCAGGTTTTTCCCTTTCAGGACTTTGATGTCATGCCACTGTCTTCTGACCCGCAAATTTTTTGCAGAGAAATCAGCTCATAGCCTTATGGGGGTTCCCTTGTAACTGACTCTTTGTTTTTCTCTCTGCCTTTAGAATCTTCTCTTTAACTTTTTCCATTTTAATTATGATATGTCTTGGTAGGGGTCTGTTTGGGACCATCTGTGCTTCCTGAACATGGATATCTGTTTCCTTCTTTAGGTTTGGGAAGTTTTCAGCCATAATTTTTTAAAATACATTTTTGATCCCCTTCTCTCCCTCTTCTCCTTCTAGTACCCCTATTATGCATAGGTTGTCATACTTTATATTATCCTATAGACCTCATATGTTGCTTTCATTTTTTTTTTAATTTGTCTTTCTGTCTGCAGTTCTGATTGGGTGATTTCCATTGTTCTGTCTTCCAGATCACTTACTCATTCTTCCATGTTATTTAGTCTGCTGTTCATTGCTTCTAGGTTGGTTATTATCTCAGCAATTGAGTTCTCTAATTTTGAATGGTTCCTCTTTATAGTTTCTAGTTAGTTCCTTGTTACAGTGATCTGTATTTCTATCGATAATCTTTCCTAATTCCTTTAGCATTTTTATTACCTCCTTTTTGAACTCAAGGTCTAATAGACTGGTGAGGTCTGTTTCATTATTTGTTCTTTCAGGGGATTTCTCTTGTTCTCTTAATTGGGAGTAGTTCCCCTGCTTTTTCATTTTACTTAACTTTCTCTGCCTTTATGACTTTAGGGTAAAGAGTTATCCACTGTGGTCTTGAAGGAGTGTTTTTATGTGGGAGCATCCCTGTGTAGACTGTGTGAGTTCAATATTTTTGGTGTGAGGGTTGTTTTTGGTATGAATGCCAGCCACATCTTTCCTCAGAGTGTGCTGGCTGTTATCCCCTTGATAGGCAGTGTGATTGGTGTTGTGGTGTCTAGACCCTGCAGTGGATGTTGGGTGGAGCTTCCTCTTTGCTCCATGGCTGTCACAGCCCTGTTAGGGGTGGAGTCTGCTCTCCTGTTGTTGGAGTAGAAGCCCTGAGGGTCGGGTTCCATAAGACTCCATTACCCTTAAGTGCATGCTCTGTCCCAAAGGAGGTGAGGGCTGATGTAAGTGAGGCCCGTGTGGTCACAGTAAACCTATGCACTGCCTGTGCAGGCATCTGCGGATCTGCCCAGAAGCAGCCCAAGGTCACTTCTCTTTCTTTATTGTGTTCATCTCACACCTAGTGCTAGGCTAGTGCTGAGGGCCAGGATGCTGTGGCGGCAGGAATTTAGGTGGTTATGATGCCATCTGTGACCACAGCTGTCTATGTGGCAGGGCTCTCCCAGGACCTGTCTGCCTCAGATCCAGCTCCAAGCTGGGTATGGAATGGGTGGAACTGGAGCACTCCCACAGGGAGTACTTCTCCTCAGGAGCTATCCACCAGAGACATGTGGTTCTATGATGCCACCCAGTGTGTGTGCCAACAAAGTCTGTTGCTGCTGGACCCACCCCCAGACCTGCCCCACTGGGCAAGTACTGATAAAGGGCTCTGAGGTCAGCCCCGCCCCCACCATGTCTGCACCCAAAAAGTCCACCACTGCCAGTCCTCTGCCCTGCCATGCATGTGCTGATTTATTTACTCAGTTATTTCACATACATCTCCTTACTAGCTGTAATTTCATTATTTCCTCTAAGAAAATAAAAATAACCTAATATTATCTACTATCCAATCCATTTTCAATATTCCCCAATTGGCCACAAAAATTACTTCAGTTTTTTTAAAACCAGCATTCAACCAAGACTCACAAATTTCTTCTGGTTGTTAGGCTTCCTTAATCTCTTGTAATCTAAAATCAGTCTCCAATTTTACTCATGATACTGAACTTTTGAAGAAATCAGAGAAGTTGCGCTATTGATGGCCCCACATTCTTGATTTGTCTTTTTCTTTATGGTACATTTTGTTCCTCTATACCTTCCGTTTCCTGTTAACTAAGTGTTACTTCTAAAAGTTTGATTAAATTCAATTTAAACATTTTCATTATGGATACATTATAGGTTATGCTGGGTAGCTCAGTTAAACATTTAATGAATGAATTTTAATCCAGATTTTGAGTGAGAAAATGGAATAAACAAGATAAAAGGTCTTTCAAGAAAAATATTTTTTGAAATATAGCACATTTTCCCTTTCAAATGTTTTGAAAAGGGAAGACAACACCTCAAAACAGTTTTCAGAGGTTACCATTCTGAAGTCTTTCTGAGTGTATCAAATTTGCCTTTTTCTGAATATGAGCTATGAGTTGCTTTTCTGAAAATATATTTCTTTAGTTTTTAAACCAAAAGGTCAAAACATAGTTTTTTAGTTTGAGCTCTTCTTTTAGCAGAAATACAAGCTGTTTCTTCTGCATTACTATTTCATATGTGCTACAATAAACTATAGTCATTTTCATTGAAAAGGACAAAGAACACGTAAAAGGGGAAATTTATGAACCGTAGTTACTTAGATCATTTCAGCACTGGAGATTTCCCTTTTGCCCCACAAGTATTTTGATATTATTATTTTTTCTACTTAAAAGAAAATATCCCTGAACAGCACTTTCTAGTGTCCTCAACTGTGCTAAATAATCATCTTGTCTTTGATCAGCCCTGCCCCATTTAGGGTGATACTCTGAGGACATACAACACTAAGGTTCTTCCTCCATGGCAAGCACCCTGGACCATGGCTTTGCCAGTGACAGACAGTCCCTGATTGTCTTGACCCCTCATTGGCTTGTAAAACTTAAAGTGTTGTTAATTTTTTATTATTTAAAATCTGCTTAATTAAATATAACTGACTAATAAATATTTATTGAGCACCTACTATATGCAAAACATTGGGAGAGTGTAATTATCTTTGTACACTTAAGTACATTCTACATTTCTATAGATTTGTCCTCCATGTACCTCTCTTTTTCTCTACTTCTGTTTCATACCTGCTTCAGGGAAGTTATTATAATACACATGAATGATGTCCTCTGAATTGTTTGATGAGTACTATTCTTGTAACCTTCATTACCAAGTTTGATTGCCAAAATAGATCCAATTGATGGAGCCATAGGTCAATGACAGCAACTTGTTTGGAAGAACAGCTGAACCAGTAGCTGACAAGTTTGGCTTTAAATGCTCCTTTAAACTGTGTTTGTCAGTGCATCATTATAGAGACAGGGATTAATAGTGGTTTGATTGTTGCTATAACTCAAAGGGATCAACCGAAGGGTCTGAGAGAAATAATGGGCTAAACTTTTAGTGTGAGAAAAGAGATATAATCCAGTTAATAATAGAGTTGACATTTATTTGATTTATATTTATATTCTCTCAAGGTTCTCTATCCTCCTTACATGGTATACAGTAAAGGAGGCTGTATTCATATTAAAAGGAGCTGAGTTGATAAAGTAATAAGGAATACTGATCAGACCACTGTATTCTAACTTCTAAAATACAATTAGTTCATCATCCAGTTTTGCAGTTATAATTAATGTGGCTGAGTTTGCTTCAACTAAATCTTCTCTTGTCATTTGTATGGTTCATATTGGTTCACTGTGCTCTATATCCTAGCACAGTGTATGAAATTTAAACTGATTTAAGAGAGTTTGACCAGTTAAATGTTGCTTGAACAGTTATTAGCATTTTAATTGGTTGCATTATGGGGAAGCGTTGTTCTACTGCATTCCCCCCACACTTTCATCCTTATATAGCTTCCTAATGGCTTAATGGTCCATCTGGATCATTTCCTCTACAATAGTTTAGTTCTATTTACTAATTTTGTCATCTGTAGATTTCTAATTTAAATATTGAGAAACATCACATGATGCCATATTGCTTAAGTGGTTTAGTGTAATTGTTTTGAAAGCATGAACAAAACATGCCTCATGTCTTATTTTTATAAAATGTAAATGGAAGTTAATTTATACAGAAAAATAATCAAACCCCTGCAGATATATGTATCATTCAGGTATCCTGCTCTGCATGAGACATCCAACATGAACTGAAAAATATGTTTTCCTTTCACCCTGCTGCTGTTACGTTTCAGATTTATGCATAAGATGGCTCATCTTACACAACTGTTTCCCAATTTCCTACTCTTGGATGATAGGAAAGAAACTCAAGGATATCAAATGTCACATGTTTTTTTGATTTTTCTGGAAAAACAGGAGGGTAAGACTTGCATTTGAAAGTAGTAATAAAAATACCAACCCAAATTGCTTGCTGTACTGTCTAGATAAATAAGTCTTCATCAAGGAAATACACCCTTTGTCTCCTGGTGCTAGAACAATCCAGCAAATAATCCAACTCTGATATATTAATTCTAACAGATTGAGTGGGTGTATGTCATTAAACACAGTAGGGCATTAATGAAAAAGAGATATAATAGCTTCCTTCAAGAATTTACAGATTGTTATGTAGGAAAGAATTAAACTATTTTTTCATTCCCTCAATGGCAGAATTAGAAGCAGTAGGTCACAGACAGCACAGAAAAAACTGTTGATTCCATAACAGAAATCTTTTCAGTGGCATGAGTTGTCAAACAATTAGTTGATTTTCCAGAGAAGGGATTGACTGTACATTGCTGAATCTATTTAATCAGAGACTTAATTTCCTCATAGTAGCAGATACACAGTGAATTCACGTATTGTGAGAGGACTGGGCCAGATAACCTCTAATATATTCCTTCAATCTAGAGAATCCATGATTTTGTACTCTTAAAAACAACCAGGAAAACCAAACAAAAGCAGGAGCCTTCAGAGAGTTGGCCATATGCAATAGCTAATGGGATACTTACCTGCGTCCTGTTCATACTGATATTGGGAGGCCAAATATCTGCTTTCAGATAACTTCTCATCTGGCTTGCTTCAATGCATAGGATTTTCATCATATTGTTTACCTCTTTGGAAACTTCTGGGTGCCTGCACATTTGACCTGGATGCAGGAGGGAGCGTTTCTATATGAGTTATGGAACCATTCTGAAGGCATTTAGTTTACTATACGAAAATCCTATCTCACCACAAAGTTGAGCATGACACCTACATAGTGCCATGCAATGACCCCTCATTGTCCATAGATAAGTACAAACTCCTTTGATGAGATTCGACCGAGCTTATAAGCAGATTTGAACCTACCTCTCAAATCTCAACTCCTATTGCTAAATCCATGTGTTCCAGATCAAGCTGTTTGTCCTTCTTCCAAAATTCCTTGTTATTCCATATCTCTGTGGCTACATACACACTATCCCCCTGCCAAGGATGCCAGTTTACCTGTTTCTTTGCTTAGTGAATGCCTGATCATCCCTCAAGACTCCCCTCAAATACAAAAATTTCTCTGAGGCCTTTCCTGATCTGCTGGGTAAACTTAGTCACTCCTTCTTCTATTCTCTCATGGAATTTTGCAAAATCTCAACTCTAACACTTAGCATATGACTTACTGTGTGAAGTTTTCAATTTTTAAATATATTTTCTACTTCTTGACATTGGAAAATATCTGGCTGTTTTTTAGTCTATTATACTGAGCTCCTCAGGGCCAATGAACAGTGTTTTAGTCTTCCTCTATAACTCCAGTGTTTAGCTCATAGCCCTACAGAAAGTTGGTACTTGGTAAATTTTTGTTGGATACTGTATGTTTAGTAGGAATATTCATTGATAAACTTCTTGATGGACTAGAACATGCACATCTTTGTGAGGAGGAAATGTAGGGACATGTCCAGTGCACTGGATTTATCTAAGAAACAGAGTGATCATGTTGAACAAATACCTGGAAATGGAAAAAAGCAGAGAGTGAGGAGCAAAAGAAAGCCTAGAAAGAGAAGAACACTGCAATGAAGGGTTTATAATAAGAATGCCATAGAAAAAATACTTGGGCATGCTCAGATTCTGAGGACTACTTTTTCTGAAGCTCCAAACTAGAGGCTTTTGAAGTTCTCCATCCATAAAGAAAAGTTAATACCATTTTACGACTTGTTGGGAAACTGACACACATGATTTCTGTGTACCAAGAGTTCTAAATTCAGGACTTCTTTAAGAACTATGATGAATTGCTGAAATTAAATAGAAACGATAATTCTGTTTTGCCTGTCTCATAGTCATACTTTTTGACTCACAGACTTAGTAGTGACTAAGCAAAAGCATATTACAAACACCCACGTGCCAGAGATCAACACCGTTAAAACACAATGACTTCAAAGTTGCTTTTCTACTCAACTCTAAGTTAACACATTTTAGTATCTGTTCTTCTACACATAGAGGGTCAATCACATTGAATGACATGCCAAGATAAAAGCATCACTACTTTGGCAAGAACAAGTAAACACAGAAAGATTTCCAAAATATCAAGCTGAATGTAGGGCTATTTTATTGTATGTTTAGTTAATCAAAAGATGTTATTTAAACTGTATGCTGCGTCTGCTCTGTAGAGACTGGGGCATTGTTAGAAGTATGGAATAACAACTCTTGTCATTATATCAGTAGGGTTTTTTTCATAATTTCCAATTCCTGGAGATAAAGGATACACCTGGCGTATTATTTCACATGTGAAGTTTTCCATATTTAAATATATTTTTCTATTTCTTGAAGAATTGTAGAATTTTAATTAATTCTATAAACAGTATTTATTTATTTACACTTGTATTTGAAATGGAAATGTATGAAGGTCATGATGATTTTGCTTTTCTGGAAACTATAACTTGCAGGGGAGGAGGGGTACAGGTGAGACAAACACTCACTTGAGAAAGAAACCTAAAGGCCAGAGAATAAGATTGAATCATCAGCAATTGATGTCTTGTAAAAGTTCTCATTTTATTTTTCATGTTTAAATACAATGAAGCTTTTACATACTTACGAAGTGATAGTAACCAAGCTCAGCTTATTATTTCGGGAGACAGAGAAATGAAGAGAACTTGATCCCTGTTTTCAAAGTTGTGCTGTTTATAAATCAGCATTTTTTTCTTAATTGCTTTACATCAAATGGTCATAATATGCTAAACGCCTATACATACGATGTAGCAAGGATTATGCTATGGTTGCAAAGAATTCTCTCACTCTTACCATTAACCAGGGACTTCTCAAAAACATGGAAATCTTACATCATAATATTTTCTTAGCTTAAAATAGAGTATAAAGGAACTAATAAGTTATAAATATAATAGGTCATTTTGGACAAGACCTCTTTATTAACTTTTGGTACAGAGTCTAATTTTCTAACTTACCTTGCCTGTGAACAGAACACAAGACCACATTTTTTTCTCGCAAGAGCTGAGTAGGCTATTTTCAGTTACTACAAATCTAGTAAAGAAGCTATGGATCAAGTTATTTCTCCAGTAAGAGGTTCTCCTTTTTATTTTCTTTTCACAGCCATTGCTCCATATCTTAGGCTGAGCATCCCCAAATTGATAAGATAGGATCAAGTTGGCTACCTTTCAGAAAGAATCTAGGGACTCTGCCCGCACCAACATTCTGTTTGTATCAGGGATTCCAGATGGTAGCAGCTGATAAATTTCCTCTGTGATAGATTATGTTTTGATTAACACTATTATGAATACATTAAAATCAAACAGATGAGTTGAAATATGACCTCTGTCACCTACTAGTTAGCTGTCCTTGGATGAGTCATTTACTCTCTTTAAGTCTCAGCTTCTGTGCCTTTAAATTTTCTTTGGCAATATTATTTTAGTTTTTAAACCAAGTTAAAACATCAAGTGCAGTTTCTGAGATATATTAAGTATTCAAAGAATGTCAGTTTCCTTTTATCCCTCTGATATGTACAAAACCTGCTGTATAACTATGTCCAATTTTGTTTTAGTTCTTGGTATCACACTGTTTCCTTAACTTTAGGGAGCCATCTTGAAAATATATACCTTTTGTTCAAGGGACACTGGGTAAAAAATGTGAATGCTTCAGCATGAAATCATGCCACCACTGGAGACACAAATATAAGTGTACCTCTTATTGATAGTAAAACACTGAGATAGTCTTCAAGTATTAAAGGTAATATGATACTGATGACATGGTTGGGAGAGCAATAATTAAATATTTGACTCAAATCCTTACAAGGCGGCCCGTAGAGACATGCCACATAAAAGTCACTTAATTATTAGATGGCTTGGTTTCTCCAATTTTAGAGGCAGAAATAATCCTTGTTCACTAAAACATAACATTTGCATTTTATAGTCTAATAAAAAAATTCCTAGAATATTAGTATTCCTATTACTTTAGAAAGCATTCAGTAACATGTAAGCCCTTTCCAAAATAATAAATTCGATTTTAGGAATTTTTCTCACAACAAAAGTGTTTATATTACCAGACAAAGTTTTTCAGTGTGGGGAGGGAAAGA
>NW_006788566.1:675096-723881 GCF_000442215.2 Lipotes vexillifer | reverse complement strand
AGAGTCTACAACAATTATTTTTATAATAAGAAAAATACATTGAACATTATAAAAATTTTTAAAGAATAATAGCCAAAATCATTTTCTTATACAAGGAAGCATTCTAAATAATACATTAATAAGTTACCTACTAAGTAATCCTGAAGGTATGGGGGGAGGGATTCAGAGGAAATACCACACACATTCCCTAACTTTAAAATGTCTGAAATCTAATTAGAAAGATAAGGTTAATATGCATGAAACAATAGCTTACAAAACCAGATAGGATGCAATTCAGAACTAAGCTATGTAGCATGAACTCTTAAGTATTACACAGGTTCTGAGAAGAAAGAGATTTATCTCCAGAATAAGTGAAGATGACTTCAGGAAGGGGGTGGAATTTGACCTGGACTTCAACCAAAAAGTGGAATTTGTATAGGCAGAAGGGGACTTATTTATCTACTAGACCACAATTATCACAGAAGCAAAGTATTTGACTGGTGAATGAGTGTGGCAGACCTGTGGGAAACAAAACAGAGGACACATTTCAGTGAGGATGAAAGCTGTAGAATTAGATTAGGACAGGTTTAAACTATGAAACACAGGCAGAGCTATTTGGACTTGATGTCTTAGGAAACGATATAGAATAGTATGTCTTGCTAGAGATTTCCTGAGTATGGGCTATGGAAGACTAGATGCAGGAATATTGACAAGGAGCCTGTTGTAAGCATTCATTCACCACTTGAAGAAAGAACTGAGAGGACTTAGTAATTGAATACAAAGCTAAGAATTTTTTCTGGTGATAGTTTACATATTTCAGTTTATAGAATAAACTTCCAAGATGTCTATGTACTCCTCAAAATAATTGGACCTTCACTTATAGTATACTACCAACAGTCTGTAGAGGTTCCTCATTCACAGTAATGTTGGCTGAAGCGTAGCCTAAGATAATGTTGCTTTGCATAAGATTGAGATAAGCAAGTTTTCATGCATTTGTGAAAAAAAAATGTGCTGTAAAAACAATCAAAATTGAACATTAGTCATTAGATATAAGTAAATGCCAACTATCTGATGTATTTCTTGCTAATTTTTCCATTATTAAATTTATCCTGATCTAGCCCCTAGTCTTTCTTATTTCCAGCTTTAATTTAAAACCCTTCATTCAAACTTACTGTAAATAAAAACCTTGGAATGTGCCTCTTTTACGTCAACTGTACATCAAGCCATCTTGACATCAAAGACCTTTCCAGTTCCTTGCAGCTGTCAGTGGCTTAATTCTGTCTTAGCCAAGGGCTGTTATCCACCTGAGTCAGATAATCAAAAGGATAGTTTTACTTCCCCTTCTGGCCTCCAATAATCTAGGAGTGTCTTTTGTTTGATTTTTTAATTCAAATGAATTAGATAATATTTTCATCTTGGCCAGAGGAGAAGGTAATTAAAGTAACTGGTTCTGTGTTCATTTCAGTGTGAAACCCAAATATCTTGATTTTGAGATCAGAAAAATGACCACATTCTTGTCCATGAACAAAAATTTTCTTCTAAAATACATTCTTGCTACTGGCTAAAGTAGGTTTTATTTTAAATAAAATATGCTTTTCTTAGCAATATTAAAGCAGCCTCTTTTGGAACAGCTTACCTTTGATACTTTTTAAACTCTTTGCTATATCATAAAACTCAAGTTATTACAAAGTTCCTATCATCTGGAATATTGGCCCTCAGATTTGATGAGACATAATTTCTTCTCAATGTAATTATATAACAGATTAGTTTATTCAGTAATATTTATTGAGAATATACTATGTCTCAGTGTTTCTGCTAGGCTCTGAATAGACAATGGCAAACAAGACAGGTCAGGCAGAAGCCTTAAAGAAACACAAAACCTAATGGATGGCAGACACTCCTTGATATGTATACAAAGAAGCACAAAAACTTCAGTACAGCTTCCATCAAAGAGAATAAAAGATGTACGAGCATTCAGAGAATAGGGGGCTAGTATTTATTGTTACTAAAGCCTAAATTCATTGCAAAACACTTTTCTGAAAGGCCTGATAGCTCCATAAAATATTTATATTCTGACACATTTTGAATAGGAAACAATTATTTTACACCAAAATATAAAGTGGTTAAATCTACTCATAAAGATAAAGCAGCCTCGGTAAAGCCAAGGAAAGCCAGAATATCAAACACTTCAAATTGTCAAATGCTAATTAGGTATTGAGAACAGAAAAGTCGGTTGGATTTTGTGACCTTGTATACAATGGCTGTCAGCATCGTTATGGGATCCTAAGCCAGATTCAGGGATAAAGAAGAGTGTGCATGGTAAGAAAATGCAGGACGAGGACTGAGGCTAAACATTTAGAGAAGTTTTGCAGAATAAAGAAAAGACATTTCTAGAATGGGTGATTAAGATAAGTAAAATTACTTTCTGTTTGTTGTTGTTTTCCTAGTTAAGAAAGACCTAGATAAGTTAAAAGTAAAGATCTGCTTTTAAATAGGTTGAGTGCAATTTTGGGTTGGAAAAATGTTTAGCATATTGTACATTTTCATGAAAGAATATATTATGGAAACGACAGCCTCACGATTATAAATGTTAAACTTCACATTCTTCAGGGAAAGCTCTTTTCAGTGGTCATTAGTTCTCTGATCTAAATGCTACATCATGGCAAAAGCTATTTAGCCATGTGATAATGAAGTCGAGACTGCTTAGTTCTAGAAATGAGACTGTTTAGGAAGATTAACTTGGGGTAGAATTTACATCCTGAACAGGACTGTCTGGAGAACCTGCTGCAAGTACAATTTGAAAATCACCATGACTCTTGAGCTCTTAACTGGGATCCACTTTTTCCAAAGTCACCATTGCTCGTGAACCAGTTTAATTTTGGGAAAGGAAGACTAGTAATGAAAGCCACCATTCTTTCTAGTTTTTTAGACATTTTGTTTAATATTCATAGATTTCTTATTTCCGTGACATAACTTGCAATCTGCATAATTCACCTGTCTCTACTTTTACTTCCATAATTCATCATAGGAATTTTGGTTCATTGGAATGTTCTTCATTCATTAAGTATAATACATTTAAAATATTTTAAAGCGTTGATCCTCCTATTAAGTTACTGAATTAGAAGAGCTATGTGGTATTTTATGTTTTCTTTTTCTTTGAAGTTTGAGTTCATTTCCAATTTTGAGTCAGATATCTGTAGGCTTAAATCTAGAGTCTTAATATACCGTAGATGTGTACAACATTGAATTTAAAATGGGTTAATACTCCAAAATGCAATAATATAGAGAAAGGAATAAAGAATAAAGACTACTCTTGAAATTAAAGGACTCTGTTTTACTGACTTTCCCTATTAAATTCTAAAGAGCACACATATTTGTTGT
Source organism: Lipotes vexillifer (assembly GCF_000442215.2). NCBI lineage: Eukaryota > Metazoa > Chordata > Mammalia > Artiodactyla > Lipotidae > Lipotes > Lipotes vexillifer. The sequence goes on along the minus strand of NW_006788566.1, from coordinate 720,521 downwards.
GGAAAAGCATACCTATATACGATTTAATAACTTTACAATAATCCACATTTCTGAAAGCAGACAATGGAAAGATGAATTTATTTGTAGAATGAACACTAGGCCCTATTCAGTCAGAAACTCTGCAATCACAGAATTTTAAAAACTCATATATCCATAAAAAGAACATCTACTAAACTAAATCAATGGAAAAAATTAAAGGGCCTTCTCTCATTTTAGTTATTTCTTTTTTTTTTTAAAGCAGTGAACACAATATAGTGTATACCATTTTTTACTTATAGAAAGTGTTTAATTTTATTAAGCATTGCTAAAAGAATAAGTAGAATGTTAAATAACTTACATCACTGAACATCATGTTAAAAATACTCTCTTGTAAATGTGTTTGAGCAAATACTGTGGTGAGACTGTGATGCATATGCAGGTGTAGATGTGCGATACTGTTTCTTTAACACTTCATCATTTTATGACATTTTAATTTCCCAGTGAGTATGATTAATACTACTTGGAAATAATTTATCACTAAAACTAATTCAAATGGTGGATCATCTCTAAAATCAGTTGGCAATGAAACTGATATCCTGCTGATATTCTACTAGTTTAACGCATTAACATACACTTTCATTAATACCATGTTTATCCTTGTTGACAGGTATCACATTTGCAGGTTTTACAGAGTGTCCCCTCCAGTTCAAAGACCTCTTGGTCTTTAGAAAACTAAATTATGCTAAAGCAAGAAAATGATGCATACAAGCTTGTTCTCTGCCATATGTTTAAAGCAATCAAAAAGTTAAACTTGCATCTCTGCAACGTTTATCCTGCTATAAAAGGACTAATATAAGAATCATATGGCACTGCAAAGGAGGAAGTTTTCCTTTTTGCCTTCATTTCCTATTAAATTTGGCTTGCGATTTCAATGATGCTGAAAGTAGGCTATACATATGAGCTGAAACTGGGAATAACTCACCAAGAAAGCTACACTGTGTATGTACATGATTTAAATACAGCATGTTGCTTATCTTAAGAAAATAAACTTTTCTTCTTGTTTCCACTCAGAAGGTTGGCCTTTAGAAAAAAATACTCTACAGTGTCAAGTGCCTGTTTTCATAATACAAATGGTTTTCTGAAAATGACATAATATTTCCCAAATTCAGTTGCCCCTGAAGCATCCTATACAATAGGAACAGAAATAGGCAATAATGCCAGGCTGCTACAACAAAAAAAGGCAAAAGGAACCAAATGATAAGGTTAACCCATTTTTTCATGTACAAGGCATTTAGTTGCATTGCTTTTTATGCCCATATGGCAGCCTCCATCATTCATATGGTAGTGCCAGCTGCAATAAATCCACCAAAGGTGTCCTGAAAGAACTGAGACCTGAACTCTCCCCTACTATTTCTAGACATTGGTATTAATTAGTATAGTCAGTCTGAATTTCAAAACCCTGGGAGGTTTACCTTCTTCTCTCACAGTAATGCCAATGATATTCTTGTAATTGTGATCTTTTCACCTTTTAACAAACATGCATTAAGTGCTTTCTATGTGCCTGGCACTGTGTTAGTTGCCAAGGATAACAAAACAATTAGAACATGGTCTCTGATATCAAGGGGCTCTCTGATATCTAACTGTTCCTAAACTCACATAATGATGGAGTAGAAGTACAAGGGATCAAGTAACGTTGGCAAATGGCTTACTATGGGATTTAAAACTGTGTTACTTTTGCTCAAGTTCCAACCTAGTCCGAGACATAGATACTTAGCAAATGTAATTCCCTTTGCTACAATACATCACAATATGAAGGCATCTGTGAAGGGGAATCCAGTTATTGTTAGGTACCATGTTATCTTCTTCTAAACCTCATAGAGCAAGGCCTATTCATACCACCTAAGGTGAATTGTAACTGGATTAGAATTTCCAGAAAGTTATTTTGAATTTTGGGTGTAAGACCTGAGCAGATCCATACTGAAAGATGTGATATGACTCAGAGTTAAGTACATACCACTGAGTCACAGAAAAATCTAACCATCAACACAGCAGATCTAGCCTAGCAGGGATCAGAAGAGAAAGTCTGATGGCTAAGGCCTAATAAGAATTAGTCACTGCGGATTCTATTTAATAAAAGCCTATGCTGTGACAATTTCTGAAAACTTACTGGAAATGTTAATATTTGGGCAATTTGAACAGAAACGTGAAAGACTAATCTTCATTAGGAACTACAGTTAGCTCTTCTTCATTTATAACCCCTAAAATAAAATTGGTATGTCACACAAAAGAAAATGTTTATCTTTTATCTTTTCCTATTCTCTTTTAGACACGACATATATCTAATCGTCAAACATCCTCATTTTACAAAGGAGAAAGCTAAGGCTCAGAGAGGTCAAGTATCTTTTAAGATCTAGTTTCACCTAGTAATTGGTGGGCCTGGGATTCTATTAGGTCGGTCTGACAACAAATCTAATACTTTGCACTCTATCACAATGCATTGAAAGGAATGGTGGAGGGGTAGAGAGTGTTCCAGTTCTGCAATTCCTGCAGAAATGTGAAAGACTCATCTTTGCTAGGCACTTCTAAGTGCCTTCATCTCTCTTTTCTTAGTAAAAGAGAATTTAGGGAATAATCAGCCTCGCGCATTGTTAGGCATTATATACAAACATCTGAAAAGGAATGAAGAAGACTTAGTTTGTGGTAGACAGAATAATGGTCCCCCCAAAGAAGTTCACATTTCAATTCCTGGAAGCTGTGGGTATATGACCTCACATGACAAAAGGGATTTTGCAGATGTGATTAAAGTTAGAGAGCTTGAAATGGTGGTCCCAATTTAATCATATAAGTCCTTAAAACTGGAAGAGGAAGACAGAAGAGAGTGTCACAGAGAAATGAGACGAGAGAGAGACTAAACCTGTCATTGTTGTCTTGGAAGGTGAAGGAAGGGGACATGAACCAGGGAATGGACAATCTCTAGAAAATGGGAGCAAGCCTCGCTGACAGCTAGCAAGGAAACAGGAACCTCAATCATACCATGAACCACAAGGAACGTGAATAATCATGAAAACAGATGCTCCCTTAGAGTCTCTAGAAAGAAATGCAACCCAGTCAGTACCTAGATTTTAGCCCAGTGAGATCCATATCAGACTTCTGACCTACAGAACTGTTAGATACTCATTTTGTGTTGAGGAATTTGTGGTAATTTGTTAGATGAGTCAAAGAACACTAAAACTTAGTTATTTTTTCACACACACTCATCCTCCCCCATATCCACACACATACTTGGCATCCTCCCACCCCCTTGATATAGTGTCAATTTGGTTAGTTCAATAATGTTTACATTATAAGACTTTTTGTAAATGCTATTAATGGCAGAGCCATGAAGTATACCTTTTTTTTCCCCTTTCCCATGCAACTGTTTTCCTGTGCCCACAGTTAAATATCTACCTCTCTCTCAATCCCTCCTCTCGCTCACTCCCACTCTTTCTCTCTCTACTTGTCTTCCTATGTTATTTCCTCTAATTTATCCCTAAAATGCTCCCCCCCAGCTATGTAAATCTCCTATTAATGTATACAAGTAAATACAAAAGGTATTTTATCAAGGTCATTTTCTTGGAGAAGTTTCTCCTAGAGCATTTTGAAATCTTTTTTCTTTTTTCTAATAATAAGTTTTATTGTCATATGGAACACGAAAAAATGCAAATATGTTAAGTGTAAGGTTTGGAAAATTCTGTCTGCTGAATATACCCCTATAACCACCACCCAAAATAGGATATAGAACATTCCCATAACTGCAGAAAGTTCCTACATACCCTTTACTGTCAACCTCTTTTCCAGTCCCATTCCTACCTGAGGCAATCCCTGATCTAATATCTATAACCATAAATTAGATTATTCTTTATATAAATGGATACAAACTGTGTGTACTTTTTTCTGTTGGGCCATTTTCACTCACTATAACACTGTGAGATTAATCCATGTTATTGTTCATTTCAGTAGTTCATTCATTTTTTTCTTTTCCTTCCTCCCTCCCCAGATTTATTGAGATATAACTGACACATAACTGTATAAATTTAAGGTATTCGATGTGTTGATTTCAAACATTTATAAATTGCATAATGATTACAATCATAATATTAGCTAACACCACCCTTCTATCACATAATTACCATTTCTTTTTTGTAGTGAGAATATTTAAGATCTACTTTCTTGGCAACATTAAAGTACACGATTCAGTATTATTAGGTATAATCACCATGTTGTACTTAGATCTCCAGAACTTGTGAGTCTTATGAAAGAAAGTTTGTACCTTCTGTGCGTTATCTCCCCATTTCCACCATTCCCCAGCCCATGGCAGTCAGTATTTTACTCTCTGTTTTTCTGAGTTTGACACCTTTTAGATTCTACATATAAGTGATATTATACATTATTTGTCTTTCTCTGTCTGATTTATTTCACTTAGCCTAATGCCCTCAAGTTTTATCCAAGTTGTTACAAACTGCAGGATTTCCTTCTTTCTCATGGTGAATATTTCATTGTGTGTGTGTGTGTGTGTGTATGTCTCAATCACACCTTCTTTACCCATTCTTCCATTGGTGGACACTTAGATTATTCCATATCTTGGCTATTGTGAATAATGCTGCAGTGAACATGGGAGTGCAGGTATCTCTGTGAAATCCTGATTTCATTTCTGGTGGATATTCCCTGGAGTCGGATTGTTGGATGATAGGGTAGTTCTATTTTTAATTTTTTTGAGGAAGTTGCATACTATTTCTATAGTGGCTATACCAATTTACATTCCCACCAATAGTGCACAAGAGGTTCCTTATCTCCACCCCCTTAACAATACTTCTTAATCTCTTGTCTTTTTGATGATAGCCATTTTGACAGGTGTGAGGTAATATTTGATTTGCATTTACCTGATGATTAGTGATGTTGAGCACCTTTTCATTTACCATGTTTATGTCTGCCTATTTTTAAATCAGGTTGTTTGTTTTTATGCTATTAAGTTGTATGAATTCTTTATATATTTTGGATATTAACCCCTTATTAGATATATGGTTAGATTAGATTAGATATATGGCAAATATTTTCTCCCATTCCATTGATTGCCTTTTCATTTTGATTGTTTCTTTTGCTGTGAAGAAGCTTTTTAGTTTGACATAGCCTGACATTTATTTTTGCTTTCGTTCCATGTGCTTTTGGTATCATTCAAAAAACTATTGCCAAAACCAATCTCAAAGAGCTTTCTCTCAATGTTTTTTTTTCCTTTAAGAGTTTTGTGCTTTTAGATCGTAACTAAGTCTTTAATTCATTTTGAGTTCACTTTTTGTGTGTGGTTTAAGATGGGGTCAAATTTTATACTTCTGCATGTGGTATCCAGTATTCCCAACACCATTTACTGAAGAAACTATCCTTTCCCCATTGAGTATTCTTGTCTCCCTTGTCAAATATTATTTGACCACATATGATGCAGGGGTTTATTTCGGGGCTCTCTATTCTGTTCCATTGGTCTATATGTCTACATTTATGGCAGTACAATACTGTTTTAATTACTATAAAAATCAGGAAGTGTAATGCCTCTAGCTTTGTTCATCTTTCTCAGAATTGTTTTGGCCACTCAGGGTCTTTTGTGGCTCCAAATTAATTTTAGGATTGTTTCTTCTACTTCTATACAAAAACATCATTGGAATCATGGCTGGGATTGCATCGAATCTGTAGATGACTTTGGGTATGAAAATGTACAATATTAATTCTTACAAATTATGAACATCAGATATCTCTCCATTTGTGTCTCAACTTCTTTGATCAAACTCTTGAAGTTTGCAGCATATAGATCTTTTTCCTCTTTAGTAAAATTTATTCCTAATTATTTTATTATTTTTGATGTTATTTGAATGGGATTGTTTTATTTTGTTTTCAGATGTCTTGTTGTTTGTGTGTAGAAACACTACTGACTTTTGTATGTTGATTTTGTATCCTGCAACTTTACTGAATTTGTTGATTAGTTCTAGCACTTTTTTAGTGGAGTCTTTAGGATTTTCTACATATAAGATCATATTATCTTCTAACAAAGACAATTTTACTACTTTTTTCCCATTTGGATGCTCTGGCTAGGACATCCAGTACTATCTTGAGTAGGAGTGGTGAGAATGGACACCCTTGTAAGTGTTCCACATCTCAGAGGAAAAGTTTTCAACCTTTCACCACTGAGCATGATATTGGCTGTGGGTTTGTCATAAATGGCTTTCATTGTGTTGAGGAATCTTTCTTCTATACCCAACTTGTTGAATGTTTTTGTCATGAAAGGATGGTGTATTATGTCAAATGCTTTTTCTGCACTATTAAGATGATAATATTATTTTTATCTTTAATTCTGCTAATGTGGTTATCGAATTAAGTGATTTGCACATGTGGATAAGTGATTTGCATATGTAGAACCATCCTTACATCCATGGGATAAATCCCACTTGATCATGTTAATGATCCTTTTAATATCTGTTGATTTTGGTTTGCTAATATTTTATTGAGAAGATTTGCATCTATATTCATCGGAGATATTGATCTATAATTTTCTTTTCATATATCCTTATATGGCTTTGAAATCAGGGTAATGCTGGCCTCATAAAATGAGTTTGGGAGTGTTCCCTCCTCAGTTTTTTGAAAGAGTTTTAGAAGGACTGGCATTAATTCTTCTTTAACTATTTGGCAGAATTTGCCAACGAACCATCAGGTCCTTGGGCCTTTCTGTGTTCAGAGGTTTTTGATTAATGATTTAACTTCCTTATTCATATTTGATCTGTTCAGACTTTCTATTTTTTCATGAGTCAGTCTTGGTAGCTTATGTGTTTCTAGGGATTTATGTATTTCTTCTAAGTTATCCAGTTTCATGGTGCATAAATTGCTCATAGTACAGTTGACCCTTGAACAACATGGGTCTGAACTGTGTGGGTCCACTTATGTGCTGTTATTTTTCAATGGTAAATACTATAGTACTACATGGTCTGCATTTGTTTGAATCCACAGATGTAGAGAAACCTTGGATAGGGAAGGCTGACTATAAGTTATAGGCGGATTAAGCCTCATATTGTTCAAGTGTCAACTGTAGTCTCTTGTGATCCTTTGTATTTCTGTGGTATCAGTAGTAATGTCTCCTCTTTCATTTCTGATCATAATTTAGGTCCTCTTTCTTCTTCTGCATTAGAGTAGCTAAAATCTGGCAACTTTGTTTATCTTTACAAGACACCACCTCTTAGTTTTAGTTACCTTTTCTATTGTTTTTCTGGTCTCTATTTCATTTATTTCTGCTCTGATCTTTGTTGTGTCTTTCCTTCTGCTAACTTTGGGTTTCATTTGGTCTTCTTCTTCTAGTGCCTTGAGGTGTAAAGTTAGTCTTTTTTTTAAATTTGTGATCTTTCTTTTTTCTTAATGTAGATTTTTATCACTATAAACTTCCCTCCTAGAACTGCTTTTGCTGCATCCCATATGTTTTGATACTTTGTCTTTCAATATTTTGTTTCAAGATTTCTAAAATTTTCTTTTGATGTCTTCTTTGTCCCATTGGTTGTTTGGGAATGTGTTATATAATTTCTGGACATTTGTGAATTTTCCAGAGTTCTATACCTGTCAATTAGTGTTATCCAAGTCTTCTATATACTTGCTAAGCTAATATCTACTTGTTCTAACAATAACTGAGAGAGAGAGGTGATAAAACCTCCAATTATGATCATGGATTTTCCTGAGTTTTTTTCTTTAGTATTTTTAGTTTATGTTCAGTGTGTCCTAAAGTTCTTTGATAGCTGATAACACATTTAGGTTGTTTATGTACTCCTACTGAATTGACTCATCAGTATGAATTTTTCTGTTTATATCCTTGCTGCTTTTTCATATTATTTATAAAACTTTTGATTTCTCCATCGAATCTGAATGAGAACCTTGCTGGGTAGAGTATTCTTGGTTATAGGTTCTTCCCTTTCATCACTTTAAATATATCATCCCACTCCCTTCTGGCCTGCAGTGTTTCTGCTGAGAAATCAGCTGATAACCTTATGGGAGTTCCCATGTATGTTACTTGTTGCTTTTCCCTTGTTGCTTTTAATATTTTTTCTCTGTCTTTAATTTCTGTCAATTTTATTACTGTGTGTCTCAGCATGTTCCTCCTTGAGTTTATCCTACCTGGGACTCTGTGCTTCCTGGACTTGGGTGACTGTTTCCTTTCCCATGTTAGGAAAGTTTTCAGCTATTATCTCTTCAAATATTTTCTCAGATCCTTTCTCTCTCTCCTCCTTCTGGGACCCCTATAATGCAAATATTGGTGCATATAATGTTGTCCCAGAGAGCTCAGACTGTCTTCATTTCTTTCCATTCTTTTTTCTTTATTCTGTTCTGTGTCAGTGGTTTCCACCATTCTGTTTCCCAGCTCACTTATCCGTTCTTCTGCCTCAGTTACTCTGCTATTGACTCCTTCTAGTGTATTTTTCATTTCAGTTATTGTATTACTCATCTCTGTTTGCTTGTTATTTCTTCTAGGTCTTTGTTAAACATTTCTTGCATCTTCTTGATCTGTGCTTCCATTATTTTTCTGAGATCCTGAATCATCTTCACTATCATTACTCTGAATTTTTTTTCCCAGTAGACTGCCTATCTCCACTTCACTTAGTTGTTCTTCTGGGGTTTTATCTTGTTCCTTCATCTGGGACATATTCACTTCTCAGGAAGTGAGCAAATGCTGTTGGAAAAATGGTGCCAACAGGCTTGTTCAACACAGGGTTACCATAAACCTTCAACTTGTTAAAAAAAAAAAAAGCAATAGCTGCAAAGTGCAATAAATGAAGCATAATAAAACAAGGTATACTTGTATTGCATTATGTGGGTATGACACTGTTCATCTGCTCACTCACTAAAAATGACATATTAATGATTAAGACATAATTTTTTTCACTTTGTAAAACATTTGATGTATATTTCCAGGTTATATGCTCTTAGACTGAACCAATTAAATTCCCACAACCAGTAGATGAGAATGCATTTCTTCTTCCCTTTCCAACACTATGTAACTTCTCTATATTAACACTTTAATTGCATCCATTTGACTAATAACAGGTAGAGATTTTTTACTTACTGTTTACATGATCCAGGCAGTTTAATAAACCCTTTGCATAGATTCTCTTGTTCAGTCCTCACATCACTACTATGAAAACATTATTGTTTACTCTTATGTTATAGGTGAATAAATTGAGGCACAGAGAGGTTAGGTAACATATGCTAGATCATACAGAGCTTAGTGACAGAGCTTGGATTTCAACACACAAAGTCTGATTACAGAGCCCAGGCTCTTAATCATTATGTTATATGGCCTACTCTCCATACTTTTCTTTATTTGAACTTTCAAAAAATGTTTATTTTCTTCTTTTAGTTGTCCATTCATGATCTTCACATATATTTCTTGAGTATAGTGCTTGTTTTGATTTAATACAAATCTTTATGTACCACATATAGTGGCTGCTTTTCTCACATTCGTTGCAAGTAATTTTTTGCTAGATTGCTATCTAGTTTTGGATGTAGTTCAAAGTATTTTTATTACAAAAGCATTTAATATAGTCAAAATTGATTTCACACTTAGAAATTTCTTACCTATTGCAAGATCAGTTAGTTATTCACCTCTTATATTTTCTCTATGCTAAAATTTACTATTAAAATATATTTAGTATAATTCCTATAAAATTTAAAAAATGAATTTGACTTCAATTTATTTGGTACAAATATAAAGAGGAGGCTTAAAATTTCTTTATTTTCTGCAAATACATGGTATATTAATTTCCTACTGCTGCTGTAAGAAACTGCCATAAACTTGTGGCTTAAAATACATTATCTTATATTTCTGGAGGTCAAAAGTCTGAAATGAGTCTTAATGGGCAAAAATCAAGGTGTTGGGAGGGCTATATTCTTTCTGGAGTCTCTATAAGAGAATTCATTTCCTTGCCTTGCCCAGTTGAAAGTAGCTGCCCAAACTCCTTCGCTCATGGTCACCTGCCATCTTCCAAGCCAGTAAAGTCACGTGTTTTTCATATTTCATCACTCTGACAATGACTGCTTTTCTGCCTCCAACTTCCACGCTCATAATTACACTGGGCCCACTAGGATAATCTTCCTATTTTAAGGGAAGTTGCTTTGCAAACTTAATTCCCATTTGCCAGAATGACCTAGTATATATACATGTTCCAGGGATTAAGATGTGGACATCTTTTTATCAGAAACTCCTGTGAATCACCCTAATACTATCCTTTTCCATTCTTCTGCTGTATTTGTTTTAATAGATCCATGGGAGTTAAGGGATGCTATTGTTATTCTTTTTTGTTTGATTACAATTTTGTTTCTTATAAATCTTCTGATGGAAAGAATTCTATACAGAGTATTTTCTTTCACCTTTCTACAGAAGGTACAAGTTTTTCCCTTAAGTCAACTGACTTTATCCTGAGAGGCTTATTGAGTCCCCTTACCACATCTTTAGCCCAACAGCCAATTGATATGCTCACTTCTCAAGCAAATTTTTTTTACATTTTAGCTAGAATTCATATATGAAGCTCTGGAATATTCTGATGGTTTATTATTTTGGCTCTGATGCCTTCTTTACTGATATTCTCAACTTAAGGAGAATACAAAAAAATACAATACCTAGCATAAACAGTCACCAAAAGTCTTTGTTTCACATGATTTAAACTGCTTCATTTATTGTGACTACACCTCCTAAAAGACAATGTGCCATGATTATTATCATTGCTTTCTCTTCCCTTCACCCTCATGCTTTGATCTGTTTCTTTTTTTGTCTTGTTTTATTTTCCTTTACTTAAAATTTTCTAAACTAATGCAGATATGTAGATAGAATAAAGTAACTGCTTTCTTCAAAACAGTATATTTGCAATAAAGAAGTGGCCACTCAATTTTATGTTTGGTACAGACTCAGGTTAGTTAGTTTACAACTCTCACTTCTTCTTGATCAGATTGGGCCTCTTCCTTCTAACAAGTTGCAAGGACTTCTCTAATTCATGTAGTAAAACATGAAGGGTTCATTGATATTACTGTTCTCACTCCTACTCCTCCAGCCACAAAGCTAGTGGAAACTCCTCCAAAAGTGTAAAAATGGAGGGTTTTTGTTTGTTTTTATGGCTTTTGTTTGTCTATTTTTGGTGGGGATATTTTAGGCAGGGAATTTAATTTTAGGTCTCGGTAGTGTTATGGGTTCTCTTTTTTGTTGTTACTTTTCTTCTCTATTTGTGTAAACCTGAGAGGAGCTGCAAGCTTAACGAGGAAAGTAGATGCTTTTGTCATATTCATGAATCAGACTACACCTAACTTTATGCTCCAATCAAGCATACCATGAACAATTTGTTTTTGTATATTACGATGCATATATGTGATGTATTTTTGCAAATGTTTTTTCAAAGCCCTCTGCCTGTTTTTGGCTTACAGTTTTAGAGAGATGACAGTAACATAGATCTGAAAATAAAAGTGAAGAAAGAAACTAGTCAAGTAGAAAATTACAGTCACAAATTCAGGCAGAAAGCCTTAAAAAACTAAAAAGGTGTTAAGGTCAGGTAGATGGGTACCAGGAATTCTTGAGCCTTGCAAAAATTACACCAATTAAAATAGTTGCTACTGCCCAAAACAGAATACTGAGCTGAATGGATCATTTGACTAACCCAGAGAGACAATTATAACTCTCTCATGGAGTCTAAGTGTGATCTATATAGTTTAGGTTAAATTGTAAACCATCCAGACTCCAGAAAAGCAGGTAACCGACTTTTAACCTTAGCTGTTGTGCTTGGAAAAATGTCTGAAAGTAGTACATAAGAAGCAGTCGTAGGATATTGATATTCTGGCTGAGATGAGGACTCATAAACAACATTTGAATAGGAACTTAAAAAAAATATCTTTCCTACCTTAAATAGGGAGATCTTTAATACTCTGTCCCATTACAGCCTGAAAGGAATTTTTAGAAATAGTTTATAAAAAATCATTTTGGCAGAAGGCATTAGTAAAGGGTATTTGCCTTAGTAGAAAGTTGACTATAGTTCCTAGATATTTAAAATAAAAAAAGGAACAGAAGCAATTGGAGCAACAGAAATGCAATGAGGATGAACATACCTTAAACACTGAACTCAGCACAAATACATAGAGGAATATTGAGATTTGGGCGTGATTATTTTATCAGCTCTAATTCAGATTGTGACAAGTCGCTCTATCTATATGTAAAATATTATAAATAGTTATATATCTATACATATGTCTATAGTTCATATCTACACATATATATGTGTAGATATATAACATATTTATATAAAAATATATAACTATATGTAAAACTTTATATATATATGTATAGCCATTGAGAAGAAGAATTGCCATACATGTATGTATTTATGTAAATATATTTTGCATGTGTATAAATATATGTGTGTTTATATAAACATGTATACCCATATAAAATGAGAGTGTTTGTACATACACAAAGATGCAGATGTGTGTGTGTTTGTGTATAGATATATAGATATTTCATTCTAAGATATTATTTTATTTAGTTTTACATGTATTTGATTTCACAGAATACTGACTTAACTGGCCCTTTAGGTATTTTAATGGAAAATGGTCAACATATGCAATCAGTCCCTCCCTTGGTGCCCTATTTGGGTAACACTTACTAAAGGCATTCAGAAAAGAACTGATTCCTGTAGGGCAATATTGCTTAAGATCTCTCACCCATTACATTGCCATTTACCCATATTCAAGCTTACATTTATTTATCAAGGTATAATATTCACTTTTAATGTTTCTGAATGAACAGATTTTTGCCTTTCCAATCTCAGAGCTGTGGATTCTGAGGCTTTTGAGGGGTCATTAATCAATACCATTTTGTTCTCATCATTTCCTGAGGAAGAACCTGAAAATGTTCAGTTTTGTAGAGAGTTAGAATCTGTAAAAAACAGTTTCTGGTCTGCATTAGGCAATCTTTGAAACAACTGCTGTTTCAGAATCCTGTATCTGCTGCCACTAAGCCCTTAAGTAAGCTTTGGAATTCCTGGAAGTTCAGCAGTTGCTTGAAGACACATAGTATATACATAGACTCTGTGGATTATCATTTATTTCTTTTCTTTTGTAGTTATCATAAAACTTTTTTTCCAAAACAGAGCTTGGCACAAAATATTGTTTTATGGCCTGTATATAGAGTTTCAGCCTGCTGCATAAACCCTACAAAAATCAGTGGAATTGAACTTAGAGAGATTATTACAAATAATAGGCTCTCTATTCAGAGTCTAAAGACATGAATCTACATGTTTGATTATGTGCTGCAGAGGTTGATTTATCATTTCTAGATAATGGAAGAGATTTTACCTACTATTTGTAAGCAACAAAATGGTTTTGTATCTTTTTTCTTTTATATTTCTTTTTTACTAAGCAAAGAGCACATATACTATCATCTCTCAGGTACAGATACAATGTTTTATTTAAGATGTGTAATCCATCATTGTACCTAAAGATATGTTGGTGTTGATTTTTATCATATAATGGAGGAAGATGAGAAGTTAGTGGTACTATTTTGATATTTTCTGGAGGAGAGTTTACCACTTGCTCAGAGCTCAACTTCTATTGTCAGTTTGGGTTTATAAGAACCAGAAAATATTATCTCTGGGCTTTAAAGTTATATTTTAGAAGAGTAGTCTATAGCAAAAGCAAACAATACTATAAGGCTACTAGATCACATTCTTGCTATATTTTATTTCAAAACATAGAGAATATCCTCACTGACTAATGTTCTGTTTATAATACTGTTCTTATAGCAGATAACGTTCTTCTTATAACAGAAAATAAGAAGTTACACAGTTGAGTAAATAGCATGTTTTATGAACATATTTACATCTCAACAATTGTATTATACATAGGGAAAAGTGTTTTAATATTGAAAGTCATTGAGTAGCAATCATTTAGAAATCTGCTCATTTATGGACTGTATAAGAAACTGAGATGAAATCTTTAAGTCTTGCATAGGGAAGCTAGAGAGTGTGAATAGAGAATTCAAGCTTAATGAATGTTCACTTTCAAGGTAAAGCTCTTACAGCATTCATGGACCAAGTACTCATACTGTTGATAGCACACTGAGTTTATCCTCTAATTCATTTGTTGTTGATGGAAGTAGACTAATATTACTCCTTAGGATGATAATAATACTTTTATTCCAGAGGATATAAAAAGGTATATCCTGGATTACAAAATTACATGTATGCAACTAGGATATGTGGTTCATCCAACACACAGTCCTAATTCTAGTGCAGACACTAGAAATAGAAAGATAACGAATTGGAGTGCTGTCCTATGACTACATGCTCTTAGGTTGACTGACCATTACATTTAAAAAATAACAACCAAGGTTTCCATAATACTTGGACATGTACAAAGCACTTTAATATATGTTTCATCTTATTTTGCTCTCACAATAACTCTATTTGATGTATGGTACTAATATTCCCATTTTATAGGCAAGGGTGATTTTATGAACTGAATGTTCGTATCCCCTCAAATTTAGATGTTGAAGCCCTAACGCCAAGTGTGTGATGATATTTGCAGGTGGGGACTCTGGAAGGTAATTGGGTTTAATGAGGTCATGAGGGTAGAGCCCTCATCATGGGATTAGTCCCTTTACAAGAACAAGAAGACAAGGAGATCTCTTTCTCTCTCCATTCACAGGCACTGAGGACAGGCCAGGTGAGCACACAGAAAAAAGGTGGCTATCTAAAAGCCAGGAAGTAGGAGGCCACCAAACACAGAATCTTTGGGCATCTCAATCTTTTGTCTATTGTTTAAGCCACACAGCCTATCGTATTTTGTTAGAGCAGCCCAAGTTAACACACATACTAAAGTCCAAAAGACAATATTAATAAAAAATATTAACAGCTTATTAAAGCTGCATAGCTATTATGTAATAGAGCCAAGATAAATGGAACAGAATTGAGAGTCTATGCATAAACCCTTGTATTTATAAATTAATTTTTGACCAAGATAATAAAATGAAGAAATAATAGTCTTTTCAACTAATGATGCTAGGACAACTGGCTAGTCATGTGCAAAAGAATGAAGTTGGACATTTACCTCCCACCATATTCAAAATCTAACTCAAAATGGATCAAAAACCTAAATATGAGAGACAAAACTATAAAATGCTTAGAAAAAAACATATGAGTAAGTCTTCATAACCTTGGATAAGGCAATGCATTTTTAAAAATATAATACCTACAGTCCAAGAAATACATACAAAAAATTAATTGGACATCATCAAAATTAAAAAATAACAACTGTTCTTCAGAGGACACTATCAAGGAAGTGAAAAGGCAACTCACAGAATGGGAAAAAAAATATTTTCAAACCATATTATCTGATAAGCATATATTATCCAGAATATATATAGAACTTTTACGACTCAACAGTGAGAATACAAACATATTAAAAATGGGTAATGTATCTGAATAAACATTTCCATAAAGAAGATATACAAATAGCCATTAAGCACATGAAAAGATGATCAATATCATTAGATATCAGGGTAATGCAAACCAAAATCACAATGATATACCACTTCACACCTATTAGCATAGCTATAATTAAAAAAAAAAAGGAAAGCAGAAAATAGGTGCTGGAGAGGATGTGAGAAAAAATGGAACCCTAATACATTGCTGATGGGAATGTGAAATTATGTAGGTACTCTGGAAAACAATTTGGTAGTTACATGTGGCAGACCTTCACTGTATGAATATATAATATACACATAATTGTATGATTCCATTAATATGAATTGTCCAGAAGAGGGAAATCCATACATACAAAAAATATATTAGTGGTTGCCAGGAGCTCAGGAGAGGTGGAAATGGGAAATGACTGCTTATGAATGTGAAGTTTCACTTTGGGGAGATGAAAATATCCTAGAATTAGGAATGACTGATGCAAAACTTTGTGAACATACTAAAATCTGATGAATCGCACCATTTAAAAGGGTGAGTTTTATGGTATGTAAATTTAACCTCAATACAACTGTTAAAAATAAACTATAAGCATATATAGTGATAATGGCAACTGACACTTGGCCCTAGTGACAGGGATAACAATATTGCTGCCTCTTTATTTTTTTAAACATCTTTATTGGAGTATAATTGCTTTACAATGTTGTGTTAGTTGCTGCTGTATAACAAAGTGAATCAGCTATACGTATACATATATCCCCATATCTCCTCCCTCTTGCATCTCCCTCCCTCCCACCCTCCCTATCCCACCCCTCTAGGTGGACACAAAGCACCGAGCTGATCTCCCTGTGCTATGCGGCTGCTTCCCACTAGCTAGCTATTTTACGTTTGGTAGTGTATATATGTCCATGCCACTCTCTCACTTCATCCCAACTTACCCTCCCCCCCCACCCCGTGTCCTCAAGCCCATTCTCTACGTGCCTCTTTATTATTAACCCAGTGGTACTTGAAGTCCATTGGTGGGTTTTTTTTGTTTTTTTTTTTTGCAGTACGCGGGCCTCTCACTGCTGCGGCCTCTCCCGTTGCGGAGCACAGGCTCCGGACGCGCAGGCTCAGCGGCCATGGCTCACGGGCCCAGCCGCTCCGCGGCATGCGGGATCCTCCCAGACCAGGGCACGAACCCGCGTCCCCTGCATCGGCAGGCGGACTCCCAACCACTGCGCCACCAGGGAAGCCCCCCATTGGTGTTTTGATTACAATTCACGTAAAAAGAAAGGATACAGTCCACACTTTTTGTTTGTTTTGGACATCATTAAATCTAATCTTACAATATTGAAATAGCAGATGACCACAGTTGACAATGACATTCTTTCACTTCAATTGATATATCAGTGCTTCATAATTACAAGCATGCTTAAACTCTGAAAATGAAACAGCTGATCCAACATGACATACACATCTGTCTAGAAGAATATGTATTTTTCCTTATATTATATTCTCCTACAAAGTCTCCAAAGGTAGGTATAAGTCTCAGGGTCAACTATAGGAGATGTGTAATGTGTTTTAAATCATTGGGTTTCCCAGCCCAGCCTCGCTGTAACACTGGAGGTGGGGGAGGGTTGTCTTGTTGATAATGAAAGCAAGTAGGCATTCAGTTGATGCTACATCCTTAAGGATAAAACGTAGGATCTGAATGGATCTTGCTTTGGGGATGGTGACTGTGACTGACATCTCTGTCTATTCCAACAACTCAGTTACTGACACTCACAGGACTTCCAGTAGTTTCATTCATTTGGGGAATAAGGAGAGGGAAAGAAGATTCGCTAAAGAAAAGAAAGGGACACAGAAGTGAAGACCTAATTACAGAGTATAATCATAGGTTGGGATTTTGTTTTTCATTTAAGCAGTGCTTTCCTCTTATGGCCCATTAGCATCCCCTTGAATAAACAAAACATTTTGATTCTTTAACATCTCCCAAGAAATTCTGGTTAAAGATCATTGATTTAAGACAGTAGATCTCAACAAAGAGCGACTGCCCCAACCACAGGATATTTGGCAATGTCTGAAGACATTTTTGGTTATCACAATAGGGGGGAAGGTGCTATTGGCATTTAGTGGGTAGAATCCTGGGAATGCTACTAAATAGCCTACAATAACACAGGACAATCTTCTACAATAGAGGATTATCTAGCCCAAAATGTCAATAGTTGCAAAGTTGGAAACCCTGCTTTAAGGATAAAGCTCACCTATTAATTATGAGTAAAGAAAGGTAGAAATATTGGTATTATTTAGTATTCTTGTCATTTTTTCACTGACCTTTTTTCTCTTGTTGCTCCAGAACCAGGGCACAACAAACACAGTAATGCACTGACTGTAGAGCTATAGTAATTAGTACCATCTTTAGAGCCTGTTGAAAACATTGAATCAATAGAATTCACAGTATTGTCTTCCTCATTTGGTCCAGTCTGACATTTTTACCATTTTTAAAGAAACATTTCCATTTAATGCATGGCTATTGCTGTTGATCCATCCCCACTGATGAAAAGCTAACTTGGTTCTGTTCAGTTAAACCAAGACAAATTTTCAGTAGATTTTCTGAATAATTATATTATAGCATTTTTGAACATAAGATTTTGTGCATAGGACACCCACATGTATGGTTATTATAATTAGTAGTAATTTGTATAACACTTCATATATTCAAGTGTTTTCCAGTAATTCCTCATAGTAATTCCATGTGCTAAATCACTATTATCATCCCCATTTCACAGATAAGAAAATAGCAGTACGGAGAGGCTAATTATCTTGCTTGGGGTCACAGATTGATTCAAAATAGGGTTTGGACTGAAGTTTTTTATTTAAAACTTAGCAAGTAATTCAAGCCCATCAGCATATGTCAGTCCTTGTTTCAAAGAGATTTTCAAAAACAAAAATCAGAGAGGTTTTATTGTCTGTGAGTGGAAAGCTTCCAGGATTAATTTTGTGTGTGTGTGTGTTATTTAAAATTTTATAATTTTAAAGGTGTTACTTGTTTGAATTACCTTAATGTGGAACAGTAATTAAGTCAGAAATACACTGGTCAGTGGCACTGATTTTATATTGAACTAGATATGAATGCAGTGAGAATTAAGAATATGGAAAAAGAGCTGTAATTTATGAATGTGAGAAATTGTTTAGATATATGTCTCACATCGAAGATAAACAACAGGGTTTAAAGCGCTATGTATAAGCATACTCTCTCTAAGAGAAATTTAATATTGTTTTCAATCTGTGTCTGGTTAGCTCAGTTTCTTTGCCTGATAGTAATGAGACCGATGTTATACCATCAATCCCCAAATGGGTCAATTAGATGTGCTCTCTTCATGGACAAAATCTGCACACAGAACTCAGAGCAGCTGTCTCTTCAAATAGGTGTATTGTTCACACACAGCTGTCAGCAAGCAAGATAACATGCCCTACTTAGTGCCACTCAGACCCTTAGAATGGAGATAACTTTTTCTTACTGATTGTTATTTAAGAAATGTCAATTGGTCATAGCAAGGACAGAAGATACCTATGCATCAACCCATTATAAAAGTATAATCTTAAAATGTGATGAATAAATGTTGGTGTTAGACTCATAAAGGGTGATATGTGAGCCTTGTTTGCTATACATTGATCCCTATTCATTTGAGGAATCAGAATGAGTTTTCAAAAGCAATTAAAGAACAAAGGAACCTGATATAAGACTTAGGAGATATACATACTCAGGCCAGTGACTTACTGAATTGATTATAACTGACCAGTCGATCAATATGTTCTTTTCAGATTACTACTATTATATAAAATTTTATGGCTGTATTTTCAAAATGCATTAACACTAAGAAGGACTTTAGTAAAAATAGCACAATATAAACAAGAAATTATTGAATAAGGAAAAATGGTAATTACAAGCGAAGAAGCAGAAACTCTGGAGACAAAATCACATTAACAAAATGCCACTGAACATCAAGAGTTCATTGTATCTGCCACAGTGTTAGTAGAAAACTAAATTTTACTATTTCCCTTGAGCCAAAGAAATGCTTTATTCTCGGTATTTGGGTTAATTTCTTTTCACTTTCTTTATCTGCCTTTCAAATTGCTACTAGGAAATTGTAGGAAGAATCTGGGGGGGAAATCATAGCTCTAATGAAAAGCAGTAAAAGAAAATTAAAATTATTTTTATAAAATCTGATGGAGATATTGTTTTAAGTTTAATAAAAGATAAGTTATAATTCCAGATAGCGTAAAGGGTGGCAAAGACTCTGTGTCCAAAAGAAGACCCAAAACAAAACTAATATTTGGCTAGGACAGCATAGTCTCTGGAAATAGACTTGGTGTATAATCCTGATTCTATTATTTTTTAGCTGTGAGATTTCAGGCAACTTACTTATTATACAAACCTTCTGTTTTCTTACTTATAGAGTGAAGATAATATCTTCTTTATAAAGTTGCTATGAGGATTTAATGAAAGTGCATATAAAAATCTTAACATAATACATAATGGTTGCTTGCTTAATGTTAGTATTAGCATTAATTAGGACTGATAGTGGACTTAATATTTGCTTTGGTGTTAGTACTGATACTGGTATTGGTATTAATTTTAGCATTACTATTAATATTATTGTTAATATTAGTACTAGTATTATTTCTCCTTTCCTTACTTATAATCAGTGTTTCCAACTTGGATGGGACTAGATGACAAGTTGGTCATTTAGTCCGAATGCCTCATAGCACAGAAATCCTCTCTAAAACAACATTAGCAGATGGTATTTTGAAACAAAATATTGAATTTTGTAATTATCCCTGTCAAATTTTATTTTGTTGATTTTCTTTTATGGTAGGGCACTATTTTCCTCAAATCCAGAAATGATTAAATGTGGCATTTAACAAGAAAGAAAAGTGAAAATGCAGTTGACATATAGAAATGAAAATCACTAGTTCTGAGGTAAATCTATAACACACACTGAC
Organism: Lipotes vexillifer; assembly: GCF_000442215.2. Lineage (NCBI taxonomy): Eukaryota > Metazoa > Chordata > Mammalia > Artiodactyla > Lipotidae > Lipotes > Lipotes vexillifer. Next base: position 700,047 of record NW_006788566.1, on the reverse strand, counting down.
AATAATTTCATTATAAAATATAGTTTTTTCAGTTTTCTGTCTTTAAACCAATGATTAAACTTAAGTTTGTCACCTCAAATCATCTTAAAAATTATGATCTCTCTCTTTTAAAAATGTTTCAAAAAAAAATGTTTCACTATAAATTGCTTGTGCCTGCATTATATCATTTTTGTAGGTTAAAGATGACTTTCTTGGCTAACTTCCACAAAATGGCCTTTTTTCCTTCTCTCACTCACATGTTACCAAAATTCAGACTATACTAAACATGATCAGATCCACATAACAACTTGCTGGAGATTTCCTATTAACATGAACTGTTATTTATTGTTTTACTCTGTGCTAAGCACTGTGCTATTAAGGTAATGTTTTGTATGCCAGGTCTTAGGGACTGAATGTTTTCCCCCAAAATTCATATGTTGAAACTCTAATCCCCAGTGAAATGATATTTGGAAATGGGGTTTTGAGAGGTAATCAGGGGCTAGATTAGGTCATGATGGTGAGGGCCTCATGATAGAATTAATATCCTCATAAGAAGAGGAAGAAACATGAGAGCTCTCTCTCTGCCATATGAGGATACTGAAAGAGGGTGGCCATCTGCAAACCTGAAAGAGGGATCTCACCAGGTACTGAATCTGCCCGCATCTAGATTTTGGACTTCCCAGCCTCCAGAGCTGTGAGAAATAGATGTCTGTCTTTTAATCTCCCCAGTTTATGGTGTTTCATTATAGCATTCCAAGCTAACTAAGACAGATATTGGTACTGCAAAGTGGGGTGCTGCTGTTAACAAACACCTAAAAATGTAGAAGCAGCTGTGCAACTGGGTAATGTGTAATGGGTAGAGGCTGAAAGTGTTTGGAGGTGCATTCTAGAAAAAGCTTACATTGCAAGAAAAGACTATCCTTGCTAAAAAGTGGCAAAAATTTTAGCTGAATTGTGCTTGTGTCTTAGTATTTTGTGAAAGGTAGAGCTGTAAGGATTGAAATTGCATATTTAGCTGAGATTTCTAAGAAAAATTGTTGATGGAGCAACTTAGTTCTTCCAGACTACTTACAGTAAAATACAAGAAGAGAGAAATAAAAGCAAAAGGGAATTATTAAACATAAAGAAACCAAAACTTAAGATTTGGAAAATCTTGCCAAAAAATGAGAAAGCATTACTCTGGAGAGAACACTAACTAAAGGTGGGGCAGAGCAACCATTTGATAAGTAGATTAGTATGAGTGTGAACCAGGAAAGAACCTAATCAAGCCATCAGAGCAGAAACACTGCCAGTTTGAACTGAATGATATGGAGATAGGATGGAATGAAAGAACGCTGCCAGACTTCTTACATTCCACAGGACAGGACAATAAAGCTATCCGACTGTGAACTTGTGCTATTGTTTGAGCAAAGAGAACAATGTCCCCAAAGGCAAGTCAGATATCATCAGGGCCACCTCCTCAGTTTCAGCAGACCAGAGGTCCTCCAACTAAAGCCAAAGGGGCAGTGCCACCCAGAACTGTGACAGTGTCCCCGCAGTGGGCCAGGAGGGCAGAGCATCTAGCCAGAGGATTATTCTTGAGCCTTAAAATCTCATGGAATTTGCCTTGCTAGGTGTTGGACTTGCCTAGGACCCATCACCTCTTCTTTCTTATTTCTCTCTTTTGGAATGGGAATGCCTATTCTATGCCCCACCATTGAATTTTTGGAAGTGCATAACTTGCCTGGTTTCACAGGTTTACAGCCAGAGGGAAATTTGTCCCAGGATGAATCGTACCTTGAGTCTTACCCATATCTGATTTAGATGATATTTGGATGACACTTTGGACTTTAGTGCTTGAAAGAGTTAAGACTTTTGGGGCTGTTGGGATGAAGTTAATGTATTTTTTATCTGAGAAGGACATGAATTTGGGGGCCCAGAGGTGGAATGCTATGGACTAAATATTTGTGTCCCCGCAAAGTTCATATAGAAGCCATATTTCCCAATGTGATAGTATGTGGAGGTGGGACCTTTAGGAGGTATTAAGGGTTAGATTAGGTCATGAGGTTGGGGCTCTTGTGATGGGATTAATGCCCTTATAAAAAGAGGAAAAGTATGAGGGCGCTCTTTCTTTGCCATGTGAGGATATTGCAAGAAGGTGGCCATCTGCAAACAAGGAGGAGCACTATCATCAGATACTGAATCTGCCGGCACCTTGATCTTGGCCTTCCTAGCCTCCAAAACTTTGAAAAATACGTATTTGTTGTATAAGCCACCTATTCTACGGAATTGTGTTACAGCAGTCTGAGCATACTAAAACACCAGGATCCATGTTTCTGTATTGTTTCAAAAATTACTTCCAAGGGAGTATAAATCGGCCATAGGCAATTGGGAAAATAAGAAAAGCTTCAAAACATTTAAAAAAAATAGCTTGTAAACTCTCTTAAAATATTGGTTTATATTATTTCAATCTTTCTTTCTAAATATATCTGTACATAATTCCATATGAGTATTTACTTAATTGCTTTACAAATTTAGAATCATGCTGTACACAGAGTGCTATTTTGAAATGCCCACTTATATACCTTAAAATATAAGTGTACAGAACCTGAGGCTGGATCACTAAACTCTTCCACTTAATAGTTTTATGAACTTGGTCACTTCATATAATAATCTCTCTGTGCCTCAGTCTCCCATCTGTAAAATGGGAAGAATAATAGTTATACATGTCTCACAGAGCTCTCATGAAAATTAAACAACTGAACATTTGTGAAGCATTCTTAGAAGTACCTGGCATATACAAATCTCTCTAAAATTGTAAGCCTGTAAGCATTAGCATGACTACATTACCATGTCAAAGTTTTAGTCTACAATGTAATATTTTCAAAGCTATATAATATTAGTATAACCTAATGGATCTAACCAATCCCTTATAACTGGGCATTTCTAATAATTCTAATTTTTCACTTTTGTATTACTCTGATGAACATCCTTACACCTAAATATTTCTTCATATAACATGTATCAGGCAATAATATCTATGGATTTCATCCTTAAAAATGGCTGGTCTCTACCTGATTACGCTATAGCAAGTCCTACCAATCCAAATATCCCCTATGAAAACAGGGATTCCTGTCATCTTTTTAATGTTTTACTTGTAAACATAGAGAGCCAAAGGGGTTAGATTTTATTATTAATGTAGGGAGAGTTGGTATCATTAAACTACTGACTCTTCCTAGCCAAGTACAACTTTTATTTCTCTATGTATTCAATTTTTTACACGTGCCTTGCAGATTTTTCTTCACATAGGTCCCTCTCATTTCTTATTATTGATACATCCCTAGTTTTTTGGAAAAGCTGTTTTTGTTGTTACATTGTCCTTTTTTGCTTCCCATGGGGAATACATTCAAGACTGGTATGAATTTCCTTAGTTCTCATCCAGATTTTGCCCTGAACTTAAGGTGTCCAAGTGTAATTATAGTGTTGCAGGTAACTTGAATATCGCTATTATAAGACAATTATTAGTTTTCTCTAAAATGCTTTAAAAATAGTAATGCATCTGCAGGTATGCAACTATCATATATATTACACTATGTATGTACTACGGTGTATTCAAATTCATGATGCAGAAAAATATTGAAACCATTAAAATGATTATATTTAATACATCATGATTTATCATAATTATGATTAGATTTAATAAAATGATTTGATTTAACATATCATAATTTATGTAACAAATTGCATAAACTTCTGCTTTTTGTAATCTCTCAATTTTATAGTAACAAATAAAAGTAAAAGTGCCTTGATTAACCATTCCATTCCATTCTAATGAATTTTAACAGTAATTTTGAGACAAATGTATCTGTATATATATGAGTACATTTGCCAGAGTTGTTCTGTAAGCATGATTAAATGTAAGCTGAGGAATACTTGAAACAAAATGTTGCATTTATATAGATTTTACACTCACGTTACACCATCTTGTCCTCACAGCAGTCCATTGTACAAGTAAGAAGCTTTGACGTAGATTGAGAAAGTTGCCCAAGTTTACAAATACAGTTGCTGTCAGGGTTCATGTACTTCCTGATTCTATAGCCAGTGCTCTTTTCACTCTGTTGCCTAAGAGACTCACAGTTCATATTTTTTCAAGTCTTATTACTTTCATCTGAAAGCTACCCACTGTTAATTTTACAAAATGTTATATTAATCAATTCTTTATCACAATCATAAGCAAGGTTTTGAAAAATTTTGGATGAATAACTTGGAGAGGACTTTTAAAGGAAAATGGAAGTATTTGACATTAAGGGAAAAACCTGTCAAGTATTACAGAGATTTCTACACAATTTCTGAAGAGAATCTAAATTTAAGTTCTATCAAGCACCTGGGGAATGAGAAAGGCTTTGCACTTTCTACTGAGCTATTGTTATGACCTGAATTTTCTAAACTATATTAATTACCTTGACTCCTATGTAGGTGTTCATTAATGAAAAATTACCAAGCAATCCTCACAAATTATAAGTTATAACTACATAAAAGTAGTTCCTAATGAGTTCAGCATAATCAGTGATTGTGCTGTGAATATACTGCAGTAGAAATCAAAAGTGATTGGCCACTTTAAGGAGATTCTAAGTGGCAACTCTAAATGTGTTTTTTCAAAGGCAATCACGTTTTCTTAAAATTCAAATAAGCAGAGCACTTTTCAATCATTAGCCTAAGAAATACAGACTTCTAAAATAAGCAGATATTGGCTGAAATGACAAAAGAAGCAAAATGGGCAGACAAAGCATACCTAGACTGGAATTTTCTCTTTAAGACAACTGACACTTGAAAAAATTCAGTTGAAATTAAACAATTTGTATCTAGTACCTACTATGTGCAAAGGAATAAAATTAACATTTTCTGCTTAATATGTGCCACAGAGTGCTAGAAGCTGCATTATTAGGATTAGTACTAACATTAGTATTTATGAATCCTCACAACTCTTGGAGGTAAGTAGTACTATCATGACTGTACATCTGAGAAACCTGGGGCTCAGAGAGGTGAGGAAGCAAAGTTACCAACCTTCAATACTCTCAGACACTCCATATAATAGGTATTTTAATTTTAATTTGCAGCTTACAAGTAGTGAACCCGAGACCCAGGTAGGTTACATAAATTGCAAAAATTCACAAAGGTGGTGAATGGTTTGACTATAACTCCAATATTAAAGCTAGATTATTACCTTTATCTACCAGCAGTTTTCCAACTTTAGCATGTGTCAGAATCATCTTTATAAAACAGAGGTTATTAAAACAGAGACTGCTAGGCTCCATCCCCAGAGTTTGAATCAGGAAGACTGGGGTGGGGCCCAAGAGTCTGCATTTCTAAAAAGTTTCCAAGTGATGTTGCTGCTGCTAGTCTGGGGACTACGCTTTGATAACTGCTCTGGGAATAGCTGTTAAGGAGAACAAAGGAGTCAAGTATAGTTTTAGTTGAACAAATGGATTGAAAGTCTAAAAGGTATATTGTCAGAAAAATAATGCTCAGTTACAAGTTCCATATGAAAGGCAAAAGAGAGCCATTGATGGGATTTTAAGATGTTGTCATAGGGATGACTGTAGTTGAGAGAAAGAAGTAAGGCTACCTATTTCCTTTAACTTGTCCTTTACTTTACAGAAACAGAATAAAGCATTCAGAGTGAAGCTAATGTTATATGGCTTTTTAATTACTCTTTTTTTGTTGTTGTTTTGCATTCAGCATATTATTTTGAGCAACACAGAGTTAAGCCACTAAAATCCTTAAGGAAACCATTTTTCCTTCTTCTTTCTTTTCACTTCTTTTTTGTTTGTTTGTTGCTGTGGGTTTTTGGGTTTTTTTTTTTAACCTATTTCATTTTAAGTGATAGACAGGGATTTTCCCCCCTTAATGGTAGAAGGATCAAGTAAATTGGATTTGAGAAGTTTAATTAAGTCAGTTCACAGACAAATGGACTTGATGAGTGGCAGGTTAGTGTGGTGTGGTCCATGAGAAACAACTGCAATTAGAATAAACCTGCGGACATAAGATTAAGATTTTTTTCCAAGGTCAAGCCACAGAACTCATTTGGAAAAGAACTAACAGGATGCAGACAAAGAATCAATACTAAAGCCCTCTACTGGACACATAAACAATACAAGAATGCCTGTGAACTCTAGTCAATACCTATTGCCAATTGATCCTGGGGATAAATTGTGACATGAAAGTATTTTATAAATAAGCATATATCTGTATCTCATTGTTTCCTCTAAATGCATTTAACTATAGTGGGAAAATATTTTAGTCTCAGCACAGGGAGAAATGCACTTCTTCATTCAGTGTCCAGAATACTAGTAAGTGGTTTTCATTTTTTATTAAATTAGTATATTATAATCTCTCTGTTGGAGACTAGAAAAATTTTTTCTAATGAATATATTAAATAGGTGGAAAAAAACAACCAGGATCTAAGTCAGGATTTCTGAACGTTTTTGTGCTATGGCAATCTAGTAGTATATGAACCCCCTTTCTCAGACTAATATTTTTAATGCATAGAACAAAATAGATAGGATTTCAAAGAAATATTATAATGAATGACTTACCAAATATTAGCAACTGAATGCACTATATAGTAATAGACATGTTTCTTTATCAGTGCATCGGTAACAAAGTGATATATTTTAGAAAAGCAAGTTAAAATTAATTTAACACTTCAGTGTGAAGAGAGTGGCTGCTTGGTTTGCATAAGGCCATTAACCTGTGGGGCAATACACATGTCATGTTGGATATCCAATCAATTTTTATTTTTTATTGTTATTTTCATGGCAGGAGACAGATGGGCCCCAGGGTAAGCAGCTGGAGTTCGTTCCTTTTTGGATTTTGGACAGAAACTCCAAAATATCAATAGCAGGACAATTGAGAGAGGAGGCTGGGCCCTGCCCAGATAAGAGATAAAAGACCACATAATCCCCATTCTCGAAATCAAGGAGACCTCCCCGATTACACATACGCAGAAAGGCTCCCTGGAGGTCAAAAAGGGAGGGGCGCCACCCCATAGTAAGTGATGTCAACTACCCATAGGCCTCTTTGCTAGAATCCATCTTGGCTAAGAAATGCGCATGCACACAGGGGAGGACCCTGAGGTATACCAAATAAGGACTCAGAACCAGGCAAAGCAAGATAATTGGTCAAAGGAAACCCAGAAGAAATGGCCCATAAAAGTGATTCAAACTACCACGAGGGCACGACTCTCTGAGCCCATCCATATGTCTATCCACAGGTACTGTACTTTTTCCTCACTACTTTCCATCTCTATGTGGAAATTCATTTCTATACAGCTGAAGAGTCAGGGCCTTGTCACTTGCCACTGGTCCCTGGTGGTCTGGTGGCTAGGATTCAGCGCTCTCACTGCCACTGCCTGACCTCAGCCTCTGGCCGGAAACTGAAATCCTGCTTCAAGCAGCTGCAGGCCAAGGCCACCCGAAATCAGTCACAAGAGCAGAAAATATCTATTTGCAAAGATATATTATTGAAAATGGAATTAAAACTTTCATAGCTCTCTTTAAAATGCAAGGATAGGTTTCTCAAACTGAACACTAGCAGTGTCCAAGGATTTTTGAGTTAAACTCCAATTGTAGTAAATTCTTTTGTTCTAACAATCAATGAGTTCATCTTTAGCTAGTTTAACATCATTAATACAGTTTATATCAGAAGAAAGGAATGTGAATCCATGTTTTAATTTTAATGCTATTAATGTAAAATACCTGTTGAAAATGTTCTGATGTGTGTTCTGATGTTTGCAGATTTCTCTTTTCAAATAAATTAACAGAGAACTTTACATCTCCACTCCGTTTGGGTAAAGCATTTCCTCCAGTGTTTAAAGTTTGTAAGAACGTTGACCTCTACTCTTCTTTATTGGCAGCTTAGCCAAGAAAGCTTGGAATTTTTAAGAAGCACCTACAATGGGGACTTTATGATGTTGAAAAATTTATATCATTCATATGGTTAAAATATCTGTCAAGTAAATCATCCAATGGGTAAAATCATTTCTTTCAAAGTGATTCAAGAGAGTTTTTTTGTTTTTGTTTTGTTTTATTTTTAGAAAAAGTGAAATTTCTGCCCCTGCTTAAACCATCAGTGCAAGACTTGTCTTGGAAGCCACAGAACTTCTGTGTGGTAGAGTAGAGCATAATATCCTCCTTCCATTTTTTGGAAATAAATCTTTTAAAATGAAGAGATTCAGAGATCTGCACCTGATTTTATTAATAACATTTATGGCTCTTGACAGAACTTCCTTCAGCCTTATTGCAAAAGTCTTTGTTGCCAGTGCATATTTCTATATAAAGTAGTGAGTGACAGTGACATAAGGAGATTCCTTTTATTTTAACTAAAGTAGCAAAACCAGATGCATTATCAATCATCGTAGAAGATCCATCTGCACAAAGAATATGAAGCTTTTTATCCCAATCAAATATTTGTTTGGCAAACAACTTTTTACTATTTCCAAACAATGGCAGCTTTTTCAGCATCCAAAAGGGACTCACAAAATAAGATTTCTTTTTTCGAAAGTGTCAGTATGGACATCATGAACAAAACAATCTGTTGGCTACCTTAAGAGATGTCTATACTATAGCTTCATCTAGTTACACAGTCAATGGGAATGTTGAATCTACTAATTCCTTTATGATCTGCTTCAAGAATAAATCACAACATTTGTATAGGGGCCCACTTCTAAATTTTTCCTCTGTTCCATCCACAAACCATCTTAATATCTTCCAGTCCATGTGACTTTACTAAAGTCTCTGTAATAGTGTGCAACTCCAAATAGTGAGCAATCTCATGGCTGGTCTAATAACTATCATAATTTTAGAGTAGTAATGAGCATAGATGATATTTCAAAACTAAAATATGATAGGAAAATATAGGTGATTTTTATTGGTGACAAAATCACTACCAATGATACTGTGGTTTGCTTCCTGCATTCATAAGGAAGGAAAGTATAATACATGGAATACCTGAAATTTATCCATGGGTCTCTTGGGAACTTGTAGATCCAAGTTTAAGCCCTGATCAAGATGGTTACCAATGGACAGAACTGTTACACAGTCTCCTTTCAATTTTCTACAGATGAATTTTTCACTTTGCAATTATTCACATGACTTTTTCTCTTTTCCTAGTGGGTTTAAGTCTGGAGTGAGTAGTTTTTGATTACCCTGTTTATTTTTTTCTGTTTCTCTCTAATCCTATTCCAAGATAAGACTAGAAAGGGAAAATTTTAGATTCCATCCCATATTCAATCTCAGCTTCTAGTCAAGGTATATTATAATGGAAGAACTCAGTGACCTCACAGGACCATCATGAAATGTCCCAATTAGCCAACTAATGAGCTTGGATTTGGGGGTTGAAAAGAAAGAGATGATAAAAATGGATGTACAGGATGCAAAATGAAAATTGTGAAAAATGATCTAAATATTTGCTATTTATTCCCAACATAACTATATTTTCTGTTGTTTTAACTGTGTTGAATTTTGAGAATATGAAAATTATTTAAATTCAAATACAAGTAGAATGTTTTCTAAATTCAAAAATTCTTTGTGCAAACATTTTAACTTTGACAAATCCCTTTTCTCATTGGCAAAATGGAAGTAATAATAATTCCTATGTCATAGGGTTATTGTGATGATTAAATGACAGAATTAATATAATATAAAATTCTAGGCACAATGACTAGAACATAGTCAGTACTCAATAAATCTTATCACTTAACTATCATCATCATAATTCTTATCATAGTTAGATATTATTTAAAGGTCAGATGGGAATCATTGAAATGTTTTAAGCAGTTAGCACAATGAGATTTGTATTTTAGAGAAATACAAGTAGTGATATGGTAATGGTAGCTTTTGGTGGTATTTATTTCTATCTTATTTTTAATTTCAATGTAATAGTAAGGCTATCATTATAAGATTTTAATACTGTTTTAATTTTGTTTCACCAAGGACAAGATAAATAAATATATTTTAAAGAATCCTGATCCAGAGGGTTTCACAGTTGTGGGCAATGAAAAAGTACTATTGTACTAACTACTTCAGAAATTATTGCCATTACCAGTCCATCTGAATGAAGCTGAAGATGACTTTAGAATAAGAATTCTGGGAAGAAAAATCCCAGGGACTTGCTTATCACAGAAAGGAAGGCATACCACGCATACAAATATCTAGCTCTCAGGCACAAAAAAAGGAAACAATGCACTTATTTTTCATACATTTGTTGAACATTGATTATGTGTTAGGAACTCATAGGTGCTTGGGAATGTATCAGTTAAAAGAAAAAAGAAAGTAAAACAAAACTTCCTGCACTCATGGAGATGATATTCTAGTAAGACAGGGGAAGAAGGACAATAAACAGTAACCATAATAAATAAATAAATAAATGACATGGTATGCTGAGAGGAGATAAAAGCTATGGCAAAAATAGTAAAGCAGAATTTAAAAAAATGAGAAGTTCTGAGGTGAGGATAGAGTTATAATTCTAAATATAGAGGTCATAGTAGATAGGCTTCATTTAAACAATAACATTTAGGCAAAGACTTGAGAGAGGTAAGAAAGTTAATCATATTTGGAGAAGAGCATTCTAGGAGAAAAAATAGCTAGTACAAAAGGCTCTACATTTTTTAATGTACCCATTATGATGGAGACAATGAAAGGATTCCAGTGGGGCTAGAACAGAGAAACTGAAGGAATAACAGTAGAAAATGAAGTCAAGGAAGTAACTTGGGAGTGGGAGGCAGATCATGGAAAGCTTTCAAGTCAATGACTTGAATTTTACTCTAATTTGGGGAGTCATGACAGTATTCTGACTTATATTTTAAAATAATATTTTGACGGCAGTGTTGAGAATATATTACAGAGAGGCAAGAACAGAGTCAGAAAAACCAATTTAGACCAAGGGAAATTAATAGATTGGACTAGGGTGGTAGCAGTGGAGGTGGTGAGAAATGGTCAGATTCTGGATATGCTTCATAGTTTACAGAGACAGGCTTTGCTGATGGACTGGATACAGAGTGTGAAAAAAAGAAAGGAGTCTGACAGAGTCAAGATGTGGGACCTGAGCAAGTGAAACTTTGGAGTTACCATAAACTGATGAAGAAGGCCCCAGGAAGACCAAGTTTGAGAAGTTCCCATTTTGAACATGTTGCCTTTGACATGTCTGTTGGATTTCCAAGTGGAAATGCTTAGTAAGTAATTGAATACAGTGGCCCAGAGTTTAGGAATGTGAAAAAGTTTATTAGGAGTCAGAAGTAATCAAATAAGATGAGTGAAAAATGAGTGAGAAATCGCCTAATAGCAACAGAGAGAGGTCTGGTGGAGTTAAGGGAATAAAAGCTTAATTGGCAATAGATTTAAGAGAAAATAAGATAAGATTAATTTGAGGTACTATGTATGATCAACCGTTTCAAGGAATTTAGCTGCAGTTGGAGTACAAAGAAATTAGTCAGTAGCTAGGAAAGATCAAGAGTAGATTTTTGTTTGTTGTTAAGATGGGAAGACTAAGAGTATGTTGGTGCTCTGATGAAAATAATTCAATAGAAAACAAACAATTAATGATGAAGGAAAAAGGGGAGAATTACTGGAGTATTATTCTTGAGTAGGAAAGAAGGAGATTTCATGCATAGGTGGAGGGACTCAATTTAGATAGACGCACAGAGAGCTCATCTATGAAACAAGAAGTATATTGGCTGTTAATATGTGCTTGTTTTAGAGCTATGAAAACTGTTACTCATATTATTTAGCAAATAAAATTTACGTGATTTTGCTTTAAGCCAAAAAAAAAAGTGTACTGGCATAGAGATCAATTTGGTGGGTATATGTGGTACCAGGAGACTGTGGAAGTTTGTTTTAAAACATTTTTATTTTGGAAACTCAAATCTATAAGAGAAAATAGTATAATAACCCTCTATGTACCATTATTGTTTCAAATTTAGCATCATTTTGCCAATTTTGTTTCATCAAAAAATCTTTTTGCTGAGCTATTGTAATTCAAATACCAGATAAAATCTTCAGCATTTATTTCTAAAAGGCTTTTGCTTTTAACATAACTACCATACCATTGTCGCAATAATAAATTTAATAATAATCTTGTGATACTAATTCTCATTCCATCCTCAAATTTCACTATCTCAAAACTATGTTTTCATATTTGATTTGTACAAATCATGATCTAAACAAGGTTCACACACTGCATTTGGTTAATGTATTCCTTAAATCTGTATTTAAGACTTTTTTCCCATACCACTTATATGTTGAAGAAACGTGGCCACTATAAAATTTTCCATACTCTGTGTTTGTCCATTTCTATTCTTGTGGTACCCTTCAATATGTTCCTTTTGCTTACATACTTTCTGTAAATTAGTAGTTAGATCTGGATGCTTGATGATTCAGGTTCTATTCTCTTTCTTTAGCAAGAATAATTAATAGATTTTACTATGTACTTTCTATTGAATTAAAACATGTGGCCATATGTATTACTGTTCTATTTTTAGTCAACTAAAATTGGTTATTGAAATTAAGTGGTGTTGATTTAATCCTTTAATTATAAATATCAACCTTTCACCTAATGTATTTGGCATACAATGATTTTCATTGATTAGGTCCATTATTCCTTTAGGTATTGCAATCTGGCTATTTTTCTAATTCTAAACTTCTTTCTGGAATTATTCTATATGAAATAACTTTCATTAGCAATCTGATTACTGTACATACAGAAAAGATAGAATAAACACTTCTTTCTCCTTATTCACCAACTTTCATAGTAATTAGTTGGTGCCTTAGCAGTCTCCAAAGATTACCTCAGATATTTCGGTTTTAAGAATCATTATAAACTCTTAGAATTTTAATATAAAAGTAATACATTTCAATTCATTTTAGTCATTTTCTTCATGCTCAAATTGTCCTGTCTTTGGCACTGGAGGTCCTTTCAAATTGGCTCCTGTGTCCTTTTGGATTGATCCTAGTACTATTTAATAGTTTCCCTGTTTCCCAGCACAAATGATATCCAGACTCATCATGTTATTTTTTTGGTCTCAGATATGGAATTAGAAATTTCTTCAAGGAGCTCTTGCTTCTTTTTAAAAAAAAAAAAACAACTTTTTTTTTTTTAGTGGTTTGAGAGACAGCAAATTTTAAAATATTTATTTATTTATTTTTGGCTGTGTTGGGTCTTCGTTGCTACACATGGGCTTTCTCTAGTTGCAGCAAATGGGGGCTACCCTTTGTTGTGGTGCACGGGCTTCTCACTGAGGTGGCTTCTCATGCTGCGGAGCACGGGCTCTAGGTGCAAGGGCTTCAGTAGTTGTGGCACACAGGCTCAGTAGTTGTGGCTTGTGGGCTCTACAGCGTAGGTTCAATAGTTGTGGCGCACGGGCTTAGTTGTTCCACGGCACGTGGGATCTTCCCAGACCAGAGATCGAACCCGTGTCCCCTGCATTGGCAGGTGGATTCTTAACCACTGTGCCACCAAGGAAGTCTGCTCTTGTTTCTTTTAGTGAGAAATGGTATTTAGAAATCACTTTCTGGGTACTAAGGGTGTCCATTATTATTGGGTTGTTGTTGTTTCTAGGATTTCTTAGTAAACACAGCTAGAATATTCCATAGTTTAAAAAATAAAATATAAATCACGAATTATTCTATTTCCTTTTTAGATATAATGTTATGAGTTTTAACTTCTTTTATTTTATACCTCTTTTTACCTAATACTGGAAATATTGGTTCTTAATGATATTAACATAATTAATTATATGATGTACAATATATTGATAATTGACTCAAAGTAATAACATTGATATCTATACTAAAAACAAGAATAGTGAATGTAGTTTAAGATTTCCTTGCCATTCCTAGGTTTCGTGATTTGGGATCATAGTTTGGAAAGATTACCACATCTGGTTATAGTGGAATTTATCCATGTTTTCTACTAATGCTTATATAGCTTCATGTTTTACTTTTAGACCTCTGATACATTTAGAATTGCTATTGGTGCATGATATGAAGAATTTATCCACTTTTATATTATTTCATTTGACTATCTGGTTTTCAAATCATCCCTTATTAAAATGTCCCTCTTTAATTCACAGATTGGGTATTATGCCTTCATCAATATTGAATTTTCATGTGAAGTTGGGCCTTTGGGAGAACTTTAATAATTCTGTTTCATTAATCTATTCAAGCACCAATACCATATGATTTTAAAACAGGCTTTTATAACATGTTTTAAGGTCTGTTAAGATTATCCCACTTCTCATCATTCTTTTTATCACAGTTTTATGTGGAGTTTCTTTTCCAAATGAAATTCATAATAAATTATCTAGCTGATGATATTTTTAATTGGGTTTACAGTAAAATATAGTTCCCTTGTGATCAATTCAATTTCCTTAGTGAAATAGAATGAAAGATCATCAATGAAGAGTAAAGACTGGGGAGAAGATATTGGAATATGAGGAGAGAGAAGAGGTAAAGCAGTAATCTAGGAGATAGGGGAGCTGCCATTATATGGCGGCATTAAGAATCCATTTGAGGTTTGTGGTCTTGAATTTACACGAACATCACCCTATAGAGTTGTGTGTTTTTCTCCAGTCACATGCAGCTGCATGAGTGCTAATGTGCAATAAATAGATAGCTGGGATTGGTTTGGTCAATTGAGTTTAGGGAAGGGAGAAAAGGGACAGGAAAAAAAAGTGTAAACAAAAAGGGATGATTATAATAATTAAAAATGAAATTTAATTTTATAAATAAATGAAGAATATCATGGGGATGAAGGGCAGATCAATGGATTTTAGGTCATGGCTGATTGCTAGTTTTGTTGTATTAGAGGGAATGAGCTCATGGCACCAGTATGAATTATAATAAATAAAAATATGCACAATTTAGTTAGGGTATTCCAAACACTGTTGGTTTCTATAGATGGATTATCTTTTTGGGGGGTCATTTCAGGTACATACTGTAACAATGAGCAATCTTAAAAGGAAACTATGAAAACAATGTCATTTACAATAGCATCAAAAATAATAAAATATCTAGGGATAAATTTAACCAAGGAAGCAAAAGACCTGTACAACAAAAACTACAATGCAGTGTAAAAAGAAATTAAGATATAAAGAAATGGAATGAAAGACTAAAACCATAAAATATCAATACTTACCAAAGCAATCTACAGATTCAATGCAACCCCTATGAAAATGTCAATGATGTTTCTCACAGAAAAACAAAAACATCAGATATCCAAAACACTCTTGAAAAAGAATAAAGTGGGAGGGCTCACATTTCCTGATTTCAAAACTTACTACATGCAAAGCTATAATAATCAAAACAGTATTGTACTGGCATAAAGACAAACATATAGACAAATAGAATAGAATAGACCAGAAATAAATCCTCACAATTATGGACAAATGATTTTTATCAAGGATGCCGAGAATATTCAATGGGAAAAGGACAGTCTTTTCAACAAATGCTGAGAAAACTGGATACTCACACACAAAAGAATGAAGTTGTAACTTAGCCTGACACCGTATACAAAAATTAACTCAAAATAGATAATAGAGATAAACATAAGAGCTAAAACTATAAAACCCTTAAAAGAAAATATATGGGTACATCTTCATAACATTGGAATTGACAGTGATTTCATAAATGTGACATCAAAAGCATAGACAACAAAAGGAAAAATAAATTGAACTACATTAAAATTAAAAACTTCTGTGCATCAAAAAACACAATCAACAGAGTGAAAAGGCAACCCGTGGAGTGTGAGAAATATTTGCAAATCACATATCTGATAAGGAATTAATATCCAGAATATATAGAAAACTCCTAAAACTCAACAGTAAAACAAACAACTTGATTCAAAAATGAGCAGAAGACTCAAATAGATATTTCCCCAAAGATATACAAATGGCCAATAAGTATATGAAAAGATGATCGACAGCACGAATAATTAGGGAAATGCAATTCAAAACTACCATGTGATACCATTTCGTACTTATTAGGATGGTGACTATTAAAAAAACAATCATAAGGTGACAATTGATTTGGACGTGGAGAAAGTGGAATTCTTGTGTGTGACTGTTGGTGAGAATACAAAATGGTGCAACTGCTATGGCAAACAGAATGACGGCTTCTAAAAAAATTAAAAGTAAAATTGTCATATGATTCAGAAATTCTACTTCTGGAAATGTACCCAAAAGAATTTAAAACATGGTCTCTAAGAGATATTTGTACATTCATGTTCATAGCAGCATTTTTCACAAGAGCCAAGAGGTGAAAACAACCTAAATAACCATCTATGGAGAAACAGATGAACAAAGTGTGGGATATACATACAATGGAATATTTAAAAAGGAGATTTTGACTCAGAATATGTACGAAGCTTGAAGACATTTTGCTAAGTGAAATAAGCCAGTCAACAAAAGACAAATGCCATAAATTCCACTTATATTAGGTACATAGAATAGTCAAATTCATAAAGATAGAATGTATAATGGTGATTGTCAGGAGTTGGGGAGAGGGGGCAATGGAAGTGATTGTTTAATGGGTGCATAATTTCAGTTTTGTAAGATGAAAAGAGTTTTGGAGATGGACGGTGGCGATGCTTGAACAACAGTATGAATATACTTAATATCACTGAACTGTACAATTTTAAATTGTTAAGATGGTAAATTTTACGTGTATTTTACTATAAATTTCACAATCAGTTTCCATACATGTGTGCATCTGTTTCTGGGTTCTCTTTTCTGTTCTACTCGTCTATCTGGATACCCTGCCTTGCTTACTGTACCTCATAATAATTCTTGTAATCAGGTAATATTAGCCATACAACTTGTTATTCTTTTTCAAAATTGTTTTGGCTATTCTAGATCCTTTGTATTTCTATACTACTTTTATAATTAATTTCTCAACTGCATTAAAAGGCCTACTGGGATTTTGATAGGGATTACACTGACTTTTTTTTTTCTTTTTTTCTGGCCACACCACGTGGCATGCAGGACCTTAGTTCCCCAACCAGAGATCGAAACCACGCCCCCTGCATTATAAGCACAGAGTCTTAACCACTGGACCACCAGGGAAGTCCCTACATTGAATTTATAATTCAGTTTCGAGAGATGTATTATCAATAATCAGTCATGTGGCCAAAGAATACAGAGTATCTCTATTTAGATCTTCTTCAATTCCTCTCAGCAAAGTTTTGAAATTTTCAGTGTACAGTTTTTGCAGATTTTGTGTCACGTTTATCGCTATGTACTTCATATTTTGCAGTGCTATTAAAAATGGTGATTTTTTTCAAATGCTGATTGTTTGCTACTAGTATAGAGCAATGCAGTTAACTGTATTTTTATCATGTATTCTGAAAACTATTAGTTCTAATAGCTTTTATGTAGATTCCATCAGATATTCTGCAAGTAAAGAAATTTATTCCTTCCATTCTGGATGCCTTTTATTTTTTTAAAAAACATTATTTATTTATTTATTTTAACATCTTTATTGGACTATAATTGCTTTACAATAGTGTGTTAGTTTCTGCTTTATAACAAAGTGAATCAGTTATACACATACATATGCTCCCATACCTCTTCCCTCTTGCGTCTCCCTCCCTCCCTCCCACCCTCCCTATTTCAACCCTCTAGGTGGTCATAAAGCACCAAGCTGATGTCCCTGTGCTATGTGGCTGCTTCCCACTAGCTATCTATTTTACGTTTGGTAGTGTATATATGTCCATGCCACTCTCTCACTCTGTCACAGCTTACCCTTCCCCCTCCCCATATCCTCAAGTCCATTCTCTAGTAGGTCTGTGTCTTTATTCCCGTCTTACCCCTAGGTTCTTCATGATTTTTTTTCCCTTAGATTCTATATATATGTGTTAGCATACGGTATTTGTTTTCTCTTTCTGACTTACCTCACTCTGTATGACAGACTCTAGGCCCATCCACCTCACTACAAATATATCAATTTCGTTTCTTTTTATGGCTGAGTAATATTCCATTGTATATATGTGCCACATCTTCTTTATCCATTCATCTGATGATGGACACCTAGGTTGCTTCCATGTCCTAGCTATTGTAAATAGAACTTCAATAAACATTTTGGTACATAACTCTTTTTGAATTATGGTTTTCTCAGGGTATATGCCCAGTAGTGGGATTACTGGGTCAAATGGTAGTTCTATTTTTAGTTTTTTAAGGAACCTCCAGACTGTTCTCCATAGTGGCTGTATCAATTTACATTCCCACCAACATTACAAGAGTTTTCCCTTTTCTCCACACCCTCTCCAGCATTTATTGTTTCTAGATTTTTTGATGATGGCCATTCTGACTGGTGTGAGATGATATCTCATTGTAGTTTTGATTTGCATTTCTCTAATGATTAATGATGTTGAGCATTCTTTCATGTGTTTGTTGGCAATCTGTATATCTTCTTTGGAGAAATGTCTATTTAGGTCTTCTGCCCATTTTTGGATTGGGTTGTTCACTTTTTTGTTATTGAGCTGCATGAGCTGCTTGTAAATCTCAGAGATTAATCCTTTGTCAGTTGATTCATTTGCAAATATTTTCTCCCATTCTGAGGGCTGTCTTTTGGTCTTGTTTATGGTTTCCTTTGCTGTGCAAAAGCTTTGAAGTTTCATTAGGTCCCATTTGTTTATTTTTGTTTTTATCTCCATTACTCTAGGAGATGGGTCAAGAAGGATCTTGCTGTGATTTATGTCATAGAGTGTTCTGCCTATGTTTTCCTCTAAGAGTTTGATAGTTTCTGGCCTTACATTTAGGTCTTTAATCCATTTTGAGCTTATTTTTGTGTATGGTGTTAGGGAGTGATCTAATCTCATACTTTTACATGTACCTATCCAATTTTCCCAGCACCACTTATTGAAGAGGCTGTCCTTTCTCCACTGTATATTCCTTTTTTGTTTTTTTTTTTTTTTTTTTTTTTGCAGTACACAGGCCTCTCACTGTTGTGGCCTCTCCCATTGCAGAGCACAGGCTCTGGACGCAGAGGCTCAGTGGCCATGGCTCGCGGCCCAGCAGCTCCGTGGCATGTGGGATCTTCCCAGACCGGGGCACGAACCTGTGTCCCCTGAATCGGCAGGTCGACTCTCAACCACTGCGCCACCAGGGAAGCCCCTCTTGCCTCTCTTATCAAAGATAAAGTGACCATATGTGCATGGGTTTATCTCTGAGCTTTCTAACCTGTTCCACTGATCTGTATTTCTGTTTCAGTGCCAGTACCATACTGTCTTGATTACTGTAGCTTTGGAGTATAGTCTGAAGTCAGGGAGCCAGATTCCTCCAGCTCCATTTTTCATTCTCAAGATTGCTTTGGCTATTCAGGGTCTTTTGTGTTTCCATACAAATTGTGAAATTTTTTGTTCTAGTTCTGTGAAAAATGCCAGTGGTAGTTTGATAGGGATTGCATTAAATCTGTAGATTGCTTTGGGTAGTAGAGTCATTTTCACAATATTGATTCTTCCAATCCAAGAACATGGCATATCTCTCCATCTATTTGTATCATCTTTAATTTCTTTCATCAGTGTCAGAATTTTCTGCATACAGGTCTTTTGTCTCCTTAGGTAAGTTTATTCCTAGGTATTTTATTCTTTATGTTGCAATGGTAAATGGGAGTGTTTTCTTAATTTGACTTTCAGATTTTTCATCATTAGTGTATAGGAATGCAAGAGATTTCTGTGCATTAATTTTGTATCCTGCTACTTTACCAAATTCATTGATTAGCTCTAGTAGTTTTCTGGTAGCATCTTTAGGTTCTCTATGCAGAGTATCATATCATCTGCAAACAGTGACAGCTTTACGTCTTCTTTTCCAATTTTGATTCTCTTTATTTCTTTTTCTTCTCTGACCACTGTAGCTAAAACTTCCAAAACTATGTTGAATAAGAGTGATGAGAGTGGGCAACCTTGTCTTGTTCCTGATCTTAGTGGAAATAGTTTCAGTTTTTCACCATTGAGGACGATGTTGGCTGTGGGTTTGTCATATATGGCCTTTATTATGTTGAGGAAAGTTCCCTCTATGCCTACTTTCTGCAGGGTTTTTATCATAAATGGGTGTTGAATGTTGTCAAAAGCTTTCTCTGCATCTATTGAGATGATCATATGGTTTTTCTCCTTCAATTTGTTAATATGGTTTATCAGGTTGATTGATTTGTGGATATTGAAGAATCCTTGCATTCCTGGAATAAACCCCATTTGATCATGGTGTATGATCCTTTTAATGTGCTGTTGGATTCTGTTTGCTAGTATTTTCTTGATTTTTGCATCTAAGTTCATCAGTGATATTGGCACGTAGTTTTCTTTCTTTGTGACATCTTCGTCTGGTTTTGGTATCAGGGTGATGGTGGCCTTGTAGAATGAATTTGGGCGTGTTCCTCCCTCTGCTATATTTTGGAAGAGTTTGCGAAGGATAGGTGTTAACTCTTCTCTAAATGTTTGATAGAATTCGCCTGTGAAGCCATCTGGTCCTGTGCTTTTGTTTGTTGGAAGATTTTTAATCACAGTTTCAATTTCAGTGCTTGTGATTAGTCTGTTCATATTCTCTATTTCCTCCTGGTTCAGTCTTGGCAGGTTGTGCATTTCTAGGAATTTGTCCATTTCTTCCAGGTTTTCCATTTTACTGGCCTAGAGTTGCTTGTAGTAATCTCTTATGACCCTCTGTATTTCTGCAATGTCAGTTGTTACTTCTCCTTTTTCATTTGTAATTCTATTGATTTGAGTCTTCCCCCTTTTTTTCTTGATGAGTCTGGCTAACGGTTTTTCAATTTTTTTATCTTCTCAAAGAGTCAGCTTTTAGTTTTATTGATCTTTGTTATCATTTCCTTCATTTCTTTTTAATTTATATCTGATCTGTTCTTTATGATTTCCTTCCTTCTTCTAATTTTTGAGGTTTTTCTTTCTCTAATTGCTTTAGGTGCAAGGTTAGGTTGTTTATTGGAGATGTTTCTTGTTTCTTAAGGTAGGATTGTATTGCTATAAACTTCCCTCTTAGAACTGCTTTTGCTGCATCCCACAGGTTTTGGGTCGTCGTGTCTCCATTGTCATTTGTTTCTAGGTATTTTTTGATTTCCTCTTTGATTTCTTCAGTGATCACTTGGTTATTAAGTAGTGTATTGTTTAGCCTCCATGTGTTTGTATTTTTTACAGATCTTTTCCTGTAATTGATATCTAGTCTCATAGCATTGTGGTCTGAAATTATACTTGATACGATTTCAATTTTCTTAAATTTACCAAGGCTTGATTTGTTCCCAAGATATGATCTATCCTGGATAATGTTCCATGAACACTTGAGAAAACTGTGTATTCTGTTGTTTTTGGATGGAATGTCCTATAAATATCAATTAAGTCCATCTTCTTTAATGTATCATTTAAAGCTTGTGTTTCCTTATTTATTTTCATTTTGGATGATCTCTCCATTGGTGAAAGTGGGGTGTTAAAGTCCCCTACTATGATTGTGTTACTGTCGATTTCCCCTTTTATGGCTGTTAGCACTTGCCTTATGTATTGAGGTGCTCCTATGTTGGGTGCATAAATATTTACAATTGTTATATCTTCTTCTTGGATTGATCCCTTGATCATTATGTAGTGTCCTTCTTTGTCTCCTGTAATACATTCTATGGGTTTGGACAAATGGATAATGGCATGTATCCACCATTAGTACCATACAGACTAATTTCACATACCTAAAATCCTCTGTGCTCTGCATATTCATTTCTCCCTCCCTCCTAGACCTTAGAAATCACTGATATTTTCATTGTCTCCATAATTTTGCCTTTTCCAAAATGTCATATAATTTAAATCACATAGTATGTATTTTTCCATACTGGCATTTTTCACTTCATAATATGCAGTTATATTTCCTCCCTATATTTTCGTTGTTTGATAGCTCATTTCTTTTCAGGGCTGAATAATATCCCACTTTTTGGTTGTACCATAGTTTGTTTATACATTCACCAACTGAAGGACAACTTGGTTGATTCCAGGTTTTGGCAATTATTAAGCAACTATAAACATCTGTGTACAGGTTTTGTGGACATAGGTTTTCAACTCCTCTGGGTAAATACCAGGTAGCCCAATTGCTGGATGATATAGTAAAAGTATGTTTTGTTTTGTAAGAAATTGCCAAACTGTCTTTCAAAGTGGTTATACATTTTGTATTTCCACCAGCAATAAATGAGACTTCCTGTAGTTTTATATCTTCACCAACATTTGGTATTGTTGATGTTCTGGATTTTTGCCATTCTAATAGGTATGTGTAGTGACCACATTGTTTTAATTTGCATTTCCCTGATGCCATATGATATGGAGGATCTTTTCATATGCTTATTTGCCATCTGTACATCTTCTTTGGTGGGGTTTCAAAGTATTTGGACCAATTTCTAATTGGTTTTTAGTTTTCTTATTGTTGTGCTTTAAGAATGCATTGTATATTTTGGATAACAGTCCTTTATTAGATGTGTCTTTCACAAAGATTTTCTATCAGTCCATAGATATTATTCCCATTCTATTGACATTACTTTTGCAGAGCAGAATTTTTTAATTCAAATGAATTCCAGCTTATCAAGCATTTCTTTCATGGATCGTGCCTTTGGTGTTGTATCTAAAAAGTCATCACCTAACCTAAGGTCATATAGATTTTCTCCTATATTATCCTCTATGTGTTTTATAGTAAATGTCCCATGTGAGCTTGAAAAGAATATATATTCTACTTTTGTTGGATCAAGTAGACTATAGATATCCATTATATCTAGGTGATTGATGATATTGTTGAGTTCAACTTTATTCCGACTGATAATCTGCCTACTGAATATGTCCATTTCTGATAGGGAGGTGCTGAAATCTCCATCTATGATACTGGATCCATCTATTTCTTCTTGTAGTTTTATAAGTTTTTGTCTCACATATTTCGGCACTCTGTTGTTAGGTGCATACACTTAAGGATTCTTGTGTCATTTTGGAGAATTGATCCCTTTATCACTATGTAATGTCCCTCTTTATCTCTGATAACTTTCCTTGATCTGAAGGCTGCTCTGTCTGAAGTTAGTACAGCTACTCCTGCCTTCTTTTGATTAGTGTTAGCATGATATATCTTTCTCCATCCATTTACTTTTAATATTTGTGTCTTTATATTTAAAGTCGGTTTCCTGTAGACAACATAAAGTTTGGTCATTTGGGAGGACCTACCCTGCCTGTGTCCATCTTTTAATTGATGCATTTAGGTCATTGATGCTCAAAGTCATTATTGATATAGTTGGATTACTATCACATTTGTTAATTTTTTTCTATTTTTTGTTCTTCTTAGTTCCTATTCTTTTAAAAAAATATTTATTTATTTATTTATTTGGCTGCACCAGGTCTTAGTTGCAGCATGCGGGATATTCACTGTGGTGTGCGGGATCTTTAGTTGAGGCATGCAGGCTCTTAGTTGAGGCATGCAGGATCTAGTTCCCTGACCAGGGATCAAACCTGGGCCCCCTGCACTGGGAGCATGGAGTCTTAACCGCTGGACCACCAGGGAAGTCCCCTTAGTTCCTATTCTTGTCTTCCATTATTTGGCTGGCTTTTGTGGTTGTCTTTGAACATTTCATATGATGCTCAGTTCCCCCTCCAGTTTGGTGGGACAGGATGGGTAGAGTAAGCTTGAGTTGGGTATTTCCCTTCTCTCACGTGGAAGGCTAGAGCTGACTTGAGTTGAGTATTTCCTTCCCCCCAGGTCAGTTAGGCTCTAGTAAAAGCCCAAGCAAGTTAAGGTCTGGTTAGTTCCTCTGAAGGGCAGACATTGTTAAAAATAACAGAATGCTCTGGTGTATTTCAAAATGGTGCTTTGTCCCCTCCCTTGCCAGAAGCAGGAAGGGATTTTTCCCCAATATTCATTGTAAGAATCTGGTAGAACTCTAGGATGTAAAACTCACAAAAGTATGAGGGTCCTGATGACTGGGTCCCCTTGGAATTTTTATCTCTCAAACTTGCCCATACTGAGACTCCAGCAATTAATCAATAACAGTTTAGGATTTCCTACCCTGGCACTGGTTCCTATGGAGGTTTCTGCTCTTGGCCTGTGAACTCGCTTCTCATACAGATCTAAGAATAGCTGTTGATTTTTCAGTTTATTCAGTATTTACTTCGAGGATGAAGTGGTGACTTCTAAACTTCTTACATGCTGGACTGGTAACCAAAAGTTTATAAGTGGATTTTTTTTATTGGTGAGTCTAAAGCTGCAACATATATGGAAGAATTTTCTGATTCATTTAAAAGATAAAATTTCTTCACTGTAAGTTTGGTATAGTATATATAATGTTTTTACATTCTTTGATAATCTATTATGTGAATAAGATGTATTTTATAACATTCTATCAAACACAATATTGAATTAATCAGAACACTCCATTCTCCAACTGTGATGGATTACCAAGTGCAAGTGGTCATATCAAGCTCTTTCAGTAAATAAAAATATGGCAATTCATCTCCTTTTCCCCCAATAGTATTATAACAACAAAACCAATAATAAAATAACTAACACATCAGGCACTCTTCTAAGTGCCTCATATATATCAACTAATTTTTTCTCCAGAACCTCCTAGATATAGATCCTATACATTAGTATACCTGTTTTAAAGACAAAGACAAAAAAAAATGAGACAGAAAGATGTTAAATGCCTTGCCCATGGTCACACATTTAATAACTGACAGAGATGAAATATGGACTTAGATAATCTGACTCCAATTTAGTGTAAAAGAAATTGAAAAAATCAGGTTTTGGAGTCAGATTTATTGCTTACTAGCGGCATGACCTTCTGCAAGTTGTTAAGTCTTTATCCGCTCATTTCATCTGTTACATGGTAATAATAACCTAACTTACTGTGTCTTATTTTAAATGAGATAAATATATATATGTGTGTGTGTTTGTGTGTGTATACATATGTATGTGTGTGTGTGTGTGTGTGTGTGTGT